>NC_061112.1:127498293-127528036 GCF_002878395.1 Capsicum annuum | reverse complement strand
GTTTTCAATTATTTCAAATTCTAATCAATTATTAACACTGTTAAGTATATACCTATATTTTTCTGTGAATTTTCATCACTTATGTATTTTCAGTCTTCAAAAATATTTCATTTTTATATAATATATTTTAAGTGAAACAATAATTTTATTTTTCTTATAAGAACGTAGATAAAAAAAAGATTTTGTAAAACTAAAATTTATTTCCATGCATGTTTTTAATACTTCTCAGACTCATATATATATATATATATATATAACACAAATCTAATTACATTAATCTCGTGTTCTCTTTTTATCTTATTTTATCCTTTTCATTTCTCTTCAAATTATTTATCATTAATATTCTTTTGTGTGTGTGTTTTCCTTTCTTGACTTCTCTACATATATGTAATTTTAGAAAATGAAAGGTTTAGTAAATTGAAGTTTCATCTTTCATTTGTGGAATGGCTTTACCATTTTAATAAATTAATTATTAGGCAGTTTTAATTAATTTTTAATAAGCTACAACTCTTAAAGGTTATTAAATAGAGGGAAACACAATAAATAGTAGTACATATAATGTAATTATTTTAAGAAGTAATTTTTCTTAGTACATAGCTTATCATAGGTGAAGAAAAATAGAAAAATATCAAAATATTAAGAAAAAATATATTGACATTTTTTATCATAAAGTGGTGCCGCATAGATTTATTTGTGTCTAAAATTAAGAAAAAAGAAGAAATGTATTACCAGCTTCAAAAATTTATTTCTTGATAAGTGATTATTTAAGGTTTAGAGAAGAATTAAGATTCCTCTCATGGGGAAGAAAATGAATAAAAAGAGTTGTTATCTTAGTAACATGTTTGGTTTTCTTAAGTTGTAAGCTTGAACGGTTCAGATCAATAAACAATAGAAAGTAGTAGTAATCATTAAAAATATTTAACAAAAAATTTCTAAAATATGAAAATTCAAAAACTACAATTTTACATATCAATAAACAACTTTCTTATTCTCCTATATAATAAGTCACGGTGTGGCAGGTGAAGCACACACCACACCGCCGACATCTCTGCTTGCCGTTATTTGACGTGCTTGCTCCATAATTTTACTATATCATCCCTAATTAATTATTAGATGTCATTTACATATTAAAATTATTAATTATATTTAACAAATAAAATAAAAGAGACATTTCTTACATGTTGCTTCAGCTACTTCAACGATAATTTTACTATATAGGTCGACATGCCTGCTTCAACTATAATTTTACTATACCACCCCTAATTAATTATTATAAGTTATTTATGTATTAGAAGATTAATAATATTTAATAAAAAATTTAAAATAGACATTTATGACATGTCTGTTACAAAGCTTCGACCGTAATTTTATTATATCACCCCTAATTAATTATTATATCTCTATTAAATATTATAAGTTAATTATGTATTACAAAATTAATAATATTTAATTAGAAAAAAGGTAAAATAGACATTTATGACTGGTTTAGCAGCTTCAATCGTAATTTTACTGTATCAGCAAAGCAAACACGAGGTCGACATGTCTGCTTCAGCTACTTCAACTGTAATTTTATTATATCACCCCTAATTAATTATTATAATTCATTTATGTATTAAAAAATTAATAATATTTAATAAAAAAATTAAAATAGACATTTATGACATATCTGCTTCAGCTTTTCAATCGTAATTTTACCATACCATTGCTAATTAATTATTATATTTCTAATTGAATATTACAAATCATTACATATTACAAAATTAATAATATTTAATTAGAAAAAAAGTAAAATAGACATTTATGATTGTTTCAATCATAATTTTATTGTACTATTGTTAATTAATTATTATAAAAGTGTTTTTTTTATAATAATTTTGCTATGTCGCTTCTAATTAGTTATTACAAGTCACTTAAGACATATGTGCTTCATTTCTTTTATCATGATTTTACTAAATCACTACTAATTAATTATTATGATCGTCTAAGCATTGAAAAATTGATAATATTTCATAAAAAAAGGTAAAAGAGACATAAAATAATATGTCAATATAAAAAATTTAATTGACAATCGAAATTATATTGGTACACATAAATTGAAATGAGAAGCAAGACATAAAATAACATATATTATTTAATAATAAAATAAAAAGTATTATAAATCATAATCATTAAGAACTTATAAAAGTATATATGTAAAAAAACAATGATTCACTGTCGAAATTTTATTTGTGCCACATAAATTGAGACAGGGAGAATATTCATATATTATTGAAAAATAATGTAAAAGAAATTGTAAATCACATAAATAACAACTTAAGAAATTTTAAAAATATAAAATCTTTGAGTGACTCTCGAAATTATACCAGCATCATTTAAATTGAAACAGAAGAAAAAATACTATAAATCACAATTATTAAAAATATAAAGTATTTTAATAATTTAAATTGAGATAAAAAATATATATATTGGGCCCGTTCTAGCACGGGCCATCAATATCTAGTAAATTAAAATGTCATTTGAAAATTATTAACTATTGTTAAATTCTCATATTTTATCAAAAAAATTACAAAAGTTGGTCTACATAACTGCAGAAGGATACATAGATACTTCCTTAAGTAGAACTTATATACGTATGCTTCCTTCTTTTTGCTTATACTTTAGAAAATAAATACTCTGGTATGAACACACGCATAAAAAATGGACCTCACCAATTAAAAAAAAACAAAGAAATAGTTAGCTAAACAAATATAAATTTTTTAGAATGTTATATTGTGAATTAAAGAGCAAAGAAGAACTACGACTCATACAAATAATTTCTCTTAAAAGAATTTTAAACAATAATAGTTAGATTCTCACCATTTTAATATCCCACTTCATTTTTAATGTCAATCGAGCCTTAAGAGAGTAAATAAAATAAGAAAAAAATTAATTATTGCGTGAAATACAAAAGAAGAACGGCCAAATTGTTAACTAAAAGTGTTAGAGTAGTTAAAGATGAAATTTAATAAATTGAAAATACCAAAAATGTTGCAATTTGAACTATATCTTGACCTGTAATTTTTTTTATCTGTTGTTATATGGTATGTATCATATCCGTAGTGAGATGATGATAAGAAAAATTACCATAGTATGATATGGGAATAATCACAGATATGGACTTAGGAGAGTGCGTGTTGGACCCGAGCCTTGGCACGTGCAATTGAAGTGTAAACGAGGCCCAAAATGCACCCAAATCAGCCCATAAATTACACTAGATGGGTGCCCACTCTTTGAAGGGTTTTTTGGTCATTTTAACTTATAGTTTGTCATAGTTATAAAAGGAACATTGTAGGGTTTTTAGTTTAGTTTTTGGGATGATATTTGGGAGTCTTGTAAGACTTGTAACAATCTCTCTCTCTAGTGAGAAGAGTGACCACCGAAACTAGGATACAACAATAGGGTGGATTCTTATTTGTTGTTGCTTGCTTGGAAACGTTGATGCTAGAGAGGTGAAATCTGATCTTGTATCACGTAAGAGATAGGTTTATTTTTGTGCGTAGTATTAAGGGTCCAAGTGTGTCCATTCTTGGGTTCTTAATATTATACATTCATGTGGTCTATCTATCTATCATTTTACGTTCTTGTAATCTTGTTTAGTGTTTGTATTGTAATCTTGTCTACTTGTTGTTATTATTAAATTCGAATCTTGTGTCTTCTTGTTCATCATCTTATATTGTTTAACTTAGTTTGTTGTTGGCTGCAAAAGGTGCCAAACACCTAGTTATATTGTCCTTCTTGTATTTCATTCTTGAATCCGAGAGTGGTCTTCAAAAGGGTCCTTGATTCTTTGAATTAGTGGACTATTTTTGGAGTGTGTTTGGACTGTTTTGAGCCAATTCCGTGTGTTCCTTGGTTTTCTTGTATCATTTGGTGTTAAAGCCATCTTTGGTTTTGTTCTTACAATACCAATCTTGGGCTTTCTTGCTAAGAAAATAAAAAAAAAGAAAGAAAGACGTGTTCTTGAGCTTGAGATCTTGGCCGAGAAGTTGAACTTGTTGTTGTTGTATCTTGGATGAATGTTGTGTTTCTAGGTCTAGGATTTATTTTACTTTTGCTGTTGTTTCAAGTGTTAGTATTCTTGTCCATTAACACTTTGATTCGATCTATATTTGAGCTTTAAAAAAATTGATATTGTTGTTGTGAACAAGACCATGGCTGTGTGTTGAAGTTGTTGTTCTTGGACGTGTGGAATTGTTGTTATATATTTGGTTGGACGTTCTTGGTGTTGTTTTTTCTCTCAATAAAGTTGTTGTTGAGTTCTTTACATTCATCACAACCTTCACCCTTGCAAAAATCGAAAATACAACACCAAAAAAAACCTTGGCCGTGTGTTGACACTAAAATTAGCCGTGATGTGTGTTGATGTTTGCCGTGGGGTGGAAATTGTTGATGTATTCTTGAAGGGTGTTGTGGTGTACATCTTGTTCTTCATCTCATCTTACAACTTAAGACAACCAAAAGTGTAATATAGATTCAAAAAGGTGAACCTACAAGTTGTAAAGTTGTTTGTGAGAAGACTTGAGCCATCACTTTCTTGACTTGACATCTACTTTTCAACCACTTTCCTTATTTCAAGGGACCTTTTTTGTGGAAATTGTACAAATTCAAGTCTTGCCTTTTGAAGATTAGACTTAAAGGAGATTTAAGACATATACTTTCCCTCCAATACCAATTGTTTCCATTACATAGTAACTAAAGTTTGTAAACTTCAACTAGTGACTAATGGTGGGGCCGTGACCAATGGTATGCTGCCACGTCACCCAAGTTACTATTCATACTAAACTTTTAAGCTCAAAATTTGATCTTCTAGTTTCATTGTGTTGTTTCTTTAGTTTCGTTTGTTGATTCCATTACTAACTTACAAGCTAGTTTTAGATTGTAAGTTAGTTTTGAAACCGTCCATCGTGCATACGTTCCTTTGTGTGTCTTATTATTTTGAGTTGTTGTAATACTTGGTCTACCTCTCACTGCCTCACGGAGTACAAGAAAGGTTACAAAACTTGTGAGATCAAAGTGAAAAAAAATGAGAGACAAAACAATAGAGAGGGAGTGTGAGGACCATTCTTGTACAACTAAATTATTTGTTGTTTTGTTGGTAACTTCTTGGCCATAATGGAAACCATTTTGGCCCTCCTTGATGCTTTGTCCCGATACCTTGCTAGGGTAAATGCGGGTCTTAAAAAAATTGACTTGGATGTGATAACTATGAGTGAAATGTTGGATCAAATGGAGAGTCGAAGGAACTCTCGTGCTTTTACTCCCAAAAATTTACTTCTAATGACCAATCCTCCAAGACCACCACATAATGCCATAAGCCAAGCTCCAAATAGCTCTCAAAACCGAGAACAGAATAGACCACTTCCCCACAAGTTGATCAAGTCCAAAAAGGAGGACTTGAAAGCCAATTTCCTCCCATCCAAGCTCCAAAACCTAAGCTTCATGTTACCAAATTGAGCCTCTCAACTGAAACTTTCTTTTCCAAAAACCAATACATCCAAGAAGAGAAACATGGTAGAGAGAGATATAAGGGATATGGAGTCTATGATGATGCTTATATGATAGAAGGAAACTTGAGTAGGATGAGATTGAAGGCCAATCTCAAGAGGGAGAGGAAGCTGAGGGTCAAAATGAAGATGTTGGATCCGAGACTTATTATCATTATGCTTTCTGGTTTGACTAGCTTGTGGACTATTTTTGTGCATTTCTTGTAGGGTGTTTTTAGCTCATTTTTTGATACGTCCCTTTTTATTATTGATCTCTCGGGATCTTCATGTTTTGTAGACTATTTTTTAGTAGGTTTCCTTTAAAGTGACCAATGGAATGAGGTGAAGCCATGAATTTGTAGACAAATTCCTCTTAAGATGGAGAGGATGATATGGGAATAATCATGGATATGGACTTAGGAGAGTGTGTGTTGGACCCGAGCCTTGGCACATGCAATTGAAGTGTAAAAGAGGCCCAAAATGTACCCAAATCGGTCCATAAATTACACTAAAAGGGTGCCCACTCTTTGAAGGGCATTTTGGTCATTTTAACTTATATTTTGTTTTAGCTATAAAAGGAACATTGTATGGTTTTTAGTTTAGTTTTTGGGATGATATTTGGGAGTCTTGTAAGACTTATAACAAGCTCTCTCTCTAGTGAGAAGAGTGACCACAGAAACTAGGATAAAACAATAGGGTGGATTCTCGTTTGTTGTTGCTTGCTTGGAAACGTTGATGCTAGAGAGGTGAAATTCGATCTTGTGTCATGTAAGAGATAGATTTATTGTTGTGTGTAGTGTTAAGGGTCCAAGAGTGGTCATTCTTGGGTTCTTAAGATTATACCTTCATGTGGTCTATCTATCTATGATTTACCTTCTTGTAATCTTGTTTAGTGTTTGTTTTGTAATCTTGTATTCTTGTTGTTCTTGTTAAATCCGAATCTTGTGTCTTCTTGTTCATCATCTTATATTGTTTAACTTAGTTTGTTGTTGGCTGCAAAAGGTGTCAATCACCTAGTTATATTGTCCTTCTTGTATTTCATTCTTGAATCCGAGAGTGGTCTTCAAAAGGGTCCTCGATTCTTCGAATTAGTGGATTGTTTTTGGAGTGTGTTTGGACTGTTTTGAGCCACTTCCATGTGGTCCTTGGTTTTTTTGTATCATAGTAGTAATCTTCTTTTCATCTACAACAAAAGTTTTAATGAGATTAGGACAAAGAGAAATACAAAACTGCAAAAAATAATTAATGAACTGCACATAACATAAAAGAAATTTGTTTTAATAAAATAATGCATAGCTCTTAAAAAATATATAAAACTGTAAGAAGTTTACTAATAAACTATACATAGCACAAAAGAAATCTGCTCTAAGAAATAATCAGAAAGAGTGACTTTCAGAATGCACATACCTTGCAAGAAACAATTGTCATTAGACTTTTAAGAAACAATTGTCATTGTTTCTCTCTATTTGAAGAAACAATTGTCACTGAACTTTTTAATGCAAAATTAAATTATTGAGTGTTATGAATATAAAAAGTTTTAGGGTTATGAATTTTATTAATACCAATTAAGAGTATAAATTATTATGAACATAAAGAGATGTAAGTTATGAAGATGATTTTTTAAAATAAAATAATTGAAAAAAATGAGAAAAAAACCCCAAAAAAATGGGTGTTATGAATATAAAAACTTTTAGAGCTATGAATTTTATTAATATCAATTAAGAGTACAGTTTGTTATGAACATACACAGATGTGAGATATGAAGATGATTTTTTAAAATAAAATAATTGAAAAAAATAAAAAAATTCTCAAAAAAATAAATAAATAGGATCCTTGGCCAAAAAGAGGTGCCACATCACCTTGTATTGATTCCTTTTTTATTATTATGTATAGATTTGTGACTTATTTTAGACCAAAAGTTTTTAAAGTTTATTTTTCTTAAACTTTCGTCAAGTCCAAACTAACTCATATAAATTGAAACTAAGGAAGTAGCTTAATTCATAAAATTAAAATACTATCACAAACCTCCCTAAATTTACTTTGGTTGCAAGTGTGGAAGCAGTAAAAGGCCATTCATAAATAGGGAAAGGATAGAAACGACACTTCAAATTAAACTATTTCTTCGAAAATGATCATGAAATTTAAATTCCACTTTCTAGCCATTTCAATTTTTCTGGTTTGTTTTATACCATTTCTAAACACCTTCTATACAGTCTCTATAAATATCTTATACATATAAATATTCTATACGAAAATTATACAGTTTTGATACACAATTTATGCAATAATTGTACTTTTTTTTACATAGTTTATACAACAATTATATAATTTTTTACACTCTCTATATATTTTTATATATATATTTTATATATATACATATTTGATAGAACTATACAATTTCTATACACATATCTTATATAGATACATATTCTATATAACAATTATACCATTTTTATATAATTATATTTAATTATTATTTCTAAACAATTAAAAAAGTAGAATATTTTTTTAGTTAAAAAATATATAGCAAGAAAAAAAACTGAAATATTTTTAAAAGGACCGAATGGCCTAAGTTGAAAACTGTATCAGTATTGTAATGGACTGTATCAGTATTGTATATGGAATGTATCTGAATTACATGGGCCAAAATGACCCAAATTAGAAAATGACTATAAAGTGAAAATAGTATACCCGACTGACCACTTTTTGAAAAAATGTCAAACTTGGGCTATTTGTTTTAAAAAGAACTACACAATGTCCTTTTTCCTTCATAAATTAATTTTTTAATGTGGACACAAGACTTCAGTGACTATTTAATTCTACAAAATAAAGAGTGTTTTACTAACTTATTCTTGAAAGATCCTTGGAAAAAGACGTAAGGCATAGTTTCTTGATCACGTAATTCTGGAAGAATATATATCGTTACTGGTTGTTTGACAAGAGAATAAAATAAACAGGAATATCTCATTGAACTATTTTATCATATCCTATTAAATTAGCTAATAGCTCATATCTAATATAGTATAAAGCTAATCTCAAAGTTATAATGAAATTATTATACTTAACCAACCTATCAAATAACCTCTTAATGACTTAATTAATTATGTAAAACAGCACTTAGAACAAAACAAAAACTAGAACATCATTTATTTAGTAAACTAAGGAAATATAGATGAAAATAGTCAAATGAAGAAACATGTATTCAAATAAAATCCAAAAATAGTTAGTAATTAGATTACGTGGATCCAAATAGTAGTTGTGATTCTACTACTATGATGACAAAAGCTGACCTTAGTCTTTCACTTGTAACTGCCTATATATTCCAGTCTTACATCTCCACTTACCTTGACACCACCCACCCCCAACCCCTAACCCCAGCTCCCCCCAAACCAATACCCATTGACACCATGCATTGAACTAGTGCCGACAGATCATCTACTGCACCCACAACAGCCAGATCCAGCAGTGGCAGACCAGGGACGCCTCCAGGGGGTCCAAGTAGTTGTAGGAAAGAAAGGAAAAAATAGGTTTTGCGAAGCTCATAGATGAAAATGCAGTACTCATTATATCAACGAGCGAGTGATGCATGTGTGTCACGGTGAATAGATTGTTAGTCTCGTTGGGGGTTAAATCGATGGTTTTTAATGTGGATGAAGAGTAGAAAACCTCCGTGTTGATGAAGCTATCAAAGATGAATGAAGGTGCCAACAATAGTACTGGAGGCCTATGGGAGTTACCAGCAGTGTATATAGGAGGAAAGTACTTAGGAGGTGTTGATGAAGTGATGGAGAGTCATGTAAATGGTGAATTAGTTCCAATGCTTAGGGAAACTGGAGCTTTATGATTTTGAATTAACTAGAAACTCCATCATTCTCTCTTTTCTTGTTTTAATTTCCTTTTTATATGGTGTAATTTGCAGAAAGAGTATCCAGTTAGTTATGTTGTGGTATTAGAGGTGAAAGTTATGAAGAAGTGAAACAGTGATTCTTAAATTGTTTCTAAACCAAATGAAATGTTTCAAGTGAAATTGTGGAGTAAAATTTCTAAAAAAAGGAAGTATGACACTTTTGCTTGTACAATTCAGAAAATCTAAGAGATAGTCTATCGGTTGGTTTTTAATTTACTCCTATTATTTAGTTTAATCATTTCCCAGTTCAAATGAAACAGGATTCTAAATCATTCACAAACCAAATGAAATGTTTCAAGTGTAGTACAATTCCTAAAAAAGGAAGTATGACACTTTTGCTTGTTCAATTCAGAAAATCTAAGAGATAATTTATCAAGTTGTTTTCAATTTACTCTTAATTATTTACTATAATCATTTCTCAAAATAGTAAATTATTATATTCAAAGTGTGATATACTAAAATTATGATTCTATTTGTTGTTCCTTGAAGCCGATCAAGTTAATATTGGACAAATAAAATGGACGAAAGAATTATTCTTTAAAACAAATCTAAAAAGAAAATGTATGACACAAGAATTGAGACCAAGGAAGTACTAATAGATAAGTTTACATTCTGCCACTGATTTAGTTAATGTTGAATCGCACTAGCTTTCCTTTAGTTTATTCTCGTTTTTTAGAATAACCACACCCCTAAATTTTTAATGATTTCATTGCGCAATGAAGGAAATTCCAATATTAGCATTAAAATTGTGATGTATTATATCTTTGTATTAACCAAAATTCATCCAGGAAATTGATATATGCCGTTTTAGAATTACTTTAAGTTTTTTTTTTCTCATTTTTGTTATGTATTTAAGTGTCAATTATTCAGGTAAACGACAAAACTCATTAAACAATATTATTTCCAGAAATAATTTTAACTAATGCCTTTTTGATTATGAATATCAAAACAATCTTCTTTTCAAATCAAGTTTGATAGTTCGATATGAAATTGCTTAGATATAATATCTAAAGCAATTACACATCATAAACAAAAACTAACTACGTACTGATCATAAAATGCCTGGGTAAGATGTGAATATGTGAGAGGTAGTTAACGAAATAAGGGTTACGATGAAATAGTAAATATTTACTTATCGTTACTAAAATTTTTTAACTTGTGTCTAGGTATGAAGTGGTCTTTGTAAGGTAGAAAATTTACTCCTATGTGAGATTTTTGGAAGGGAATCTAGATTTAATCAAATCTCATTACAAATAGTGAATACAATACTAAAAGCCAAACAATATGTGAAGTTGTTAGCATTAATTCAATAGTTGCCTATCAACTGTCAATTATGAAGCAGTAATGACACTTCATGTGATATTTTAATTGATCATTATCCAAATTAACTAGTACTCCGTTTAAATTAGTGTTGCTTTGGTAAAAAGATTGTCTCAAAATAGATGTCTTCTTCAAGATTCAAGCAAAAAATAGTAATTATTTTCAACTTTATTCTTATACTTGAATAAAGAATTACTTTTTAATAGTGGTTAATTTTTGAGAAATATCTAACAAATAAGGTTGATAATTTAGTAAATTATACTTTATATTTGTTATTTTTTTAATGGGTATGAAATGGGTTAAAGTGACACTTAGGACCAATGTGATCATAGATACGCCAAGTAGTTTTTGGAAAACAAAAATTGACAAAAGTGTTTGGTCTTACAAAAGTAGGAATCATGTAACACCCCATAATCATAACGCTCTTTTAATGTCTCTAAAATGACCTCTAGGATCCCCGCAGTGATGGTAGAACATGTGTTAACATTGTGGGAGGTTTTGGTGGTGTTCTAGGACCTCAAAAATAAGTAGGCATCGCAAAATAGAGCTTAGGCGATGGCTAAGAATCGTATTACCATCGCCTACCTTCACTGGAAAGGTTTGGCGATGGCTTAGGCACCGCCAACCTTGGGTTTGGCTATGGGCTATGTGCCGCCAACCCTGGGTTTGGCCGTGGGCTAGGCGCTGACAACCTTGTGTTTGACGATGAACTAGGCGCCGCCTACCCTATATATTGCGGTGTAGGGGCTTCATTTTTGAGTCATTTCAAGGGAAACCAAGTCTTTTCATGTTCCATAACCATTTCTAAACATCTATAGACGAAACCAAGGCTCCTAAATACGTATTAACACTCTCAAATCCCTAGTTTATCTTTCTTAAATATAATAAGAGAAAAACAACCAAGGATTTGCACATTCAAGCTCAAAGGGTCAATCTTTTCATGTTTTCTTGGTCTACTAAGGTATGTGGGACTATCCTTAAAGCTCCATTGGAATAATTTTTATGGTTTTATCAAGTTTATGGATTTATAATCATGTTACAAAGAAGAGTTTTGATGTTGTTCGAAAAAGCATATCATGAAATCGTTTTGATGAAAGTATATAAATTGTATTGAACTTTTTTTCGTAGAATTGAATTATAGCCCCTTATATATATGTACGTTTTCAGTTTTGGAAAGTTTAATTGAGAGCATGACAACAAAATCCCTCTCTTGATATGAAATCTATTGTCTATTTGATTTGTGGGTAATTTTGAATGTATGAATTTGGGTTTTAAAAGTAAGTTCCTTTATATTTATGTGGTTGACATGGTTTATGACATGTTGAGAGGGAAAATCTCTTTATTTATAAGTGGTCATTTTGTTGATAGAAAGAGATACATGGGTTTTAAAGGAAGATTGGCCACTACATGATAATGTGTTTCAGAAGAATTGTTTTGTATACGTCTGCATGTGATTTGAATTAAGCATGTTCTCATGAAATTTTTGAATTTTTGGGGGGCATCTACATGACTTATTTTATAAAAAAAGGGTTATGATTTATGACATGATACATAATGGCTTGCAAGTTTACATATGACGATACCTATTATGGTTTGTCCTTAATATGAATGAAACAAATGTTGTAAAGGTATCGAGTATGATTTTAAAGAATCAAAATCTGGGCTTAAAGAGAGCTAGTCGGTTACCCGAAGAAGGCTTGAGTTCAAATAACTCTTAGCCCGAAATCGTGTTTTGTCAATACTGGTCTTTATGTGCTATTCGTCAAGTAGGATAGCATGGTATGTAGGCAAGTGGGCATACTTTTTTCATGATATTTTCCATCCTTACGGCAAACTTGGATTGGGAGCTTGGCCGTTGGGTTATGGGCGGGATCAACATAGCCCATGGATTACCATGTATGTAGGGTGATCCATCTAGCTCAAAAATAAAACAAAGAGTGATTCATGGTTTCAAAGAGGTGTTTGAAGTTCATTAAAGTATACCTATGTGTTTTCACTTATGCATTATGTTCAATATTTTATGAAAGGCTCTCATTATGTTATATAAAAATATGTTATTTTAGATTGTTTTACATACCAGTACATTTGTATTGACCCCATATATTTTAGAATCTGAGGCACAGTCATGGAGTCCCTCTAAGCAGTAGATTTGTTTATCAGCAATTGCAGTCGGTGAGCCTACCTTATTTCAAAAAGCCTTGTTATAAGACATTATCATTTGATTCTAGTGCATGGTCCGACTGGGGCCTTCTCCCAGTTTTCAGACAGAAGTCGTTTTCATGTTGTTAGAGATTTCACAGACCAGTGTCATATGTTTTTGAATATTTATGAACTTATATTCGTACTGTTCAGTTGAAGTAAAATAGAATGGCCATGTTTTCATTTTGTATTGTTTTCCGTACTTCTTTATAATGTATGAATTGAGTGTATAATTACTAGTTAGCAGGGCTCTCGAGACTTCATGGTTAGGGATGCTCGCCGCGGCCAGGGCCTTGGTTCAGGTCGTGACAAACTTGGTATCAGAGCATGCTTCATGGTCTTAGGGTGTCTGCGAAGTTGCGTCGGGTAGAGTCCTATTTATGGGTGTGTAGCACGCCACACTTATAAGTAGAAAGCTACTAGGCATTTAGGAATGTTTCACTTTATTCATATTTTAGATCATGCCATTGTGTTTTCCATTTGGAGGTTATCCAAATTCCTTCTTTACTCTAATTTTATTAGCTATGTATCATTGTCGAGTTAATTTAAGTGCAGAAGCTTAATGTCTAAATGAGGTAGTCCTTTCTAATTGAGTCATAAAAGATTATGGAATATTACAAGGACTTGAGAGGAGTCTATTAGTGCTTCAAGGTGTATTAATTCGAGTGTATACTTTATCCTGATAAAATCCTACTTTTCAGCCTGAGGTATGAAGTGTATTCAATCCCTTTTCTAAATCCTTGTTGCAGATGTCATGCTTAAGGGTAATGAGACGTAGCAGAATATTGGAATAATATTTTCACCCAAGTAGTATTATGTGATAAAGTGTCATAACCTATGCGCTGTAAGATGTTCCAAAAGTTAGTGATATGAGGTCACAAGCTTAGAAGATAGAATGAGGGTGACTTATGCGTAAAGAAGCTAGTTTAGTTATAGGTTGCCATTTTATAGTGATAGATTAGTGTGATAGCAATATTTTTAGATTGTATGGTAGTTTGTGAAGAAAGTGGATGGCTATAATTATTATTTATTCAAAAATAAGGAACGATCTAAAATGGATAGTTATGGTGGTTGTAGAAATTATTTGTAGGCTGTTAATGAAAAGGGGTAGATCAGTCGATAGGTTATGGGTAGAGACTCATTGGAGTAAATGGAATTTGAAGGTAGTGGAGATGTATGCTTGGCTAATTAAATATGATGTGAGAAAGTAGGACATGTTGATAAGATCGTAATGAGTTATATTATAAGATTAAGATCAACTATCCCTATTATGTTACTTTACCCCCTACCTTTCTTTTCTTTAGTAGTTGTAAAACTAGTATCACATGTGAGAAGGTGGGTAGTGGATTTTGAGGTATAGTTGTAATGTCATGGAAGGGATGTGATTGTAGGTATTAGTTAAGTAAAATGAAGCATGTAGGTTAATTTTCTAATTTGATGGACTAGTATAATATTTGGCATGCTTTATTGGTGGTACATGATAGATGCTAGACTATAGGCTTGAACTTTAGATGTGGAGTCTAGTGGTAAGAACAGTGGCTTAAGATTAATGATGCATGTTTTGTGGGAATGAATTAGCAGGCTTATGTGAGATGTAATGTTTCAAATATCCTAGGTTGGAAACTTGCAGAATAAGGAGTGGGAAATTGTGATATATATATATATATGTGTGTGTGTGTGAAGTCATGAGGATTAGTGTTAAGAAGAATGAATTGTGGTTGAGTCATGAAGTTGATAAGTGTGTATATAGGAATAAGTTGAAACCCCAGATAGCATGTTGTTAGATACAGTTTTATGGTATAAGTGCCATGTGTTCCTAGTTCATGTTCTTAAAATTTTTAGTATAGGGAAGACTAAGGAGTTGTTGTATTGTGTACTGTAGAGTTAAATTAACTAAATATAGGTAGGCAATATGTGTCGTGGTTATAGTTTTATAAATTTTGTTAAGTTGTAAGATATGTGATTAGAGGTATAATGCTAGTATTTTAAGGAGTTGAAGATGAAGTGTTAAGTGTTTAGAAGCATGGATGTCCATGCCCATGATAATGTTAGTCATAATTCGATGACTTTAGGGGTTGGAGAAAGTTATGATTAGTATCCCTGAAGGGGGAGGTCCTAGAAAGAAATTTATGTGTTTTTATTAAAATTATTGAGGGTAGTTGTGTTCATGTGTATACTGACCTCTCCCCCCCCACACATTGTGTTAAGAGTTGTGGTTATAGATTTGATGAGGGGATATGTCCGCAGGTCTAGGATTATGACTTTGATCTAATGGGAAAATGACGAACTAACGTAGTTCTTGAATCTTCTCATGGTGGCAAGTTTCAGGGAAGAGTCATGATAAACCTATTCCTATTCAAGCATACTCCTCCTACTTTAATTTAAGAGGTCATTCTGCTAATGTCCTACGTTATGTATTCAAGTCATGCCTATGTCTATGGTTTGATTTCTCTATGGACTGATGTTTATGTTCTGACCTCAAAACTAGAAGCAATGATGTCCCTCAATGATCATATTTTCCAAGTATCCAAGCTCTATGTTATGTTGCTCATGATCCATAAAATCCATGTCTCACATAATGCTTATTTCCAAGAAACTATGTTCTTCTATATGATACTAATTCATTTTATGTCGGGATTAGCCAAAGTTATAAATTTTATACAAATAAAATGAGGAGCAATAGCTTCAAGTGGCAATCCTTGTCTTGGTTGTTAACTATATAAAATTTTGGCTTTATGTTATAAAACTCATGATATGGGAACTCATGTTTTCACAACGTTCCCAGTCTTAAAAACCCATGTTGTGTTTTGTTTGTGCCAGAGCGACTCTCTACTTATGATCCAGACACTTGATATATGCAGCACTTCGTGTCTATCGTATCGTATCTTCACCTCGTGTCCAACCTTGAGTAGTGCAATAAGTATATGTTATAATCTAACAGTGTTACTTCCTTTTATGATGCTTATGCTTGGGTCCCTCAATGACCCTTCGCATGTTAGTATGATGGTGGTTGTGGAAGCATAGTAATGTCTTAAGTAGGAGAGTAGATGTTCTCGAATGTGAAAAGTTTTGATGTGATTCTCAAGCTAAGATTATAGGTAAAGGGGGAAAGAAGGATATAAACTTTTGTTACATAAAATAGTTAGGAAGAAGGTATGGGGAAAAAAATCTTTGTGAGAGTGATTGAATTTTCTGGTCTTAGTTGGGAGATCAATAAAGTGGGTGTAGTAATGATAGGTTGGATATGGTGATTGATGAAAAGGCAAACCAATGTGTTTTGTGGTTGTTACTCCTTGATTTTAGGCCTGAGGGTATTGATTATGATGATAGTGTGAAGTAATATTCTTAAAGGGATGTAGAGTATGGGGTCCCATAGCTTAAGCTATCACCTTTTTTCTCTGAGTTAGGCTGCAACATAGAAGTATTATATAGTGGAACTCAAACTCTTTTGGTTAGATGTGTGATGAAAGAATTGTAGGTTGGAAAGTATGAAGTGTGTTATTTATTGTTTGGGGCATAAACGAGTAGTGTCTCTAGGTTTTAGGTCTATTTGTTTTATCTTGTAAGGTAGAGAATGCTTCTATTTCTTATCTTTCGCGAAATCTTATTTCATGATTAGTACCAATGTAAATCAAGCCTTTGATCACCTAATAAACTCATACCATATGCTGTGATGATTATGATCCCTCGAACTCATGTGCAAGGTCATCTCGATGTCAATTCTTATTATCTCACACTTCTTGCTTACACTTTTCACTAGGGGTTATCATGAATCTCTTTGATGCCTTTGCATATTTTATCTAGGAAAAATATTTAGTGAGAGGTTATGTTCCTTATTCCATACTTTAGAGCTTCAACAAGTCGCTACCCATCATTCGGGGATGAATAATCCCAAGGGGGAGATAATGTAACACCCCATATTTTTTATCTAGAAATCAAACCGTCGTTCTTACGTGTGTAAACCATAATCCCATGATTTACTTTTAAAATCACGTTTCATGATCTTTATTCTAATGTGGGAAGTGTTTTCGAAGTGAAAGATGTTCATAGGAATCATGTAAGACTCCATAGTCGTAACACTCTTTCAGTGTCTCTAAAATGAAATATAGGACCCTTGTAGTGATGATAAAACATGTGTTAATGTCGTGGAAGGCGTTGGGAGTGTTCTAGGACCTCAAAACTAAGTAGGCATCGCAAAATAGAGCTTAGGCAATGGCTAGGCATCACATTACCATCGCCTACCTTCACTGAAAAGGTTTGGCGATGGCTTAGGCACCGCCAACCTTGGGATTGGCTAGGCGTCCCCACCCTATATATTGCATTGTAGGGACTCCATTTTTGAGTTATTTCAAGGGAAACCAAGTTTTTTCACGTTCCATAACTATCCCTAAAAATCTATAGACGAAATGAAGGCCCCTAAATACGTATTAACACTCTCAAATCCCTAGTTCATCTTCCTAAAACATAAGAAGAGAAAAGCAACATAGGATTTGCACATTCAAGCTCAAAGGGTCAATCTTTTAACATTTTCTTGTAAACTAAGGTATGTGGGGCTATCCTAAAAGCTCCCTGGGCATAAGTTTTATGGTTTTATCAAGTTTAAGGATTTATAATCATGTTACAAAGAAGAGTTTTGATGTTGTTTGAAAAAGCATGTCATGAAATAGTTTTGATGAAAGTATATAAATTGTATTGAACTCTTTTTTGTGGAATTGAATTATAGCCCCTTATATATATGTATGTTTTCAGTTTTGGAAAGTTTAATTGAGATCTTGACAACGAAATTCCTCTCTTGATTTGAAATCTATTGTCTATTTGATTTGTGGGTTATTTTGAATGCATGAATTTGGATTTTGAAAGTAAGTTCCTTTATATTAATGTGGTTTACATGGTTTATGACATTATGAGAGGGGAAAATCTCCTTATTTACAAGTGGTCATTTTGTTGATAGAAAGAGATATATGTGTTTTAAAGAAAGATTGGCCACCACATGATAATGCATTTCAGAAGAATTATTTTGTATATGTTTGCATGTGATTTGAATTAAGAATGTTCTCACGAACTTTTTGAATTGTTGGGGTGGCCATCTAAATGACTTCTTTTATAAAAAGGGTTATGATTTATGACATAATACGTAATGGCTTTCAAGTCTAGGTATGACGATACCTATTATGGTTTTCCCTTAATATGAATGAAACAAATGTTGTAAGGATATCGAGTATGGTTTTAAATAATAAAAAACTGGGCTTAAAGAGAACTAGTTGGTTATCCAAAGAAGGCTTGAGTTCAGATAACTCTTATTCCGAAATCGTGTTTTGCCAATACGGGTCTTTATATGATATTCGACAAGTGGGATAGCATGGTATGTCAGCAAGTGGGAATACTTTTTTCATGATATTTCCCATCCTTGCGGTAAACTTGGATTGGGAGTTTGGCCGCCAGGTTAAGGACAGGATCCACATAGACCGTGGATTACCATGTATGTAGGATGATTCATCTAGCTTTCAAATAAAATAAAAAGTGGGTCATGGTTTCAAAGAGGTATTTTGAAGTTCATTAAAGTATGCCCATGTGTTTTCACTTATGCATTATGTTCATTAATTTACGAAAGGATTTCATTATGTTGTATTAAAACACGTTATTTTGGATTTTTTCATATACCAGTACATTTTTATTGACCCCCTATATTTCAGGATCTGAGGCACAATCCCGAGGTCTCGCTAAGAAGTAGATTTTTTTACCAGCAGTTCCAGTCAGTGAGCCTCCCTTATTTCGAAAAGCCTTGTTATGAGACATTATCATTTGATTTTAGTGCATGGTCCGACTAGAAGCCTTGTCCCAGTTTTCAGATAGAAGTCCTTTTCATGTTGTTAGAGATTTCACAGACTAGTGTCATGTGTTTTTGAATAATTATGAACTTATATTCGTATTGTTCAGTTGAAGTAAAAGAGAATGATCATATTTCTGTTTTGTATTATTTTCCGTACTTCTTTATAATGTATGAATTGAGCGTATGATTACCAGTTAGCAGGGCTCTCGGGCCTTCATAGTTAGGGATGCTCGTCGTGGTCAAGGCCTCAGTTTGGGTCATGATAGTACTTGTTAAAAGTAACGTAAGTAGAAAAAGTGGATGCTTCTTTGTGAATTGATAAGACTTCGGTAGCTTCTACTTGATATATGAATTTTTTTATAAGAATTTTTGAGCTTATAATTTATGAGTTTAATTTTTATCATGGAACATATTCATTATAAAATGATAATACAAAGTTATGGATCATCTTTTTAGCTTATAAAATTTATGGATATAAATCATATTTCTAAAAAATGTCAAATATTTTTTTCAAAAACTATGGTCAAGCCCATAGTAAAACTGTAGTACCCCGTACTTTTACCTAGCTTGAAATCATCCCAAGAATGTTAGAAACTTACTTTGAAAGATGAATTCATTTTTGTACATGTGAGATTTTTAAGATTTTCACTTTTTGTTGAGTGGGAAATTGAATTAGCTTTCCAACGATACCAATTTCGTCCAAATTCGGTATCGGGGTAGAAAGTTATGGCTGAAATATGGAAAGCAGTTAAAACTGCCCAGGTGCGACGGTGAAGGCCGAAGGATCATCACCCAAACTATCACAGCGGTGGCAGTGAGACCAAATTCTGCCTAAGGGCGACGGCTCAGGCCAACAGACCATCGAGCTAGCGACGAACCATTGAGCTAGCGATGGACCGTCGCCCAAGCCGTCATAAGAGAGACAGTGAACCCCTATTATGTCTAGGTGCGACGGTCAAGACTAACGGACCGTTGCATACTACATTCAGCTATTTTAAGTCATTTTTAAAAGTGCTTTTTGGTCTTTTACCAACCCTTTTTATACCTAGTTATATTAGACCAAGGCTCTTAAGTTCATTATCCATCTACAACATCAAACTAGGGTTTCCTTTCAAAGATAATCCCCAAGAACAAGATCCAAACCCTTCTTCAAGAAACTAAGAGATTCCAAGTTCTTCAAGTCCAAGAACTTCAAGACACTCAATCAAGGTATGTCATGTGTTGATTCATGGGTCTCTTTCACCCATGAAGCTCAAGAATCTATTTTAAAAATCCAAGAGTTGTATATTTATAAATGTTCATGATTTGATTGAATTGAAAATTGATATTCATGTTGTTGGTTGGTTTCGTGCCATGTTATAGACTACTAATTACAAGAATTGATTCTAAGATGTGATGATTTACGCGATATTCATGATAAACCCTTCAATTTTACAAGTTGATTTATGTATCCAGATTATTAGAGGTGTTGATGATTGTACAACCAAAGCATGCTCCCCATATGTTTGATTAAATGCCCATGTGAAGGAAAAGTGCCATACTAGTATGATAATATGAAATCTCCTTTCATGTACAAGTTATGTGTGTCAAGTATTTGATGAAATGTCTTAACCAATGGAGTATGTATTGTTGATGTTGGTCATGTATTCAAGAAAGTCATGTCTTGTCAGTTTCCCTATATTGAGTCCTGGGGGTACTTCTACCCAAAAAATATAGTTGTGTGCCCATAGCCAGTGTCATGTTTTCACGATATCTTCAGTCAAGCCATGATCCATAGAACTCAGCCAGTCATGTGACTCAGGAAAGCTCAGTAATTCAGTAATCTCAATAATATTCCGTCAGTTAGCGAAACTCAGTTAATTCAGTCTAGTTCACTTTAATTAATCATGTTAAGTGTCTATCCAGATGGGAGTAGGAATTAGAACCGAGTGAACCCAAGGATGGGAACTCACCTGCTATATAAGCGTGTGATTCTTAGAAGAAATCCTTGTGTTCAAGATCTACGTAGCCAGCGTAGGTTGAGACATCATAGCCTATTATATAAGGGTAGATGAGGTGGCTTAACCTGTTATATGAGAGTTCCCACCATTCTCACTAGAGTTACCTATTATATTAGGGTTACTCACATATTGTCCTTACCAGTGGCGTGGTATTGACACCTTTCCAATTGGGGTTACACATTGGACCCCAACTTAGCTACAACGCGTTATTTAGGGCATGTCGATTAGATGACTACTTACTACAGTTTTAGTTATAGAATCAGGACTGTCAGATTCAGTCATTTAGTCTCAGTAATAGAACTCAGATAGTTATACAAAATTCAGGACTGTTGGATACAGTCTACTCAGAACAGTACGGAACTCAGATAGTTCCATCAGAACCTAGACTGTCAGATACAGTTGCTCAGTATCAGTTATTTCAGTTATACAGTTATTAATATGTCATGTTATCAGTACTCAGGCTCAGTAATCATGTTATCATGAACTCAGTTACAATTATTATGTATTTATGCATGCATTCTTATGTCCATGTTATCCAGTCAGTTAGTATAGTTCATGCATGTGAACCCTTTGCATTCAGCCTACCTCACATGCATACCAGTATATTCAATCGTACTAACGCATTTGTGCTATGGTGTTTTATACCATAGGTTTAGAAGCATGATCTCCAGAGCATCAATAGGATTCCAGTCTCAGCAGTCAGAGTTAGCAGTAAGTCCTCATCCTTCGAGGACATGACCATTACTTTACTATCTCATTAATTAATTAATTTCAGTAGTTGGAGTTAGTTGAGGACATGTCCCATCAACTCTTTATTCAGATAGTTCGGTCAGTTAAAGGCTTTTTAGACTATCATGTTTAGACAGTTCTTTCAGTTGTTTTGGGTATTTCATACCCCACCCAGATGTTATATTTTATCAGATATTATATCTCAATATTGAACCTTATGGCCTTACAACCTTTATTTTCGCATTTACATAGTATATTATGCAGTGTTCAGTTACAGATATCAGTCATAGGTTAGCTTGTGGTCCTTCGGGGTCATGAGCACCGTGTAGAGTTTCGGGTACTAGATTCAGGGCGTTACAAAAACTTTACTCAAAAATAATTTGAAATGAGATAATCAAATGAAAAATAAAAAATAGTCAAATGAAATTCAAAAGTGGTCAAGGTATATTTTTTTATTTCCATTTGTTTGACCTACGTTCTTTAGTCAGCTAAAAAAGAATGACTCTTTCATTATTTGTTAGGAACCTTTTAATTTAAATTATTCTAGATAACTAATTTAAGATCAAAATTATTTGATACATTTAACATATCTTTAATTTAAGATTATATTCAAAAAATTATTTTCCTAAAATTCATATCAATCAATTTAAAATGAGATTACATTGATCCAAATAGTAGTTGTAATGCATGTTACAATAGTTGACTTTAGTCTCCCACTTGTAACTTCCCAGCCCTCTATATATTGCACACTCCACTCCCTATTCTACCCAAACCTTATTTGATACCATGGTTCGAAATCGAAATTCTTCTAGGCGAACAAACTCCCCGTCATCCCCCGTCGCTTCGACTGGCAGCTCCGGCCACTGCGTAGGGAGCAGAGGAACAACAACACAAGGATAACAATGGCAGATTTAATGGAAGAAAATGCAGTGATTATTGTAGCCAGGTTCCAGTGCTTCGTGTGCTCCGTGTTGCAATCTATAATGGAATGTTTGGCCTTGCTAATTACATTATGATACATGGGGAGGAGGCGAAGGAAGATTACATGTTGGAGGAGCTCTCTAAGCTTGAGGAGGGCAGCAACAACAATGGCGGAGGACTGGGGAGTTTGCCTGCAGTATACATAGGAGGGAAGTTTGTGGGAGTTGTTGATGAAGTTTTAACGACTCCTGTATAATTGGTTGATACAAACTCCATTTACTGATTACAAAATGCCTCAAGAAAGAAGACGCGTCAATGTGAGAACTAGTAGTTAGTACATTAATTAACTATTTGACTTCCAACGGTAAATTACAGAACACCAATTAATGACACTTCACATGATGACCTAAATTATTTAGTCAATCATTAGCCAAAGTAACTATATTTGAAACTATAAGAGTATACAGGAATACTGCATTTAAATGCATTTATATCGTAGTAAAAGCTCATGACGATAACCGTGGAACGAGAAAAAATTATTTTGGGTAGATGATATAATGGACAAAGAAACCACTAAAATACCCTGACGTAACATTTGTCAAATATTTTAATTTTAAGAGTCAAACTACATTATTGTTGACCATCATTAAGATATATATAAAAATCACAACTTAATTATTAGAATATTTTTTGTATAGTTTTTTAATATTTATAAATATAAGATTAAAATATTGAGTCAATTAAATACATTAGTTTCAAAGATTAATCAAATTTAGTGTTGACCAGATTAGTCAAATTCAATTGTGATCCAATATTGATTCTTAGATTTCTCGTACGCTTTGACGTGCAAGCTTAAAGTGGTAAAATATCCATTACAAATGAAACCATAGCAATAAAATTAATTATCTTTGAACATAAAGATTATCAAAGTAATCCCCGTGTCTCAATTTATATAAGTTTCTTTTCTTTTTATTTAATTTAAAAAGGAATGATATATTTCTATATTTAGCTTTTAACTTTAAAATACCTATTTTACCCTAAATGAAATGATTTACGAGCACACAAATATTTGTGACTTATTTGGAGTTATGAATTCTATTAATACCAATTAAGAGTATAAATTATTATGAACATAAAGAAATGTGAGTTATGAAGATGAATTTTTAAAATAAAATAATTGAAAAAACGAGAAAAACTCAAAAAAAAATTTGGGTTTTATGAATATAAAAGGTTTTAGAGTTAGGAATTTTATTAATATCAATTAAGAGTATAATTTATTATGAACATAAAGAGATGTGAGTTATGAAGATAATTTTTTAAAATGAAATAATTGAAAAAAATAAGAAAAACTCCAAAAAAGAAGAAAAAAGATAAATAGGATCTTTGGCCAAAAAGAGATGCCACATCACCTTGTCTTGATTCTTCTTTTATTATTATATATAGATTTGTGACTTATTTTAGACCAAAAATTTTTAAAGTCTATTATTCTTAAACTTTGTGTCAAGTCCAAACTAACTCGTATAAATTGAAACTAAGGAAGTAGCTTAATTCGTAAAATTAAAATACTGTCACAAACGTCCCTAAATTTCTTTTGTTGCAATTGTGGAAGCAGTAAAAGGCCATTCATAAATTAAGTTTTTAGTGTGGACACAAGACTTCAGTGACTATTTAATTCTACAAAATAAAGAGTGTTTAACTAACTTATTCTTGAAAGATCCTTGAAAAAAGATGTAAAGCATACTTTCTTGTGATCACATAATTCTGGAAGAATATATATCATTACTGGTTGTTTGACAGGGGAATGGAATAAATAGAGATATCTCATGGTACTATTTATCTCACGTATTTATAAGATAGTAATCCTCTGTTGTGATGCTTGCTGCTCATCGGAGTTCGCGAGTATACTAGAAGAAGGAAAGGAGCAGAATGCCCGAGGAATTGACTTTTCATGTATACATTCCTGGGGGATAAGATGAAGCTATAACCTGCAAGTACTAACTAGTTAGTAGGCTCACACTTCAACGATCTACGTTCTTTTTCTAACTAATTACTTTCAAGCAGAGGATTAGCTAGTACCCATACCAAATATAGGATAAACTTAATCTCAAATTTATCATGAAATTTTTATACTTAACCAACTTATCAAAAAACCTCTTCATGACTTAATTGATTATGTAAAACACTACTTAGATTAAAAAAAATTAGAGCACCATTTTTTTAGCAACTAAGGGAATATAGATGAAAATAGTCAAATGAAGAAAGTAAGTAGTCAAATAAAATTAAAAAAAAAAAATTAGATTACGTGGATCCAAATAGTAGTTATGACGCTAATATTATATTGACAAAAGTTTGAAGTTAGTCTTTCACTTATAACTGCTTATATATTCCACTGTCTTGTATCTCCACATACTTATACACACACTGTTGTGACAAAAAAAGGTAAATACGAAAATAAAGAAAGTACGGAACACCAAGTTTAATGTGTAAGAAACCTTTAAGTCGAAGGTAAAAACCACATAATCACATAAATTCAAATTTCTCCACTATAAGAATGAGAGAGTTACAAATATTCTTCGAATGACCACACAACAAGTGGTATCAGAGCTTTGATTATCTATCAAGGATTTTGGGATGGTCGTATCATTCAAAATACTCTAACCAGAGATAACATATTTAGCTAGTGCATTCTTTTATTATGAATATCAATTCTCTTCTTGTAAAATAAGGTTTGATATTTTTCATGTATAATTGGTTGATACCAACTACGTTACTGATTACAAAATGGCTCAAGAAAGAAATGTCAATGTGAGAACTAGTAGTTAGTACATTAATTAACTATTTGACTACCAACAGTAAATTACAGAACACCAATTAATGACACTTCACATGATGACCTAAATCATTTAATCGATCATTAGCCAAAGGAACTATATTTGAAACTGTGAGAGTATACATGAATGCTACATTTAAATGCATTTATATCATAGTAAAAACTCATAAAAATAACCATGGAACAAGAAAAAACTACTTTAGGTAGATGATATAACGAATGACGCAACGTTAAACAATGATATTATTATCGATGAAGAAATCACTAAAATACTCTCTTAGTCTCATATGAATTTGTCAGTGTTTTAATTTTAAGAGTCAAACTACATTATTATTGATCATCATTCTAAGATATATATTTTTCTTCATATTGATGTAATAAAAAAAATTACAACTTAATTATTAGAATATTTTTCGTATAGCTTTTTATTATTTGTAAATATAAAATTAAGATACCGAATTAATTAGTTTCATTAGTTTCTAAGATCAGATTAGTCAAATTCAATTGCGATCCAATATTGATTCTTGGTTTCTCATACGTTTTGACATGCAGGCTCGAAATGGTAAAAAATCTGTTATAAATGTGTAACGCCCCGAGTTTGATACCCCGAATGCTACACGGTGCTCATGATCCCGAAGGACCATAAGCTAACCCTTGACTGATATCTGTAACTGAGCACTGCACAATACACTATAATAAATACAGAAAACTGGCGGAAACTTGTCATAAGGTTCAAAACATCTATAAATACTAATAAAACATAATGTCTGAGTTAATAACTGTAAAACCATAAACTGTCTAAAACATCTAGTTTGAAAAACAATGTAGTATGAAAGCCTCTAAAACTGTCTTAATTGTGGAGTTGATGGGACAATCTCCTAACTAACTCTGTCTACTAAAGTACTGAATCTAGTGCAATAATAAAATAAAGATTATCCTCGAATGATGAGGACTCATTGCTACATCTACTACTGCTGACTGAATCTGAATTGCTGAGGGTGATCTAGATCTCGTGCTTCTGAACCTATGGTATAAAACACCATAGCACAAAAAAGTATGTGTTAGTACGATAGAATGTACTGGTATGCTAGATGCGGTAAGGCTAAATACAGAGGTTCATATGCATGAACAATAATGACTAAATAATCTGAGTATACTTAATGAGGATACATGCATGAATGCACAAACGATAACTGAAAGCGTAGGAACACTGAATACCGAATTGTAATAACTGGATTTCTGATAACTGAGGCTACTAATACTGATATCTGATTGACTGAGTTTGAGATCATTCCTATCTAGTAGGTGATCTCTGAATATACTTATAATGAAAATAATTAACTGAATTTGAGATCAGGCCTATTTAGCGAGTGATCTCTAAATCTGTTAGTACTGATACTGATATCTGATTGACTTAGGTTGAGATCAATCCTATCTAGCGGGTGATCTCTAAATCCATTGATAATACTAATGAGTGACTATATCTAATAGTCCTGAATCTGTGCTACTAAGTTGAGTTCTTTTACTGAGACTGATTTTGAAGCTGAGACTGTGCGAGGTAGTCATCTAACTGACATACCCCAAATCTAAACTAGTGGGGTCCAACCTGTAGCCCCAGTTGGAAGGGTGTCAGTACCGTGACATGGGTAATGATAACTACTATAGGGTCAGTCCTAATCTAGCGGGTGACACCTGAGACCAGTCCTATACTAGCAGGTGATCCCGGAGTATGCCAGTCTTACTAACAGGTGACATCTCATACCTACGCTGGCTATGTAGTTCTGAAATGTAGCGATTGTTTCTAGGGATCTCAGTCCTATCTAGCGGGCGAGCCCCTATACCTAGGTTCGCTTGGTACTGAATCCTACTGCCAACTGAAAGACATTGAACTGATTACTAATTCATACTAGGCTTGACTGAACTGTTACTGATCATACTTGTTTGACTGAGCTAAACTGAATTCACTGAGTTCCGTTGACTGACGGAATATTATTGAGTTCTGAATTGATTACTGAACTGAAGCTAGAATGCCACTGATATTGAGTTCTACTGAGTTTTGTAGATGACTAAGAGTACTACTAATCATGGCATGACTGAGATTATCATGAAACTGACACTGGTTCTAGACAAGCAGCTAATTTTATCGGGTATTAAATACCCTCAGGACTCAATAACATAACTAATACAAGATAGGACAACTCATACATAACATTGCAATAGGCTATAATTCACAATACATTCAATGAGATATCTCTTCAGGCACTTGGAAATCATAAAAATGTAATCGTATAGGGAGGCATGCTATTGTCTCATAACTCATTCAATAAGGAATACACATGAATAGGAATGCATGCAACATGGCATAATTCATTCACTAAGGCTTTTCAACAAACACTTCGCATGCATGAACTTATACATAATTGGGGATATCTTGTCAACATGCTATAATGACTCTAATTCCTTCACACAAGCATTTTATCAAACATATGGGGAGCATGCTTTGGTTATTCAACAATTTCTACACCTAATTATCATGAACATTTAATCAACACGCAACTTGAAGAGGGTTTATCATGAACATCATGTAAATATCACATACTAGGATCAAAGCTTAGAACTTTGTAATCTAAACATGGATTAACACTCAACAACAACATGAACTTCAATTTCTATTCACATAAACCATGAAAAACTCATAAATCTATAAATATTGTATTTAGAAAAGGATTCTTGAACTTCTTAGGTGGAAGGAACCTAAGAATCAACATCGAACATACCTCACAAGCTTGAATCTTGAAAGATAACTAACATTTTCTTGAACGTTCTTGGATTGGAAAATACAGATCTAGATGTTTTCTTGATGGTTCTTGAACTTGAAGAACTTGAATTTCTTAGTTTTCTTGAAGAAGGATTTGGATCTCGTTCTTGAGGGTTAATCTAGAGAGAAACCCTAATCTTGATGTTGGGGATGAATGAGGAGTTATGAGGTCTAGTTTGGTATAAATAAGTGTTAAAAAGGGGTGGAAAAAGACCCAAAAGCCCTTTTAAAAATGGCTTTAAATCGCTTGAACAGGATCTACGATGGCTTGGGCGACGGTCCGTCGCTGAATCGACGGTCCGTCGCTGAATCGACGGTCCGTCGGTCCATCTCATCATACCTGGCCAGAACCTGAACTTTCTACCTCGTCTGCGATGGTTTGAGCAACGGTCCGTCGGTCCTGACCATTGCACTTGGCCAGAATATTGGTTCACTGCCTTAGTTGCAACAGCTTGGTCAATGGTCCGTCGGCCTAACCATCGCTTCTGGGCAGTTCCGACAGTTCTCTGTAAAATATCCATAACTTTTTACTCTGACACAGGATTTGGACGAAATTGGTATCGTCAGATATCTAATTAAATTTCTCACATCATAAAAAGTCAAAATTGGGGAAATTCTATCAGATTTAATTATTATTCACTTAGGAAGTCATCCCTTAATCTTCTGGAGGCTAAATTAGGCTTGAAAAAAGTGCGGGGTATTATAATATCTCCCCCTTGGGAATATTTATCCTCAAATGGGACTAAATAAGCTGATACTTCTAATAGACTGAACTTACTTAGGGGACGTGGACATTTGAAACATGACCATATGACTGGAACTACTGATATACTAAAATTTCATACTGAACATGCATATCTTACTGAGTTGATTCTCATGAAAGCATGACTGAAATTATTGATAAGTTTAAGCTTCTTCTACTGACCATGAATATTTTATGCATGAACATACCCAATCTTGAATGCATGAATGACTATGCAATGATAACTGATATTAAGTTTGAAAGGAAAAAATATGAGCATGAAAACGAATGGGTTTAAAGTCATGAAGGCATTGGGGAATCATAGGGTATCTCCCCCTTGGGACACTGATGTGTGAGCTCATGCTAACACATTTACAGCTTTTTACTCTAAATAATTGCTAAGTTTTGAGCAACTTTAGTCATTTTTTATTAGTTTACTTTGATTTTGCAGTATAAGTAGAGAAGAAGGGGAACCACAAATAAAGAAAGCAAAAGCATGAAATCGGAAGCAAATAAAGAACAAATGGAGGCTGACGACATCTATGACACGCCGGTAGCCTGGTGATAGGCTGTCAAGGATGCCGTCAACCTTAACCAGAGAATGAGATTTTCTGTAACGTTGTGACGGCATGTCGTGATAAGGTTTCAGAGTTTTGATAAGGCATCAGAATCACCGTCAACCTTAGATAGAAATTCTCAAAATGGAAGAAGAGCTGACGACATCCATGACGCGCCATCAGAATCACCGTCAACCTTAGATAGAAATTCTCAAAATGGAAGAAGAGCTGACGACATCCATGACGCGCCATCAGAATCACCGTCAACCTTAGATAGAAATTCTCAAAATGGAAGAAGAGCTGACGACATCCATGACGCGCCATCAGAATCACCGTCAACCTTAGATAGAAATTCTCAAAATGGAAGA
>NC_061112.1:127488687-127498193 GCF_002878395.1 Capsicum annuum | reverse complement strand
GAAGCTGACAACGTTCGTGATAGGCCGTCAAACTCCTGATAGGCCATAACGAGCACCGTCATCTATTCCGAAGAAAATCTAAACTTTAATTTTATTTCGTTATTTAGGGTTAACTAACGAGGAAATAGTTAACCCTAAATGAGGAAATAAAATTAAAGTTCAGATTTTCTTCGAAATAGATGACGGTGCTCGTGACGGCCTATTAGGAGTTTGATGGCCTATCACAGATGTCGTCAGCTTCTCTACAAGTTTAGCTTCTGCTGCCTAAGGTTGATGATGATAATGACGTCCTATCAGGAGTCTGACGGCGCATCATGGATGTCGTCAGCTCCTCTTTCATTTTGAGAATTTTTGCCTAAGGTTGACGGTGATCCTGACGCCTTATCACAACTATGACGCCTTATCACGACATGCCGTCACAACATTACAACAAATCTCATTCTCTGGTTAAGGTTGACGGCATCCTTGACAGCCTATCACCAGGCTGACGGCGTGTCATGGATGTCGTCAGCCTCCCTTTGTTCTTTATTTGCTTCCGATTTCATGCTTTTTGCTTTCTTTATTTGTGGTTCCCCTTCTTCTCTACTTATACTGCAAAATCAAAGTAAACTAATAAAAAACGACTAAATTTGCTCAAGACTTTACAATTATTTAGAGTTAAAAGATGTAAATGTGTTAGCATGGGCTCACACATCAGACACTATATCCCTCTAAGAAGGCTTACTTCACTAACACCCTTGAGGAAAACTGTGGCGATGCACAAGGCACCTATGATCTGGATCATGACTAAACCTCAGGAGTCTGAAACTAATACATGATTCATGAACTAAGCTGAACTCGCAACTACTAGTACTTTCTATCTTGGAATAGCTACATTCCTAAAATTTCTGATAATATCACTAGATGGAAAGATGGGAGAACAAACCATATGGATATGAATGCCTGACTGCTAAACTGACTTGTTGGCCTTACTAACTAACTCATGCTGAAACAGAAGCTCAAATGAGACCAAGGGATCTAACAATGTATATCATGAATATAAAGGACTTACAACGTACCCAAGTCTATGTTAGGGAAACTATTCGGATCATGATGGGTCGGGAGTGTATAAAATCTATTCTGACGTTGGCCACTAGTAGTACTGAAAGTGGCGCCCTATTGATGAAAATCTTTACTACTCTAAGCTAGCACTCTACACTCCCGCATTCTGTAGCCTGGCTTACCATATCCAAAACATACCTCACTACCTGCTCTACACATACCTAGGTTATTTTTGCCTCACTCTTCACAAAGCAAATAGGTACAAACACCGCTTGCACTATTATGGGCTTTGGAGCCTAGCACCCCATCATAACTGTCATTCCTGGAATTTGGTGCGAGTACACTAGCTGAGGATGGAGCTGGGACTGAAAACTTCTGACTATGCTGAGAACGGTTACCACCCTAAGACCTTGGCTGAGAAAAACTATAACTACCTGTTCTAGCTTTCTTACTCATTCTCTTTTTTTCCTTTGTCTTATCTACTTCAATCTGCTGAGCATGAATCATCACCCTGGAAAGATCCATATCTCTATTGAGCATAGCAATCCTACACTCCTTCAACACTAACCCAGATACACCGGTCACAAACTTACTCATGTTTGCTCTAGGGTCAGCCGTCTGCTCAGGGACATACTTAGACAACTGATTAAACTTGAGGCAATACTCCTTCACTGACATGGAGCCTTACCTTAGGTTCATGAACTCTTCTACCTTAGCTTCTCTCATCTTTAGTGGGTAAAACTTATCTAAGAACGCATCCTAAAATATCTGCCAAGTCAGAGGAGCTACATCATCCCCTCTACTCTTCTTCCACATCACTACCCAATCATGAGAAACATTATTCAACCTATAGAATGCCAATTCTACACTCTCATCTTCTGACATATGCATAAATTGGGTGATCTTATTCACCTCATTAAGATAAAGCTATGGGTCCTCACCTGCTATTGACCTAAAGAATTCTGGTGGGTTCATTCTCGAGAAATCTCTGACTTTGGATGTAGTTAAATTCCTATCTTGCTGAGGTGGGGATGCAGCCTGACGGTTACCCTGAATATTAGTTGTCGCAGCATGGGCTAGCACCTAAAAAACTACCCGAAACTTTGCATGTGACACATTCTCATTCAAGGGATCTACGGGCTGAGGTGGCTGGTTATCCTCCCTACGGGCATTAGCTCTGCGAGGAGGCATATTCTGTAAATAAAAGAAAGAAATGGATTAGACTGAGAGTTTAACTTGAGCTCATGATCACTCTCACGACATGAATACTGAAAAAGGGAAACTTTCCTAAATCATCTTATAGACTCCTGTACATAAAAGTGGCGCGCAACACACCCATGTACAAGACTCTACTAGATGTAGCTTTCAGATTTCCTAGGACACTGTTGAACCTTAGGCTCTGATACTAAGTTTGTAACGCCCCGAGTTTGATAACCCAGATGCTACACGGTGCTCATGACCCCGAAGGACCATAAGCCAACACTTGACTGATATCTGTAACTTACACTGGCTCTAGACAAGCAGCTAATTTTATAGAGTATTAAATACCCCCAGGACTCGATAACATAAATAATACAAGATAGGACAATGCGTACATAACATGGCAATAGGCTATCATTCAAAATACATTCAATGAGATATCTCTTCAGGCACTTGGAAATCATAAACATGTAATTGTATAGGGAGGCATGCTATTGTCTCATTAATCAGTCGATAAGGAATACATATGAATAGGAATGCATGCAACATAGCATAATTCATTCACTAAGGCTTTTTAACAAAGACTTGGCATGCATCAACTTATACATAATTGGGAATTTCTTGTCAACATGCTATAATGACTCTAATTCCTTCACACAAGCATTTTATCAAACATATGGGGAGCATGCTTTGGTTATTCAATAATTTCTACACCTAATTATCATGAACATTCAATCAATACGCAACTTGAAGAGGGTTTATCATGAACATCACGTAAATATCACATACTAGGATCAAAGCTTAGAACTTTGTAATCAAAAGATGGTTTAACACTCAACAACAACCTGAACATCAATTTCTATTCACATAAACCATGAAAAACTAATAAATCTATAGATTTTGAATTTAGAAAAAGATTCTTGAACTTCTTGGGTGGAAGGAACCCAAGAATTAACATCTAACATACCTCAAAAGCTTGAATTTTGAAAGATAACTAATGTTTTCTTGAACGTTCTTGGATTGGAAAACACAGATCTGGATGTTTTCTTGATGGTTCCTGAACTTGAAGAACTTGAATTTCTTAGTTTTCTTGAAGAAGGGTTTGGATCTCGTTCTTGAGAGTTAATCTAGAGAGAAACTCTAATCTTGATGTTGGGGATGAATGAGGAGTTATGAGCTCCAGTCTGATATAAATAGGTGTTAAAAGGGGTGGAAAAAAACCCAAAAGCCCTTTTAAAAATGGCTTTAAATCGCTTGAACAGGATTTGTGATGGCTTGGGTGACGGTTTGTCGCTGGTTCGATGGTCCTTTGGTCCATCCCGTCGTACCTTGCCAGAACCTAAACTTTTTACCTCATCTGCGATGGTTTGGGCGACGGTCCGTCGCTAGCTCAACCGTCCGTCGGTCCTGACCGTCACACTTGGCTAGAAGGTTGGTTCACTGCCTTAGTCGCGGCGGCTTGGTTGACGGTTCGTCGTTAGCTCGATGGTCTGTTGGCCTGACAGTCACTTTTGGGCAGTTCTGATAGTTCTATGTAAAATGTTCATAACTTTATACTTCGACATCGGATTTGGACAAAATTGGTATCATTGGATAGCTAATTCAATTTTCCATATGATAAAAAGTTGAAATTAGAGAAATTCTATCAGATTTAATCATTATTCACTTAGGAAGTCATCCCTTAATCTTTTGGAGGCTAAATTAGGCTTGAAGAAAGTGCAGGGCATTACAAAATGAAACCATAAAAGGAAAATTAATTATCTTTGTACACAAAGATATCAATTACTCCCTATATCGCAATTTATATAAGTTCCTTTCCTTTTTATTTAATTTTAAAAGAATGATACTATATTTTTATATTTTGTAACAATTTAATTTTAAAATATTTATTTTATCCCTAATGAAATGATTTACATTCACCCAAATACTAGTGAATTTATTTAGATTTTCAAGTATTGAATTTTTCTTAAAATATCTTTTTAGTTTTCAATTATTTCAAATTCTAATCAATTATTAACACTGTTAAGTATATACCTATATTTTTCTGTGAATTTTCATCACTTACGTATTTTCAGTCTTCTAAAGCATTTTATTTTTATATAATTATATTTTAAGTGAAACAATAATTTTATTTTTCTTAAAAGAAAGTAAAGAAAAAAAAGATTTTGTTAAACTGAATTTATTTCCATGCATTTTTTTAATATGTCTCAAACTCGTTATATATATACACACCACATATCTAATTATATGAATCTCATGTTCTCTTTTTATTCGATTTTATCCTTTTCATTTCTCTTCAAATTATTTATCATTAATATTTTTTTTGTGTGTGTGTTTTTCTTTCATTACTTCTCTACCTATATGTAATTTTAAAAAATGAAAGGTTTAGCAAATTGAAGTTACATCTTTCATTTGTGGAATGTCTTTGCCATTTTAATAAATTAATTATTAGGCAGTTTTAATTGATTTTTAATAAGCTACAACTCTTAAAGGTTATTAAATAGAGGAAAACACAATAAATAATAGTACATAAAATGTAATTATTTTAAGAAGTAATTTTTTTAGTACATAGCTCATCATAGGTGAAGAAAAATAAAAAAATATCAAAATATTAAGAAAACATATAATTGACATTTTTGGTCATAAAGTGGTGCCGTAGCTTTATTTGTGTTTAAAATTAAGAAAAAAGAAGCAATATATTACCATCTTCAAAAATTTACTTCTTGATAAGTGATTATTTAAGGCTTAGAGAAGAATTAAGATTCCTCTCTTTGAGAAGAAAATGAATAAAAAGAGTTGTTATCTTAATAACACTTTTGTTTTTCTTAAGTTGTAAGCTTGAACGGTTCAGACCAATAAACAATAGAAAGTAGTAGTAATCATTAAAAATATTTAACAAAAAATTATAAAATATGAAAAATCAGAAACTACAATTTTACATATCAATAAACAACTTTCTTATAAATTAAAATGTCAATTGAAAATTATTAACTATTGTCACATTCTCATATTTTATCAAAAAAATTACTAAAAGTGATATACATAACTGCGGAAGGATACATAGATACTTCCTTAAGTAGAACACATATACGTTTGCCTCCTTCCCTTGCTTCTACTTTAGAAAATAAATACTTTGGTATATACACGCGCATAAAAATAGACCTCACCAATTAAAAAAAAACATAGAAATATTTAGCTAAATAAATATAAATTTTTGAGAATGTTATATTATGAATTAAAGAGCAAAGAAGAACTACCACACATACAAATAATTTCTCTCAAAAGAATTTTAAACAATAATAGTTAGATTCTCCCCATCTTAATATCCTACTTCAATTTTTAATGTCAATCGAGCCTTAAGAGAGCAAATAAAATAAGAAAAAAATTAATTATTGTGTGAAACATAAAAGAAGAATGACCAAATTGTTAACTAAAAGTGTTAGAGCAGTTGGAGATGAAATTTAATAAATTGAAAATACCAAAAATGTTGCAATTTGAACTATATCTTGACCTGTAATTTTTTTTACTCTGTTGCTATATGGTATGTATCATATCCATAGTGAGATGAGGATAGTAAAAATTACCATAGTAGTAATCTTCTTTTCATCTACAACAAAAGTTTTAATGAGATTAAGACAAAGAGAAACACAAAAGTGCAAGAAAAATAATAATTAATGAACTACACATAACATAAAAGAAAATTTCTTTAACAAAATAATGAATAGCTCTTAAAAAATATATAAAACTATAAGTTTACTAATAGACTATACATAGCACAAAAGAAATCTGCTCTAAGAAATTATCAGAAAGAGTGACTTTCAGAATGCACATACCTTGCAAGAAATAATTCTCATTAGACTTTTTCAAGAAACAATTGTCATTGTTCCTCTCTATTTGAAGAAACAATTGTTATTGAACTTTTTAATGAAAAAATTAAATTATTGAGTGTTATGAATTTAAAAAGTTTTAGAGTAATGAATTTTATTAATACTAATTAAGAGTATAAATTATTATGAACATAAAGGGATGTGAGTTATGAAGATGCTTTTTTAAAATAAAATAATTGAAAAAAAAAAGAAAAACTCCAAAAAAAGGGTGTTATGAATATAAATTTTTTTAGAGTTTTGAATTTTATTAATATCAATTAAGAGTATAATTTATTATGAACATAAAGAGATGTGAGTTGTAAAGATAATTTTTTAAAATAAAATAATTGAAAAAAATAAGAAAAATCCCCCCCCCCCCCCCCCCCCCCCCCAAGAAAAAAGATAAATAGGATCTTTGGCCAAAAAGAGGTGTCATATCACCTTGTCTTAATTCTTCTTTTATTATTATATATAGATTTGTGACTTATTTTAGACCAAAAATTTTTAAAGTCCATTTTTCTTAAACTTTCGTCAAGTCCAAACTGACTCATATAAATTGAAAATAAAAAAGTAGCTTAATTAGTAAAATTAAAATACTTTCACAAACCTCCCTAAATTTACTTTTGTTTCAAGTGTTGAAGCAGTAAAAGGCCATTCATAAATGGGAAAAGGACAGAAATGGCACTTCAAATTAAACTATTTTCATGAAAATGACCATGGAATTTAAATTCCACTTTCTAGCCATTTCAATTTGTTGGCTTGTTCTATACCGTTTCTACACACCTTGTATAAAGTTTCTATACATATTTATGCATATAAATATTATATACGAAAATTATATAATTTTGATATACAATTTATACAATAATTGTACTTTTTTACACAGTTTACACAACAATTATATAATTTTTTAACACTTTCTAAATATTTTTTATATATGTTTTATACATATACATATTTCATAGAACTATACAATTTCTATATTCATATCTTATATAGATACAAATTCTATATAAGAATTATACCATTTTTATATAATTATATTTAATTATTATTTATAAACAATAAAAAGAGCAGAATATTTTTTTAGTAAAAAAAATATATAGCAAAGAAAACTAAAATAATTTTAAAAGGGCTGGATGACCCAAGTTGAAAACTATATCAGTATTGTATATGGACTATATCAATATTGTATATGTGGACTGTATCTGAACTAGATGGCCAAAATGACCCAAATTAGAAAACGACTATAAAGTGAAAATAGTATACCCGAGTGACCACTTTTTAAAAAAATGTCAAACTTAGACAATTTATTTTAAAAAAAACTACACAGTGTCCTTTTTCCTTCATAAATTAAGTTTTTAATGTGGACACAAGACTTCAGTGACTATTTAATTCTAAAAAAAAAAGAGTGTTTTACTAACTTATTCTTGAAAGATCCTTAAAGCATAATTTCTTGATCATGTAATTCTGGAAGAATATATATCGTTACTGGTTGTTTGACAGAGAGAATAAAAAAAACAGAAAAATCTCATTGAACTATTTAATCATATCTTATTAAATTAGATAATAGCTCATAGCTAATATAGGATAAAGTTAATCTCAAATTTATAATGAAATTATTATACTTAACCAACCTATCAAATAACTTCTTAATGACTTAATTAATTGTGTAAAACACTACTTAGAACAAAACAAAAACTAGAACACCATTTATTTAGTAAACTAAGGGAATATAGATGAAAATAGTCAAATGAAGAAACAAGTAGTCAAATAAAATCCAAAAATAGTTATTAATTAGATTACGTGGATCCAAATAGTAGTTGTGATGCTACTACTACGTTGACAAAAGTTGACGTTAGTGTTTCACTTGTAACTATCTATATATTCCAGTCTTCCATCTCCACTTACACACACACACCACATACCCCCAACCCCTAATACCACCTCCATCTTCCCCAAACCGACACCCATTGATACCATGCATCGAAATAGTGTCAATAGATAATCTACTGCACCCGCAGCAGTCGGATCCAGCAGTGGTGGATCAGGGATACCTCCAGGGCATCTGTAATACCCCATAATTTTCCTAGTTCAATTCATCTCCTAGTGTGTGAAGTGTTTAGTAGGTGAAGAATGTTCATAGAAATCACTTAGAGGCAAGAACCTTAGATTTGTTCAAAGTTTGGTGTTCGATTCTACAAGGGTCAACTTTGAAAATATATAAATCTTAAATTATGTAGAATTTTCCATCTCAAGACCCACCAAATGATAGATAATTGAGTCAGCTTCCCAACGTACCAATTTTGCGATAATCTGATACCCAGGTAAGAAGTTACGGCATTTTTCATGTGAGGTAGTAGCTTACCGCGATTATACCGCGTAGCGGTGAGCCCCTAAATCATAATCATCCTTTTCAGTAGGTCACCGCAATTGGCCAGTATCGTGCTAGAAATTGCGGTGGAATAGGAAACGCATCGCAGTGAAGTGCAAATTCGCACTCATCCATTTTTAGTGACGCAACGTGACAACACCATGTCGCGGTGAAGTACAAATTCGCACTCGTTCGTTTCCAGTGACGCAACACGATAGCACCGCGTCGCGTCGAGGTGAAAAATTGGACTCCAGTCGAGATTTTATATTTCAAAAGGGCATTTAAGTTAATTACTCTTGCCCTAATTCATGAAAACAGACGATTTAACCTTATTCTAATCATATTACACTCTTTATTCACCAAATTTATCTCCAAAAAAACCCTAAAGCTTCAACCTTAAGTCCAAGAAATCCAAGGTTTCACCATTCCTTCTTCAATATAACCAAGAATTCAAGTTTTCAGGTTCAAGAACTTCAAAAAGAAGCTTCAATAACATCGTTAGGAATTCAAAGTTCAAGCTTTTGCATTCAAATAATCAAATAAGGTATGTGGAGTTATGAACAAGGATACTCCTTTCATCCTTGTGCCTAAAACTAATTTTAGTATTAAATTATACATGAAATTATATGAATTTTAGTTAGGGTTATTACCCAATTGTTCAAAGATGTTGATGTTCCAAGTGATTTAAATGTTGAGTTGCATGTTTCCTTTCACATCTTTATGCGTGTGGCATGATTTTACGGATTGAGAATTGAATTTCATTGTCTTGACTAGACTTATTAAAGAATTTCAAGATTTTATTATTGATACAAGCATGTCCATGATGATGGAGGTGTAGGAGTGTGTCAAGAGTCCACCCGAGCTAAGACATTATTGAAGTGTGAAAGGTGGGCTTAAAAGGGCACCAAAACAATCCACACTATACACTTGATGGGCGCCCCACTCTTTGAGGGGCCTTTTGGTAATTTTACACTTTATTTCATAATACGCTATATATAGAACCTTGTAGGGTTTCATTAGTTAGT
>NC_061112.1:127441560-127488587 GCF_002878395.1 Capsicum annuum | reverse complement strand
AGTCCATTCTTGGGAATGAAAATTTTGATTGTTTCAATACAAACGTGCATTACAACTCACCTCCAAATGAGGTAAAATAACTGAGAAAAGTTATTTTGAAATCTACTTCTAAAGTAGTAAATCTGAAATTTATTTATATAATAATAAATCTGAATTTTACTAAAGAAAAAAGTTCATGTCATGGTAAACTTGGAGTTTACTAGAATAAAAGTTCATAAATTGATATGAACGATTGTGACATCTCAAAGATGTGCATATTGAGTATTAGACATGTATTGAAGAACTAGAAGATTCTTCGAAAATTGTTTATGTCGCTTGTTCTCATGATAAGTTGCTTTGACCAACTAATATTGAGATTGAATTTCTTAAATCTGAAAAGTATAAAAGGTGAATACGGGCCCGTTCACCAGTCGTGTGATCTATTAAGATGCATCGATATAAGATGATCACATGTGAGTTTATTGTCAACCTGCAGTTTGACATTTATAAAGTTCTTGTTCAATACAATTGAGTTAAGAACACAATTTTCAGATTGTGCAATCAAGAAAGTTATCTTGATGATGATGGTTTGGCATTGAATGCCTTCGATAAATAGCTAAACCATTGCTAATGAGAACAAAGCTTCATTTGCTTGTCTGAAATATGATATGTTGCATACACTTGTATGCATTAGACTAACAAATTATGATTATTTCTGCTCTTTTAATTGGTTCAAGGTTGGGAACTAACTATTCCATCTAATATTTTTGATGTGCGGTATACGACTAATGAATATACCATGATGCACAAAGATGGATTCCTCAAAGAAGATGGAGGATGTATGTTAGCTTTCCTAACATAAAGGGGAGATTATAAGCAGCTATGAAATATGTTAGGAATTATCATCGGATCCTCATTCAAAGGATAATTCAAGTTAAATTATCCTAAAGGATGTAAGTGCTCTTATTTTGTGTTCCTAAAGGATAAAGTCTATGCATGCGTGAAGTGTGGTAGACCAATTGGTTCTAAATGAAATAATCCTTAAAAGGACAAGGAACAAATGATCATAGTAAGAAGGCAATGTGCTTTTGAAGAGTCTACGACATAACACTTCATAAAACCTTATGAAAGGTTCAGGTACCTGAAAATAATGAAGTGGTGAGATCTCAAAATGTTATGTCACATTGTGAACCGATATAAAATGATATATCATCGACGATATCTTTGATACAATATTGGCGCAATATTGTAAAGATTACGATGATCTGAATTCTACATTTATTTAAGCATGCTGACGTAGAAACATTATCAAGTGATATGAAAGGATGCATTTTGGTAAGCGTAAAACTTATTTGATTTGCAGTCTAGACACTTGAAGATGTCACTCATGAAATGTTGGATATTGTCACTTGACAAAACTTATGTGAAAAACTTTTAAGGATTCAAAATACTTGAAGCATATAAAAGTTTCTGGGAAACTTATTTAGAATCCTTATATTATATAAGCTTATAGCTTGAAAATTATTGAAACGCTTGGAGAGTTTTTAAAAGCAAATAGATTATTTGCTGAAATGAGAAATATACCAATTTGGATTGGTTATGAAGTATCATATCTTAGTGTAATTGGTGCACTCATGTACCTTGCAAATACTAAAAGGCCAACAGCCTTTTCGGTTAATATGTTAGCAAGGTATATTTCTACTCCTACTAGGAGACATCGAAATGAGATCAAACACATGAGCTTGTTTTATTCTAAAGATTACAGTCTCGATCTTATTGGTTATGTTGATGCTGGATATTTATTTAACCCGCATAAATCTCAGTCTCAAACATATAATGTGTTCACATGTGGGGATACTGTCATATCTTAAAGATATACAAAGCAGTCTATCTAGACACTTTATCGAACCATGATGAGATAATAGCTATTCATGAAGCAAGCCGAGAATGAGTATGGTTGAGATCCATGAGACATCTCAGTCGAGAAAAATATGGCGTGAAATGTGACAATGTACCCACAATTTTATACGAAAATAATACAACATGCACAACTCATCTTGATGGAGGATTCATAAAAGGAGATAGAACGAAGCACACTTCATCAAAACTTTTCTACATACATGAGCTCCAAATTAATGGTGATATTAACGTGCAACGGATTCGTTCAAGTGACAATGAGGTTGTTTTATTTACTAAGTTCCTTCAATTGCAACTTTCAAGAAGATGGTGTACAAAATCGGGATGCAAAGGCTCAAAGATGTTCTCATTAGGGAGAGCTAATACGCGCTGTACTCTTTTTCCCTTACGAGGTTTTGTCCCACTGGGTTTTCCTTGTAAGATAGAGATGTGTACTCTTTTTTCTTCATTAGATTTTTTTTTCCACTGGATTTTTTCTAGTAAGATTTTAACGAGGCACATTATCTATCAATTAGACATTCAAGGGGGAGTGTTATAAATATACCATATATAGTGAGTGTCTACTTTACCATATATAGTGAATACCTACTTTACCATATATTGTGTATATCTATTTATGGAAAAGTTACAAACCCCAAGGTTAGTTTTTCCTATAAATAAAGGGATTTTGCTTCATTGTAATTCATTCCTCAAGAGAAATAAGAATAACTCTCTCTATTCTCTCTACTCTTCTTTTTTATTCTTTATTAGTTTATAATAATATATTTATTTTATGATAATTTTTTTCATATATTTAGAAGTAGTGAAGAAAATACTAACTAAACAGTAACAAAAATCTGAAGTAGAACTTATCAAATTGATTCTCGAATTTTATCTAAGATCATAACCTCAATAACCGCTTTTAATAATCATTAATTGTTACAACCAACTCTTGACATGAATTCACTGCAACATAAAATTAAAATCATATTATATTAAAATAAATGATTACCCAAAATAAAATTATTAAAAAAAAATATTTGGAGAGAGATATACAAAACATGACCATAAGAGGGAAAAAACATGTGAAATATAGTAAAAAGTGTAAGCTTCAAAAGAAAGAAATTGAAAAAAAACATAAAATGAAAAACAATGCTTAAAATAATCAATAAAGAACACAATGCTTAAAAGAAACTATTATTCAATAATTTTTCTTAACAAAGGTATTGTATATATAGCTACCACTAATGAGAAACCATTTTTCTCTGTGTTCACGTAAATTGAGATTTTTTTTCCTTATTAAAAAGTCCCTAAAATATAAAAGGAGCAATTGAATGTTTATTATGAAGACAAAAAAAAATTTCATAAACATAAAAATAAAATTTACCATACTTTTTCTTTCAAAATTTTTACGATTTCTTATTTTAAAAAACATATTATTTTCTTACCATATATTTTATGACTCCTTAATTTTAAATTTTAAATATTATAAATATAAAAATAGTAAAAAGATATTTTTGTCTATTGCGGAGAATTTTAATAAAGGGTAAAAAGTTCAAATCACTTTTCTAAGGGTCTTCACACTTTTAATATATTATAGATTATAGATTATAGATTATAGATATAGATATATATAGCATTAGTATCATTATTCATTTTTTAAAAAAAATAAGTTATATGCTTTTTTTTTGGGTATTTGATAGAGTTTAATTAGAAATCAATAAATATCATTATTCATTTTTTTAAAAAAAATAAGCTATATGCTTGTCTTTTGGGTATTTGATAGAGTTTAATTAGAAATCAATATATGTTATTCAGATAAATATTTCATCTATTTCAATTTAGGTGTCATTTTTGCTTCCCAACAATTAATTTGATTAATTTTTGAAGCTAAATTAGAGTAGATCAATACAAGATTTTAAAACTTAGATGTTCACTATATAATAATACTAACATGTTGGTAAATGAATAGTCAATATACGTACAGAATGACCCATATATCATCGCGACAGAACAAAAAGAAAAGAAATCAAATAAACATAGTATATAATTTAATTAATTAAATTTAAGAGACTCTTGTTAAAGTACTTGGCTTGGCTTTAGGCCATAAATCCCGTTGAGCCGCCCCAGCTGCCGACCATGAACTTCCAAGTTCCAACCATACACAGTACAATATAGTAGTAGAAAAATTTACATGAATTTCCAAGATATAATTTAAAATAAGTATACCTTGTTTAGTTGCCTAGCTTTAAATTTTCATTCTTCCTCGTAATTTCTTTTAATGATAACGTTCCCAACTGATTTTGCGGATTCCACTGAACCCGTCATTTTCAGCTCGAACAATATACATATATATACTTGTGTAATAATTTAAAGAGTACACAAATAATATCACGTTCATTCTAAACTCACAGACTTTGAATTCTAAATTCGCCTCTAAAAATTTACAGTAATATTCTAGTGTTGTACTATACTCTAATTGTACTCGAGTGAAAACCATCAAAAGATCCTAGTTCTGTCTGCGGCTGAAGTTGTCTCTCATGAGCACTAATTTGATGATGTACCATCTAATGTTCTAAAAGATGGTGAAATATCTAAAGATAATGAACTATTAATAGCATCAAAAGATGATGGTGAAATATCCAAAGAATTGTGTGCCAATAAGTTATTCTTTCTTTTAGCCAACTTCCTCTTTGCTTTTGCTTGCCATCTTCTTAGCCCACTAATCATTCCATCAGTGAAAACACTATTTTTAATTTTGGTTCCCATCTGTTACAAAAGAAACAAAAGGAAATTATATACAATTAAATCAATTTTTTTCTCGAATATTAGAATTTAGATTGATATATGTTTGAACCTGAGTGACAAGGGCATATAAAGGCAATGTGACATATCCACAGAGGAAATGAACCAGCACTCCCATAACAATCCTTGTCACAATATCAACTGTTTTTCGGTGGAAGCAGGAATTTAAACCATACTTGTACTGCTCAAATTAACAACCAAAAATCAAATTAGTTAGAAATGTTCCTCAAATTGCTAAAGCAAGCAAAAAAAAAAAAAAATTAAAAAAATTCTAAAGTGTCGAACATCAAATTTGTAGTATATACATTTTAATTGATTTCGAGGCTCACCACCACCATACCCTAGATCAAAATTAATAATGATAATAATAAGTTATAATAATTTAACTTGGCCTCAGATCACATCTATGACCTCCAACTTTGGATGTACACAGTAGACACTTAAACTTGTATAAAAAGTTGAACAAATAAACACACACATATATATATATGTCCTATGTGGCGTCCTACGTGGCTAATTCTTGTCCTACATAGCGTCTTACGTGCATTATGCCACATCAGACGTGTGTGTCTACTTGTTCAACTTTACACAAGTTTAAGTGTCTGCTTGTGCAAACCCAAAGTTGAAGATCATAGATGTGATTTGAAATCAAGTTAAAAGGGCATGTTTATGTACTTTGCCTAATAATAAGTTCCTTATATGAATGAGAACAAGGTATATAACGATCTAAATGATCCAAATGCTTGAAAAAAGCTTACCGTGGTCCATGTAAAGAACGCCAACTGAAATGAGTTCTGCTCCAAGTTTTATTTTTTTTGCAAAAACAACAGATGGATTGAGGTAAGTAATAAATATAAATAAATAAGTAGAGCTCGAGATAACTTTTGATAAATTTAAAAGAAATTGTTTATTTTTATTTTTTTTTAACCTGAAAGAGGATGAAGTGCATGAGATGGAGAAGCAATTTGGGTTTGGCAAACCAAAAGAATTGATCATCAGGTCTAACCACTAAATTTCCTCTAACAACACTTGACTTATAATTGCTATCTAAGCACATTTTTGTGATGATGCCTTGTAGTTTCGTTCCAACCACCAGTAACATCTGTGTTTTTTCAAATAAAACAAAACAAAAAATGTTGTGTTGGTCATCATCATCATGAGCTTCATCTAATCTCTTATGACTTTGAAGAATTGAATTTGCTTACTGCTAGAGGAATGAAAGGAAGCCAATAGGTGCTGTGGAACACTGCAAAATTAAAATAAGCAACCGAAAATTAGTAAATTTGTAATAGCGTTATAATATATTGTTTCCATATGCAAGAAAAATAATACTCCCCATTCTTCGAGAGTCGATTTGACCAATTTTCAAACTTAAATTATATTAAATAAGATTAATATTTAAAATTAAACTTTAGATATTCAAAAACTATATATATGGAAAAGTACTCCTAATTACAATTTTTCTTATTCAATATGATGAGAAAATGTTAAGGGTATAATAGAAAAAATTGTTAGTTTTGATCTTGAATTCTTAAAATGGCATTTTAAGACAATTTTTAAAAATTAAATCCACGGGCTGCAACTAGTTTAATTAATATACTATTCTATTAGTTTAATTAAGAAGTACTATTACCATATGCATTTAAGAATATGAAGAGCACAGAGAAGGTCCAAATCCATGGGCTGCAATGCATCAACAAAGAAGAAGAAAATTAATAATTAATATTGTCCTGTAAATCATTTCCTTCGTATCAAGAAAAGTATTAATCCACATGCAACACAGCATATATAGAGTTACCTAATTCCCACCACCACTTTAAAATCTTTATCTAAAGCTCTTCTTATATACTTATGGAAATCAAACTCTGCTCCTTCAGCAAAATGTGCCTAATAAATTAAAAGACTAGTACTATAAGTATGATCTCAGATATTAATTAATTAATTCAGCACACATTAATAATAGAAAAAGAGTTGCGTAAATACTATACCATAATGAATCCATGCCGAAGAGTGAAGTAGTCTACTTTATATACTGATCCATAAAATTGCCTTAAGAAACAAACCTACACATTAGAATTAATTTTAGTAATTGGTTCGAGAATTTTTAAAAGATAGGAAGTATTTCATATTTTTTGGGGGGTCTAAATAAGTAGTAATAAAAAACTTTATTAATTAAATGATAAAAAAAGGTTACTTACTGGCAAACGTAGAAAGCGATGTTCACTCCAAAAATTGAGATGTCGTTTTCCGAATGATGTTTGATGAATTAGATGAAACCTCCTTGGATCTAAATCATTAATTGGACACGAAAAAACAATTAAATCTTAACCCATAACACCATAATAAAAGTTCAGAAAGTAAATTATTTCGAGGAATATACAGTTCGACTCAAATGAAATTGTGACGTTATTTGATAGGTAATTTTATTGCTTGCATGCATGTTTGCTTTTGGAATTTCCACTTTCGGACAATATCAGATCAAGAAGATAATTACGTATGTCATGTGTGTTTGGTATATGAAAAAAGAAAGAAATTAAAAATAAATTATTTGTTTACTTGTTTTTACATGTTTGGTGGGTTGACAATAAATGAATAAATGTTGTTCTAAAAATATTTATGCATAATAGTAATTTAAACAAACACTTTGACAATGGAAGTGAGATGAGCGTTGGTTGGTGTGTGTGTGTGGGGGGGGGGGGGGGGGGGGGGGGGGGGGGGGGGGGGGGGGGGGCGGTGTTTGGGAGGTGGAATGGGGTGCGCAGCGTTGAGAGTGAAGCCGTGCAATCAGCATGATATGTTATGTACATATGAAATTTATTTATTTTTTTCAGAAAAATTATTTTCTTGATTTTTATGATATTTATTTTCTTAAATAAAATATCTTCCAAAAGCTCAATTACAAAACAAACCCACCCTACAGGATTTTTCTTTCGAGGAAAGAGCATGAGTTGAAACCAAACGTCTTAATTTGAAATATTGTCTACTAGTGTCATTAATTATAAGTTAGAAAGTTTAAAATTTATTTACACACGTAGATAGTACTAAGATCATTAAAACACAATTAGAAATTACTTTATAGAATAAGTTAGTATTGACTACTATAATTTAAAATAAATTATAAATAAACAAATTACGTATAATATATAAAATATTTCAATAATGTTTAAAAAGTATTCGTGTACGGCGTACCTAACTTCAATCCTTTGTTTCATGAAACGTTTTCCATATATTGAGCCTACCATGGGACATAATAATTGCTCATATGATAATGTGTTTAATTGAGACAAAAAATTAATGTCCCTACACAATGAAGACTTCTAGACAATTAATGAAATATGCAACATGAATTATACAATATTCCCTTCTGTTTAAAATAATTGATATTTTAACATTCAAAATAATTAACGCTTCACAAAATTAAAAAGGTATTTATTTCTTTTTTCCAAATTGCCCTGCTCATGTTCTTAATTCCCATGATAATTTTGTCAATCTAACAAAGAAATCCTTCTTAATTTTTAGAAATAAGTGAATTTCTTGTCAATATGTTCAAATTTAGAACATCAATTATTTTGATCAGAAGGCAACTTACCATGTGAAAATTGATAATCTAAGGTTCTTGTTTCTGCCTCCCAAAATTTCCATCTTCTCATCTGACCATTTACCAAAACAGTAGTAAGAATAACATATATATGATCAAAAACACACCTACAAATGTCCAACTCCAGAAACATATTAAATAGTTGTCAAATTGTCTAGAAGATGTCATATCATATTAAAAAGTTGCACATATAATGTTCAAATAAGACTTCTATTTCAATTTACCTACTTCTTTAATTTGTTTTCTTGGTTCTTATGATATTTGGAGTTGACTGCTCACATGATCATTGAGTTAGTGAAAATTGTGTAGAGAACATCGAATTGGTGAAAATTGTGCAGTAAACTTTTTTTTTTGGTAGTAAAATTTCACTTTGTTAAATATTGATATTTTACAATATTGGGGGAAAAAAAGCTGTAAAGATTGAAGAATTTTAATTAATTACCTTAAGGGTTCCAAGACTGAACGTGAGGAAGCAAGAAAGAATATGGAAGAAAGCAAGAGCAAATATTAAGAGCTGGAGCTGCTGGACACCTGCTCTTGACATCAAAGATTTCTTTCCCTGAAAATAAAATTATTGACACTTACATATTAAAATTTACTTGGAACTAAAATGTATATCTATATATTTACACTGAATCAACTCGCCGGAGCTACTCTTGTTCAAAGGAAGTCAATTGACGCCCCTTCGCCAGAAAGATCCACTATGTAGATAGGTCGAATTCTTTTTACATGTATATACTATATACTATATGTTTAGAATTTTCTTTAACTTCTTCGTATATTTACTACTTACAATTTTGAATCCCAAAGTGAAAATTCAGCTTCAGTCACTACTAGTAAATAATTACTTTCATTTAAAAATACCTGTTGTTCACATTTTGGTTCCTCCTCCTCATCATCATCAGTTGTCAAGCTTTGGCATGGAAGAAAAGTCTCAGCAGCACCCTTTGGGATACAGATTTTGGCAATGGGCTTTTGCAGAACAGTCAGCAATAAAGAGATGAATCCCAAAAGCATCAACTCTTCAAATACAAAATTTATATACAAAAGTCAAGCAAACATTCCAGCTAGCTACAACAAACAGTAATATATTCATTCAAAATTTTCTTATTGTAATTAGTACCTGTTTTGATATTGTCTAGAGCTTGAATCAAATATTTCCTCCTCTTCTTGTTGAAGTACTACAGGAATGAATTCAAAACCAATCAAACATAGAAGCAACATAGATTGATATAGACAGTCACATGCAGTAAGACTACATATAATATAATAGACTAACGTACTCTAGTCCTTTACCAACCACATGCATATATAATGAAAGCTTAATGCAGTAAATGTTGTTGTCGTGAGAGTAGTAGGTCGCAAATTTAAAGCATCAAAATAGTCTCTGACATAAATACAGGCAAAGGTAAGACTATGTCCAATAGTTCAATGTATTCTAGTCCTTTCCTAACACCATGCATGTTAAAAGCTTAGCGCACTGAGTTTCCTTTTTTTTTTGCTTCGGAATTAAAGGGCCAATTGAATTTACTTTGTTAGGGGATATGGAGGTATTAAGACATACCTTAGCTAATAGATGAAGGGCATGTTCAATAAGAATGGAAATAGTAATCAAAATAAAACACACAACAGCAACAGCCCATGTTGGTGTTGTCTCCAAAGTTATGGCACTACTGCTGTTTGAACCTGCCATTTTTATATCTGTCTGTTCTTCCCAGGGTAAAAATTTCCTTGTTTAGGAAGAATAGACTAAGCTTTACTAGTTTTGAAGAAATGAAATGTTCGCTTACGTATAGAAATTTTAAAGAATCAGGTGGTCTCAGTATTTATTGTTCTATATAGAGTTGGAAAAAGGTTAGGTTAGTCAAAAGATGAAAGTCAAATATCCACGAAGGCCATGACATGGTTGAGAAGTTCTAAAATATTATTGGTTTTGTAATGTGTAACATGGACATAACGCGGCTAAATTCTCTTTGACGATGCATATTTTGTAAATAGTAATAGCAGCAGGTACCAGTTAGTCAACTTTGGGGGCCTTTTTGGGGATCCAAAGAGGAAACCTCGTTCTATGCTCGAGCAAACACAATTCTGTGATGAGAAAAGGACGTCAAAATGCACATATTATAAGTAACATGTTTATAATATCTTTAGGCTTAAGCTTTAGGACATCAAAAGATTTTGGTACTTCGAACATTCTTAATTTGGCAATTACTGCCGTGTGAACTGTGACGAGAATTGTTGATTGTTTTTCACTGGTTTCAAGGATCTTATTGAATTGAACAACAAAATTATATGTGTATGAGAAATTCTTAAATAAGGAAACGGTATATCATTAAAGGTACTTTAATTCATCAAAACAAAAATAGAAATAAGCAATCATAACAGAACAAGCTGATAATCTAGCTGTTAACACAATATAACAGACTAATGAATAGTGATCATCAATGATAGCATTTACACCAGCTACAGAATCTGGGAAAACAGTATTACAACTAACAAGGATGATTAAGGCAATGCACAAACTATCATGACGGACATGTTGGAGCGCAGTGTTGAAAGAGTACAGAGGAATCCAGATACTGAAATTGATGGAGAAGGAAGCATTTACTCATCAAAATCTTCTTTAGCATAACACTTATAATTTGTGGTATTTATCTGTTTCCAAAAGTAGTTACGTTACAGAAGGTCATGGAAAGAGAATGATAATCCAGTAACGAAAATTCAGGAATGCAGGATTATGTAATAGTAACAAACAGGAAACCATATTAGCCTGTTTAATTACAGGACTATACATGAAAATTCCTTCACGATTACAATAGTGTTCACGAGATGAGCTCCTACAACAAACTTACCGGCTTTCACAGGAGCTTGAGTTAGTTCACAGAAAAGCTAGAGAAGGTACAGGATACAAATACAAAAATTATCTCAAACCTAAAAGAAAGACCACTAGGCAAATTTTAAACAGATCACAATTATCATACAGACATCTTGATGCAGCAACACAATCTCCAATTGTTGCATCATAGTACATCAAAATCAGAGGAACATACATGCCAATTTTCCTGCAAAGTGAAACCACCCAAAAAGTCATGCTCATACCCATATTATCAAAAGCAAAATTAAGGAATTGAAGCCGAATGATTGCTAGAGAGTCCTGGAAAATGACAAGGCGAAATCCCTGGATTAGGTCTTCGCACATTACAATTTACAAGAAGCAACTGGGAAACTATTCGGACAGAATTTCTTTAAAAACACAGTGGGAAATTCTTCTCTTAAGAGTAAGCTTTTATTATTCGACCAAAAATTAAACTTCAGACCAACTACAGCTATGCTCCCCCATTGGACAAAGTTTATTCATTAATGAAACTTTCATGAAATTATGCATGATACCCTGTGAAAGCAGATCAGTAAAATTTGTAGTGCAGGCACTTACATACAAGCACATTCGTTCCTCAATGGTATCTATCTTCATTAAAAACTCTCAATTCTCATCTCTGGATAAGCAATATACTGGCAACTAAATGCTTGCGCACTCAACAGCCAGAAGATTACAGGCCAACTAAAATCTAAGAATCAATAATGCTGCACACACATCCTTCAATCTACATATGCTAGCAAGACATCACAACCAACACCTGCTACAGAGCAATATCAAGAAGCACATCTCTTGCTGCATAGAGGTCATTTACTTTAGTAAAATTTGTTCCCACAACATCAGTCATCAATGGTGGCCCTGGCTGCAACTTCCCATCACCTGAAGGGAGAAACGTTGTTTCTAGACCATGTGAATATACAGCAACAGCTGGAGTCTCTGCTCCAGTTGCACTTATTTTACTCTCAGTCAAGGGGAATCCAAAGATTCTGCAACTGGTTTTACACATGGAAACCAAGTTTTGATTGCCTTTGAGTGACGACTGTGTCCCAAGAGAAAGATGAGAAATTCCTGTTTGCTTTTGATCCTTTAAGAAACCAAAAGAACCTATTCCTTGAGTATCTTCCTTCCTACTGATGTCCTCAGTATGTGAGCCAGATGTGAGATACCTAGTGCAGTTCTCAGACATATCTAAAGAAGCCCGGTTGCCAGTCTCGCGCTTCCCATGTTTATGATTGAAAGTAGCCTGGAACTTTGAAGCTGGAGGGCATGGATGCTGAAAAGTGAGTGCAGAAGGTGGTGATGATGCTGGGACAATGTTACTTCGCTTGCACTGAGTGCAATTATCCAGATTAAGACCAGACCACCTATTTCCAAGGCTTGGAACCTGAATACCGACAAAAATACTGGTCCTACTTTTCTCCTGCATTTGGATACCAGCTTGAGCTCTCCCATAAGGAGGGCTGGTAAAAATTTCTTGACCTTGCAAGACCTTATTGAATCGAAGAGATTCGCTAAAGCCAATGCTTTCATGGGACTTGTCATTGTCACCAAGCAGGGGCCTGATGCTGTTTCCCATTCTAGATGTCCCAGAGCTAGGAAAACCAGGAAAGCATCTTATCCCCGCTGGACGAGAACTCCGAGCATCAATTCCACCATAAGGAGCATGCATCCCCAAAATTTCTTGACCTTGCAAGACCTTCTGGAACCTAGAAGATTCCCCAAAGTCTGATACTGCAATTCCATCTGTAAGAAGTAAAGGTAAAGATTACTACCACTGCAGAGCATCATACTACTAAATTCAAGCGGGAATGAGATATGGGTGTGTGTGTCTATATGCATATATATGTTCTGTAGTGTGAGCGAATGAGAGAAAGAAAGAGAGGGAGTGAAGGGAAACCTCTAGGAATTGGAAAATCTGCCTTTGAAATTGGAAATCCAACCCTGGTCCTCTTTGCAGAAGGCATCCCCAAGCTGCTGGATACAGGACCTGAACCAGATGGCTCAATCTCCCATGGTGAAACCCTATTATGTCTAGAAACATCAAGATCATCCCATCTAACCTGAAATATCCATTCAGTAACACATTTAGTGAGGAAAAAGAAAACATTTCCAGAGACGTGAGAAAAACAACTGTGCACATTTGAACCACTATTTAAAATGTCCAACTAATTCAACACTTTCTTTGGTCAAAAACAGATGGAGGTTTCATCAGCTAATTTAAGGACGGAGAGAGCTAGAACAATCTATCACATTACATTCCCAGGGAAAAAATATATCAACTGCAATGGACCTCCATAAATTGAAGTGAATTTACTTAGACGTGTTCAAAAACATGGAACTTTCCATAGTAGTAATTACATTACCAAAAGAATACGACAAATCTAAAAATGAACATTATATCTTGAGGTTTACTGTTAAACTTGGCAGTTGTAAAAAGGTTTCTGATCTATTTAACAGCAAACTTTTTACAACTGCCAAGTTATTATAGCAAGGAAATTATTGAGTTGAAAAACATTGCAAATGCAAGTGAAATACTAGAGTTATAGAAAGATCTTTTCTTCATTTATTATTACTTTGATAAATGAAAGGATTCATTAATCATAAGCCAAGATGGTGTCAACGTTTTATTTATTCTTTAGCTGGAAAGAATGGACTTGCTTATGTTCTTTTGGGATATTATTTTACCATTACTACTGAATGTTCATGACCCAGACAACCTAAAAGAGGGGTGTTCACAAAAATACAAACCAAACCGAAGAAAACAAAACCCAACATTTATATGTTTGGTTTGGTTTTATAGTTTAAAAACAGACAAAAATTGGTTTTGATTTTGGTTTTAAGCAGGACAAGGACGAATCAAACCAACAACATAAATACATATTTAAAAATTATAATTACACACATATAGGTATATCTTAGACAAACTTTTAAAAATCTTTAAGGTACATATTAATCTTTCACTCTTGGTTCATAATCAGGTGCTAAGACTTTATTGCCTTTATAGCAATAGAATTCTTTACCTTACTTGCAAGTTTGATTTGTAATTCTTATTTTGATAATGCCAAGAATCCATTCATGTTTGAATTAACTTATCTATGACTCCTTAATCAATCATCCTTGTTTAATTCAAATATCTTCAAGATATCTTGATATATCACAACTAAATCTTTTGCACAAAAGAACCATTGAAAGAAATTTATTATATTCCTTAGTAATGTATAAATTCTTGACATCGCATATAATTTTTTGGAGGGACCTACATACATAACTAGATTAAAATATATATTACCTTCTTTTCTTAAAATGTAACTGGTTTAGTAGTGTTATGTTGGAATAAAGTCAAACCAAAGGTGTGCTTGAAAGTTTCAAATAAACCGACGCAACAGAAAACCAACTTAATTGGTTTGGTTTCCTTTTAGCAAAAAAAAGACCCAAGCCGAACTGCAAACACTCCAACCTAGAATACAAAACATCCTCCTTTTCCTGATTCAGTCAAGGAACCACATATACAGAATATTCTTGTTTCCATTTCAAGCTTTATCAATATATGAATAAGCAGAAACTAGGTTACATTTTAACTGCAACAGGCAGAGTGTACCAAGTAGAGTATCAGGCCCATACCTACGGCCATTTAACCTGAGTGAGAAAAGAACTTCTGCTGCTATTTTCGATTACATAACCATATGTTAAAACTTAACTGGAGAATCTAGGTTAAGTTTTATGCCATCAGAATACAGGAAGTGAAGAACAGATAGCATACCAATAAGCACCTCCATTTCGAACCAGGCCATCGAACTGGATCTACATCGCTGACTCCTACAACAAGCCCAGTGAACCTGATACATACCCGTAAGATATTGAAATGTCATATTTTGATCACTGTGTAATCTACCTCCTCTTGATCCAAGCCTGAAGCACACTAATAAGAATTATCGACTAACCTTTGCTCAGCTGCATCTTCTGTTTCGACACGCATCTTAAACCTCATTCCAGCTGAAAAGGGATGTGCAAGAGTCTTAGAGAATTTGTGGTAAGGCACAATGAAGTCTGATGAGCTGCCCCTGAAATAAAAGACCAACGGGTAAATAGACAGGGACCGACAAGTCGATTCTAGAATAGAAAATAATCACTTACAAGATAGACCAAAGTTAACATACTTTATTCAGAAATCAAAACAACCAACTATTAACGCTGAGGGCTACACCGGCTTCATAAGACTTGTAACTAAGCCAATAAATAGCTTAATCTTTTTTTTACCAAGTAGAAACAGCCCAATATTTAATATTGTGTGAACAGATCTTTTGAACGTTGTTAAATAAGCCACTGACTTAAATTTTAGAAAAACTTTCATTAATATAGAAGCTGTAAACAACCAGAACCGAAGTGCATTCAAATGCAGTTGATGAGCTCCCAGCCTCATCTAAGGGACAGCAGTCATCCACTTTCATCATACAACAGTATCCTGTCCGTATATGAAACGCTCAAATATTCCCCTCAAATCAATTGTTTCCAGATGAAAACCTGGAATGAGTTGTTCACAAGCTGCACTCTAGCTTACTAAACAAAGAAATTTTCATGGTACAAAAGGAAATGTAGAGGGATGATAATATGAGGAAAAGCATACAACAACAACAACAACATACCCAGTGTATTCCCACCTAGTGGGGTCTGGGATAATGAGGAAAAGCATGAAGAGAAAAAAATATTAAAAATGCATTTTTCCCTCATTAAGTAATCCACATGCACCACTTCAACTCACGTCCAGTCAGTTGTTCAACATTAGAACTTTGAAGTTGCAGTAAATACTTATATACTAGCAGGTGAAAGGAATTGGAAAGTAAACATCACATGCATACCGAAAAATAATAGAACTTCTGAAATAAGATAGTATTAGAACACCATAGCAAGGATCTTTTCCAGAGATTGAATACCTTGGGTTATAACAAATGTTGAAGGCATTTCTGCTAGATATGGCATTAACGGCATCTACAATACCACTGACATTCAACAGTTGGCTGTAGGGAGCCAGATAACTAGAACATGTTTTTGCTTGGGCAGCTCGTCTCACTCCTAACCTAAGCTCTCCATCACCAGTCCTACAGAAATAATGGGAACATGAGAAATAAAATAACATAAAGCAGAACTCCTTTCCAAATTTAGCATTTCACACCTCAAGAAAAGAACAGCGTCACCAGAAACAAGCTTCTTCTTGTTTACAAATGCACTCCATCCTGTAGTGAGCAGATGCCGTCGTGGCTGACCTGCAATATGAAGAAGTCCATTCAGATTCCACCCAGCCATGGAATTTTTTTAATCAATATGTTTCCAAACATAAAGTTTTCTGTACCCCGATAGATATGCCGAAATTTCCACTCTATGCCGTGCAGATCTTTGGCTACCAGCTCCTGTGAAGGCCTCTGTTGTCTGTAATCCTGCAGTAATAACAATGTGCTCCCTTAAGTCTATTATCCAAATGGAATAAACCCATACAACTACATCTAAACACTCTCATCTACTATTTACAATTGAGTAAACTTAATGAAAACTTTACCAAGGGAGGAAAGCAATCTTCTGCCGCACGACGAGGGACCGAAAAACCACCGTGCGTGCTGGTATCAGATGCAGTGAGAGTCTTGCAGAACATATGTGGTGTTATTGATTTTCCAGTGCCTTCTATTTCCTCCTCCTCAGCATCTGCATCAATGTCTCCGTCCCTCCATTTCTGCTCGATCTGCCAATGAGATGAAAATACTACGATGAACACAATGAAAAAAAAAAAAACCAAGTATTTCAGTTCATTTTGTTCATGTTTATAACCATCATTTACAACCATTTTGCTAGTATTCACTTAATTAACAAGAACCACCCGCTTAAGCTCTAAAGAAGTGTACCATATCAAAGTTAATGATATTACCCTTTTCCTAGTTAATCCACATATTTCACATTTTCTACATTCTCTTCTTTATTTCTGCTGGACTAAAGCTCCAATTTTGGCTATGAGCAATGGCAAAAACAGAGTAAATTAACCCTCAAAATGCCTGTATTAACCAAATTTTACCTAGAGAAACTAAATTTAAGCAGCTAGAATAACAAAAATCATACTAACCATAAATCAATAGTAGCACATAATACCTGATTGTCAGGAACTAGTGAAACTTGTGCATAGACCTCATCACTCGCCACATCTGCCTGCAATCGAACACATATTGCAACAAAAATATCAGCTAACTAAACAAATACACATAATTTTCTACAATCAACACTAAGCAGAGAAAATTACACAAGCACATATTTCAACCAATCTGTCCCAAACTTTCAACAAAATTGACATTAAGCAGAGGAAAAGTAAACTAACTTGCAGCTTCACATCAACAACGCGGCAGAAAACATGAGGAGGAAGGTCACAAGCTATCGGCGGGTACTCAGAGAGATGCTCCAAGTGACCTTGAGGTAAGTACACAACAGCACTTCCTTTCTTCGGCAACGAAATCAACGGTCCAGCACACGCATGCCAGAGCTCCATACACACCGATGCCCCCGCCGGCGTAGTTGACGACGTCAAATCCGAACTTCCAGTCGCCGCCGACGAAGACGACGCCGGTGAATCCAACGACACCGGCACCGCCGTCGTTTCTTCTCCGACTTCATCGTTATCCACAGTATTTAGATCAAACATCATCTTTAATAAACCCTAAGAGTAAACACACAAAAATGAAATTCTTCAAAATTTCTCAAAACTCCTATACATATTTATATAAACACAGTAGTACACATAAATATGTACATAATAATAGTAATAATTAATGCAGATAGTACTTACCTTTTTCTAGTTCGACTGCGCACTCACCGCATTGCATAAAGAAGATGACTCTTTCTCTTTCTCTCTCTAAAAAGTGAAATGCTTTTTCTCTCTACATATCAAATCACACTTTATGTAAGTGTCCTACACAGCTCTAAGTATATATACAAGGCAATATACAGATATATATATAGATACAAATAAACACATGTAGATAAAGAAAAAAAAAGTTGTACGTATAGATGAACCTGCAAATTGCAGCAGCTGCTAGTAGCAGTGCTGCAACTACTGGGTATAGGGGAAGGGTGGTGGGGGAAAGGATGAATAGTATCACTGTCTATAATTAGATGTATGCATATGTATGTATAGCCTCTAGATACAGTATCATTTGTACGTATATATTTGTTTGATTTCGAGATACTGTATGTATAGTAATCATACAGATAGTGACTGATCACTGTGCAGAGATAAATCGTTGTCATGCGATTAGAAAGTTACGGACAAGTAAATTCAGGATTTGTGGATTTTAGATATTTAGAAGGTTCGAATACATTTATTAACAATCTAAAATTTTAAGATTTTGTCTGTAAAGTTAAACACTTATCTATTTTCTTATTTTATTTGATGTTTTTTCAAATCTTATATCAGATTTATATATTTCTTATATAATTATATTGAATCTGCATCGCATTTTACAAGTGTTGAAAATCTAAAATAATTTGTTATAGATCCACTTCTAGTTATAGATTCAAGTCTCTGACAAAACTATAAATTGATTCATCTGAAATTCTACATACATATAACGAGAGTTTTAGAGTACTCAATTATTTTTATTTATATAGTGACTGGGGTCAGTATGGGGTGGGGTAAGGGGAACAGTACAAAATGACGGGAGGAATGTATAAAAGACTCCCTGTATTTTCGGGGGATGTCTATTGTGTCCCCTTATTAATCAACAAATCTCTACCATGTCCCTTTTAATATTATTTAATTTTTGGTTCAATTTTGACTCTAGATTTCTAGACACAATAATTTTTTATTCATTTCTTGTTTGGTTTTAACCAAAAGAAGCTAAAAGAAATTGGTGCTTTTTTTTAATTGTAGTGTTTTTGTTGATTTTAAGGTACTTTAGTATATAATATATGATATTTTATTGTGTGATTCATGAAGACAAATGGAATGAGTTACTATTACTTCAACATTTAGCAATTTCCCACGCAGAATGTTTATTGCTCCATGTGCATCTCGTATTAAACTAATAATAAGTATGTTTTGCAAAAGGATTAAGATGCATTCCAATTGCCAATGATGGTTTTAGTGATTAACAAGCCAAAATAGAGAGTCGAGCCATTAAAATAATACTTATATCTGAACGCAATATAATTTTGTTTCCTAACGTATAGGTTGGCTTGCAAAAAAAAAAAAAAATTTAAAAAAAAAGGATAAGCAAGATAGTACATTGCCAAGGCGAATATACCTTATCTCAAGTAATGTTACGAAACACTACATCGTCAAAATATTTTACTATATGTATATATATAAAGCTAAGATAATACGCAAGATAAAAATATTAGATATAAATATAGAAAAAGGCATCACTTGTTATTATACTAATGAAAATTTTTGTGTACGCCACCATACTAATTATTGGAAGGAAAGAACATGGAGTTAAATGATACATGTGTTGGAATTATGTATGGTATAAAGTTGAAAGTTAGGAGAACCCTTTATCAGTTGTCAAATTGTCCTTGTCTAAATTACAAACTTTCCCGAAATGAATTAATTATGAGTAATATTTTTAGTCCAATTAATTTCAATAACAACTTGTCGACCCTAGTTTGGTTATTACAAAATTAATAATGGGTGTCTAGTATGGTACTCTCTTTCACTAATTTTCTTGTGAGCTATTTAATAGCTAACATGTCTCAAACACAGATTGGGGGTGTCCTCTATGGTAGGTGTGAATGAAATGTCTATGTCTAAACTCTCAATTTTACTAGTAGCATTTATAGTTTTTATTAGTATTTCTAACTCTTATTAAACAATACGTTAAAGAGCTTTAAGAGTTGGTAATTTAGATATCTTTTGGCTAATTTGCGTGCTAATATTAGGGGTTTTTCATGCAAAATTAACTCTTTTTCCTTCAAAAAGATTGTCAGATTATTGTTTGATGCTTGATTAGGTATAGAAGGTTAAAATTTACTTGCGGTACTAGATGTTTGCCCCAAATCATATTAATGACATATAATAAGGTTGAAAGTGGACAATGGGATATGAAAATAATTTTTTAATATTTAAGGATGACAACAATATTTATTAAATTGTAACAAGTGATCATATAAATACTCAAAACTGAGTTATACTACTGTAGGATAATGAGTACTTGCGATCATAAATGATACATATCATTTAGTTTTCCTCCACTTCAAATTAATAACTTTGAGATTATATACCAACCAAGTGACAACCAAGTGCTTGCATGTCCAGTTTATAGCAATTGAACTGGTAAATAATTTTCAACTCAGAATAGTATAACAGTACAAATGAATGCATTAAAAAACAACGTTGTATTAAAGAGAGAGAAAATGAATTAAAGAAATTAATTTAGATATTAATTTACAGTATGAACTTTTGATGGAACATGATTAATTGTAACACATAATTTTTAGATAATGATACGATAAATACACCAACATTTTTCCTTTTTGTTCCTTCAGAATTTTTTTTCTCACTAATTGCTTTGATCAAAATAACAAATCAAGCAATTGAAAATGAACATTTACAAAAAAGGGTGGAAAACTAAGTATTTCTTATTGAACTAAATCTTATGCTAAATAGTGAGCCAACAAATTGCATGGAACCATTAGCATGGTCTAACAAATATAGTAATAGTACTCGATCAAATTGCACAAGAAATAAAGGCAGTGTTTAATAGGTGTGTAAAAGGACCTAAAATTAAGGACAAGCTACATATTTGATCTACCGAATTAAAATAATTGTATTCGCTAGTTAAATATATAAATAATATAACTATTTTATATTAGAAATATTTATATATATATTATGTATCATATATAAATATATAAAAATGTATATACTTATTTATTATTTTCTCTGTTTCAGTTTATGTAGTATGGAGATTTGAAGAGTCAAATAGTTTAAGTTTGATAATGAATTTGAGCGTGAAATCTTTTAATTTTTTTTAAAATAAAATTTATATATTTAAAACTACGTAAACAGTACTATAAATCATAATAGTTAATAATTTAAAATATATATCAAAAAATTATAATTAAAAATAAAGTTAATTAAATTTCAAAATTGAAAAGATAACATATTTTTGAAGTATTTCTTTGATGTGCGATTATAATAGCAATGTCTCTAAAATTAAAGTGGTCCCCGTAAATTAAATTTGGCAAAAGAACAATGGAAAATGACAAACCCTAAATTTGATAAAAACTTATTTGTAAAGTACTAATTTTGATAATTACTTATATACCAAAAGGGTAGCTGTGTCAACTTGTCCCTAGTCTGGACAAAGTTGTCTCACAGTAATAGAGAAAGGAAAAATAAGAAAAGGCTGTGACTTTTCTTTCTTTTCTTCACTGGTCATTGAATTGCTATGAACGCAACACATCGCACATACTTTTTTATTTTTTATTTTAAAGAGTAGAGGGGTCCACAGCGAGCAAATTGCTGTTTGGCTTTATTTTAATACGCCAAATATACGGGCTAACCCTAGAAAAATCTATTTTCTACGCCACGCCCAAGCGCGTTCAGACTTTGAGTGGGGTTCATTTTACTCCAAAGTTAATATTTTTACTTTTATTAGTACTAAAGTAGATGTGTCTTTTGAATCAATCAAAGTAAGTTGGAATTGTTGTATTTTCATTGATAGGAGAAGCTGCTTTGATTCCATCGCGCTTGCGGTAAGGGTAAGAGTCCTTTTTACTAGTGCTGCTTGCATACCCGATTGTCAGGTCTTGGAATATAAATATTGTTTGGCTGGTAAACAAGTTATGCGATCTATATTGTTGGAAGGACTAGACCAACACATCCTCATGAGATTGAAGGGATGACTTAGTAAGCGTTCCTCGGATTTAAAATGGGTTGAAAATTCTTGGTCTAGCAACGAACTTTGATCTCACGGGCCAAGTTTATTTTGACGGGTCTACATTTTGATGTGAGATTCATTGAAGATGCCGTATACACCTTTCTTTAGACTTCTTTAGAAGTTTGTCAACTTAATAAGTCAATTCCTCTCTTTGATCTGCTCTCATTTGCTCACCTTTTGTTATGGCCTTCACAACGCCCCCTCTAGGTCTCGCTAAGTTTGCTCCACTGCCGTACTGAAGGAAACTCCGGCTCTAACTTTGTTACGATCCAACCCCGTAACACATATTGTCCATTTTGAACCAATAAGTTTTACAAAATTCATTTCTTAGACCACATCATCATCAAAATTAAAAACCTAAATATCATATAAACTTATATATTACAAAACTCTTCACTTCACTTTTCGCTTTGAGTTTCATGACCAGGGACGGAGCCACCTTTGCTTTAGAGGTTTATCTGAACCCTCTTCAACAAATAAATTATATTATTTTTATACTATTTTTAAATGATTAAAAATATTTTTATGCATATATAGCAGACGTTGAACTCCCTTCACTTCACTGGTTCGTATATTTACTTCTGAAACTCTTCAATAAAAATCTTGGCTCCACCACTGTTCATGATCCGACCTGACCCAGTAAAACAAGGTGAATGATCTAACATTAATATTAGAATCTAAACATTCTCCGATCTACTCTTAGAAACAAACAATATAAAAAGAAAGAAATCATTGTGGGATGTAAAAGTTGATCTCCTTTTACCAATACATAAATAATGAAAAAGCATGCAAGTGTGTAGGGCTCACGTGTACCATTTTAGAAATCAACTAAGTGAAAATGGCAATTGCTGGTGCCATCATTTTGTTACACTTATCACATTTAAGTGTAAATCTTATCTTAATCATATCATTATGTTACCCTTGACCAATTTTTAATTTGATAATGTTGTTTAACTTTGTCGCTTGTGGTAATGATCTATTTAAAAGTTTTCTCCAACTCTAATTATAGGAGGTGATGCTTTTTACTAGGAAAGTGAAAATGATTACTTTATGCACCATCCAATTTGCTTGTTAAATAATCCAAAAATAGTGTACTTAATAAAATAAGTAAAAAGGTGCACTCTGTTTGAAGAAAGTGTACTTTGTTAAATGAAGCCAGGAGGGAGATAGATAGAAAGCAATAAAGGAAAAGAACAGCTCTCCTTTCATTGTTACTTTCAATATGCTTAATCATAAATGATGTTTTACCCTTAAACTTTTGTTATTCATGGTGTCAAGATCTTCATTCCTAATTAATTTGGATTATTATGAACGGTGAAAAAATTTTAGTAAAATATTTATCAGTCAAATATTCAAAGTTGAAATTTCTAATTAAAGATGGACGGATCATTTCCATCACAATACTTGCCGATATTTTACTTTAGCTTTAGTTAACTACAAATGAATTGTAAGTTGTAACGGTTACTTCCTCAAGTTCAAAGTTATTGATCTGTTGGGCTTTGGACATATAAATTGAGAAATTTATAACTCTTAACTTTAATTCTCTAAATCTCTAATAAAGTGAAAATATTTAAGAATCTATTTTCAAACGCCTACTAAGAATCTACATAGGAATGGCTAATATATTAATTTAACTATGTAAAGTCTGTATGAGGGATCAAATGAAATACTATAAAGATTATTTTTTAAAATTAAAAAAAAAACAATTAATATCCTTTTTGAGTCAATCAAGCTAGTTAATTTCCTTAACTTGCTTTAAAAGGTATATAGACCGAAGAATTTTGACCTTAATGATTAGATTTGGTCCATAAGATTTTCTATATGGGAAATAGCCACTCACAAAACCTTATCCTAAAAAATGGTAGAATTATAATAATTGTAATCATTATATTGCACTAATCTCTTTGGGCATGATAATTGAGGTCTTGAATGTTCGGATTGTCTATATATATCCTCTTTAAAGACAAAATTTAAATATTAAATTCATAGGTATTTGCCATTTAAAAGCCTTTTTTGCATCTCTCATCAGAAATATATGATATCCTTAATTGTAAGAGTATACTTAGTATAATTTTATCTTTCTCTCAAACATTTCAATTAATTTAAAAATAATAATGAAGGTGACTTTAAAAGATGCTTCTCATTTTCTAAAATATCAAATATTCTGAGACGAATATACTTCGAAAAGAATTTAGTTCAAAACGAGTAAATAACTAATATTTGGAATTGTAAAATAGAATTTTTACTAATAAATCAAAAGAATAGATAAAAAGGCGTGATGGTAATACAATTATTATCATGATCACTCGACAATTTTGGTGGCAAAAGTTGTAAGTTGTAACTAATTTCAACTGACCAACACAAAGAAGCAAATTTAATTGATGACATTACCTATCACTTATGATAGAAAGCATGACAAATTAATAGAGGTTTTGGTTGTACAGCACTTAATTAAGAAAATAATTAAGAATTTACTTTTTACTTTCAGCTCAACAATAAAGTCCACATTGTAATTATTTTGTTACTTCATTGTTGTCTATTCCTTTAAACTTTTTTTCAATTAATTAATCGAAAAATCTAAAGTTAAGCTATTCATGTCACTTTTTCACTTTGTAACAAGAAAATAAATATTGCAATAGATAAAGAAGAAAATTTACGAAATCAATTGTCAAGCATGCAGTGATTAAAATATAATAGGGATTTACAAATTGCATTATTTCAAAAGTGATATTTAACTCACAAGTTTACTCCAAGTTTTGTATAAATATGTGATTTTTCAATAATAAGTGAGTATCCTCTTAAAAAAGAAATAAAAATATAGTTTGGTGCACTAAAGGTTTTGCTATCCGTCTGTAGACATTGAAATTTTGTGGACTCTACAAAAAGAGTTCAAATATGGTTAGAGTTTTTGGGCTACTTTACCCTAAATCTAGCTTGATGGCTACTCAACCTAAACCCTAAATTATGCCTATATAAAGGGGCAAATATCCTTTAAAGAGGCATCTTCAGTATCCCACAAATTCACGAGATATTCACAAAGAGATCAACGATCTTCAAAGTCCCAATAAGTTTATGAGATATTTATAGATCAAAACTCTTTCTTCTTTTCAAAGTCCCAATAAGTTTATGAGATATTTATAGATCAAAACTCTTTCTTCTTGATAATCAAATAAGAAGATTCACAAAACCTCCATGAGATATTTATAGATCAAAACTCTTTCTTCTTGATAATCAAATAAGAAGATTCACAAAACCTCCTTTCATGGAGATCAAATTCAAATACTCTTACGTTCAAAAAATACGCCACTAACGGTCCTCGAATTATGGAGAAATTTATATCAAGTTCTATGTTCGAGAATAAGCCACTAACGGCCCTCGAATTACGGAGAAAATAAGAGAGAAGAATCAAAGGAGGAACAGATTTGTAACCACAATCGTTTATCAATAAAAAATTCTTGTTTCTTCATATTTTTATTTGTGGTTAAAATTTATTTTCCATGAACGAAAATTTATTGCGAACATCATTTTCAAAATTTGAATCCGTGACCTACTTTAAAAAAGAAATGTTGTTTCCACTAGTGGCTGCGTCGTACGCAAAATTTTGGCTAAGAGTATTTAAATTAAAATGTAAATAACTTTTTTTTTCAATGAGTGAGGGTACCGAACAGTACACCAAGAACTTTAAATCAAATTACGATAATATTTCACTTTAGCCGATTTAACTTGGTTTAAACTTGAAAAATAATTGTCACATATATTATTGTAGAGGACTCGATTGTTAATTCTTCAAAATTGCTAGAGTTTATTAATTAATCATAATCTTCTCCAAGTCCAATTTAACATTTGACAAAACTTACTGCTTAGGAAGATTTTGAAATAATTGATAAAGTAGTTGTCATGTGATCAGAACGTCCACAGATTAAGCCTGAAACAACCTCTTGCAGAAATACAAGTTAAAACTACATACAATATAAGTCCTTATTATCGAACCCTTCATTGAAACCTGCACATAGCGATCAAAGCTGTAATCCACTGTATTGTCCTTTTTCACTACTTCCATTATCTTCATTTTAAATTCTCTCCAATTGAGTATCCTAAAGTGCACTTAGCTGCAAAATCACTAAAATATTACTCACTCTTGTCGCTTTTTTCTTAAATTTTGAATGTCAACACGTGTCTAGAATTGATTTACTAATTTTGTAATTACATTGAACAATACAATCAATTATAGCAACCATATTGAATACTAATAAAACAAAAAGAATATAGTACAACTAATATAAGATTACTAGGTAATTACAAAACCTTTTGACTATAACACTTTAAAAAATCTTAAAGGAAGGAACTAGATATCATGAGATGGGTAAAGGAGAAAGAAAAATGTTTAATTTAGGTAGGAAGAAAAAAACAAAAGAGACACTGATGGAGCAGCAGCAATGCAGCATATGTTTTCTGAAGATACCCCGCAAAAAAGGGTGAAGACAAAAAAGTAACAATCCCTACCCACTTTCCTTTTTATCCCATCTTAAAAGGCAATAAGTATTAAGAGTATTTTTATATTTAAAAATATACTAATTGCTATAAAATTCTCTATTCTTCCTAATGAATAATTTATAGTCATACATATTATTGAAGTTTATTTTAAATCATATATTTAGAAGTTTTTCTTTTTAATAAAATTTTGTGTCATCAAATAATATCATATAAATTAAGTTAAAGAGTCTGTCAAGTTAGATCTCGAGTCTACTAGCTCAAAGAGAATAGAATTATTCAAACCTTCACGTCCGACTTCATATATTCTTTATTCGGGATCGCATTATTTGATCCCTTGCATGTACATTTCTAAGGGCCCATATGGATCCTAACTTTGTATCATAGGCATATTAGGTTTTGAACCTTAGTCACGTTCAATAATCTTTTGAGTAACCTAGAATTTAACCTATTCATCGACGTGGAATAATATGAAATTACTTTTACATAAAAGATTTGAAGTCTCGATAATAATGGTGTATATATTACTACTACATTAAAATTCAAAAAAAGTGTGACTGCCAAAAGCAAAATTAATGGAGCAGTGCCTTATAGTATTGCTTTTGGTTCAGCAGCTGCTGCTGGCATCAGCTGGTTCTGTCGTCTTCATTGCTTGCTTGTGTACAGTAGTAGATAAAAGGCTTTTACTGACAGAAACCCCTCGACTTTTTCGCGGGGGGTCTTTTACTCTGTAATCACACAGTCACTACACTTCTGTACATGTGTTTGTGTGTGTTTATTTGTCATTGTTTTGGCTGACCCTGCAACAGTAGGCCTAGCCTAGCTACGTACCCTCATCAATAAACAAATATATAAATCTCAGCCTTTTACTTGGTCATATAGTAGTTATATATTATTGATTGATGAGGTTGGTAGTACTACACCTTCTTTCATGTACTATGTATTTACGTATGTATACACTTGTACTGGTCTTTTGTTTACTAATATAGGAGCCACACAAAGCTTAACAGGTCATCTGTCTTGTCTCCTTTTTCACCTTTCTTTCACGTGTTCCCCCTCTCCCCCACCCCCATCTCCCTCCCTTTTTTTCATTCCCATTGTAAAATAAAGAAATTTTATTACTACTATTGTTCTGCTCCTTTTGTCTCTTTTTATATGATTCGTTTGATTTGATATAATATTTAAGAAAAAAAATAAAATTTTAAAAGTCGTGATTTATAACAATTGTTAGATATTTATGTGATTACAATTTTAAAAGTAAATTATTTTTAATTATAGTGAATTGAAAATATTTTTTGGAATGGAATAAAAATAAGAAGATGCTACGTAAAATAAAATAAGAAGAAGAAAGCTTTTTAAATCATGATATTCAAGATTTCAAGTTAGAGTTTACGCGAGTCTTTCACAAAATTTATTGGGTACTTGTTCTCTCCGTTAGTACATGTTCAAGTAATTATATACATCGAAACCCTAAAAAAAAAATCACTTATTCCCTCTGATTTATGTTATATGTCTTGAGTTTCGATTTTGAAAGTTACAGAAAATAAAGATGTTGAGATGAATGTGTGAATATACTAGGGGTGATAAGATTAATAATGAAAATATTTGAGATAAGGTTTCTGAGATGGACAAGAATAGGACGATGAGATTGAGATGGTTTTGAATGTGAAAAGTAGATGCGCAAATACTCAATTAGGAGATGTGAGAAGTTGAATGTGATGGACACAAGGAAATATATAAGTAACATTATTGGACTCCATCTAGATAAGTAAAAACATTCAATAAGCAAACCTACAGGCCCCACCTTAACATGTTCTCAGACAGCCGGCTTAATACTTGTCTATGTAAGCATAAATTTTTAAAAAATAATTAGAATAATTTTTATTATATGAAAATAATTTATTTTGAACTAAATTTTAAAAAACTAAAACATTCTATAACATGGATTGAAGAGCAAAAGAGTAACTAATTATTTTGGAAGTTGTCCTAAATTTGGAACAGTACAACTTTTTTATTCTGATGTGGTCCAAATGTAAAATGTAAATCTGTTTAACTATTTGCGGGACCCGTTTAATCACACAAGTTTTCTTGGACAAAGTACACTCTTTTATTTCGAATATAATTTGACTTTTATTACTTACAACAGTAGAGTGATACAATATTGATTTCTTTTTTTTAAAAAAAAATAACTAAAGAATCATAGGAGAGAGAAGTTCGATTGGGGATTAATAGTTTGTTAGGCAAAGTTTTTGAAAGGTCAATTTTTATTTCTATTTTAAAAACAACTGTCCGATTTTAAAAATTGAGACGTCTAGTAATGTTTGTGAGAAAAATAAAATTTTTATGATATCTCGTCCTTCTCGTAAAGGTCATGGTTCATGTCTCCTTCCATATTCTTTCTAAAAATTACACAAATACACAACTTATATTTTTAATATTATAAAAAATTCTAACTTTCAAAACATATTATAAAAATTTCAACATATGCACAAAGGTTATGTATATGTCGGCTATATTATATATATTAATAGGAAGAAAGAGTAAAGTAATTTAAAAAGTGAGCGAGTATAATTACTTCTAAAAGAGTTGATATTTATATTATTTATACTATTCATTTTTTATGACAAATAAATGAAGGGTCAATGCCTAAACCCCAACATCCATAAGTTGTGGAGGGTGTTTGGATAAGGTTAAATGTTAGTCAAAATAACTTTTAAGTTATTTTTCACTTTTTAAAGTGTTTGGCAAGTTTAAAAATGACTTAAAAAAAGTTAAAAATTATTTTTTTTAAGCCAAAAGTCATTTTAGTTTGACCAAATAAAAAACATATTTATCCTTATAATTTTCATATATTTCAAAATTGTCATCATGTTTGATCTAAAACATTTATTCTCTTCTATTATTTTTGAATTTTTTCTCTATTATTGTGTTTATCTCTTCATGTATGTATTTTTCTCTCCATTTTGTGTCTATTTCTTTTTTTAATGGGTTGCTAATAATTTGATGCTTATTGAATTTATGAGGAAGTGAGAAAATTATTTTTTTTGATAGTTTATTTGACTGAAACAACAAATTTTAATATATCTTTAGTAATTCAACTTTTTTTTGGGCGACTTTTGTTCAATTTTCTTGAAGAAAAATGGAAAATCAATAAACCTATTTAGCCGAAACAACAATTTTTGCTCCTTTTTGAGTGTTTTGGTTCAATTTTCAGAAGAAAAAAATCTCGTAAAACAAAAATGAGTTAATTAGTGTGGCAAAATTCACAAAGAAAAACGGATCCATATAGCTGAAACAACAAATTTTATTTCTTTTTGGATCTCTTTTGTTCAATTTTAAGAAGAAAAATGGACCACGCTGGTAACTTATTCATTCATGAATTTTTTTAAAAAAATAAATGTATTAATTAGTTTATATTGAAATTGAATTAAAATATAATTAATTTTAATTTAAATTATTTTAAAATTAAAAATCTAATAGTAATCAACTTTATATAATGTTAACAACTGTAAGGGTATTTAAGAGTCATATTAGTACCTTTTTTGTATGAAACTTCTAATTTATGAAATATGATTTTTATGTATTATTCTCCTTCTTTCTTATATTCTTTTAAATTTAGACAATTATTATTCTACAACATGTGAATTTCTCTAAGAAAAAAACTCACTAACCAAGATATATAGAGAACACTGATTGAAGATATACAACTTCATGAACGATTAGTGAACGATTCATGTATATTTGACGACGCAACATTCGTATTCGACAATATTTTAATAGTGATATAGTCATTACTCAATCAACGAGTAATATATTTTTTAATTAAGAGTCATTTTAGCAAACAAATAGTATCGTTTGTGGCCAATTATTTATCTATTAATGTAGTTATAATGATTAGTAACATATATATTTTATTTGATGATTTAAACTCTTTTAACCAAGAAAAAAGATTTATTTTAGCGCACAAATTTAATATCATTCATGAAAATATTATACACACACACACACACACACACACACACACACACATATATATATATATATATATATATATATATATATATATATATATATGTATATGTATATATATATGTATGTATGTATTGATAAACGTTTCCCAATCATTAATTATGAAATTGTATCACTATGTACATTGTTATCAAAAGTTGGAGAAAAAAACTAAGATTGCATAAAATTTGTCTTTAAAATAAAAATTATAGATATATAAACACTAAATTTGAATATTATATTAATAATATATATATATTAATTTTAATTTGAATTATTTTAGAAATAAAAATTAATAATAATCAACTCTACATATTGTTAATAACTTTAATGTTATTTCAGACATTTTGATCAAAAGAAGTGTTTAACAACACTTGTTTACCAAAAACATCAACAACTTTTTATCAGTTTTGACACTTTTATTCAAACATGTAACTGCTTATTTTTAAAATAAGTTTTAGCACTTTCAAAAGCTTTTTTAAAGAATTTTTTAAAAAACCATTTTTTTCCAGATTATTCAAATGGGCTCGTAAACTTCTATTTTTAAAAAAGGTATTATAATTACCTTTCTAATATAGTTTACGTTTGATGATTTAAAACTAATGTCCGTATAACTTTTCAATTATTAAAAACTTTTAATTTGATCAAATATTTTATTGTTCTTTTCAAAATAGAACTCTAAATCTCTCTTCATTGTATATTTGTTGTTTGTTATCCCTATATAAATATTCTTTTTAACTTTTAAAAATCACTTTAAGGATTAATTTAAAATATATATTTATCAACATTATTTTTAGTATAGTACTTATTAACAATTTTAATATTTCTAACTCAAAACACTAGATTATTTATTTATAGGCTAATTTCAATCAATTAATTCAGCAACATTATTTGAACATGAGGACGAAAGAAACAAAAACAATGGATAAGAAAGGACGCTTTGTACTCCCTCTGCCTCGAATAGTTGGTGTACTCCCTCCATTCCTTTTTTTTTTTTTTTTGAGTTAAATGATATAAATTTTAATTTATTTTTTAAAATATATTTTATAATTAAATTAAAAAAATAAAAATTATAGGTTATAAAATTTTTTATGCAGTTTTTAATATTTAAAATTTAATTTAAAAAATTAAATTAATCTAATCTAATTTAATTAAGTTCACTCACAAAGAAAAGAACGAGGACAACAATTAAAAAGGTAATGAAGAGATATATAATTACACAATTCTTAATATTTTTTTAATAGGACTGTGATTTGATTAGTATATTCATTATTAGTAATTCTTTAATCTTCATTTATTTTCGTACCTCTTTATTCTAGAATAATTATTTTTAAGAGTAGAGTTGGAAAAAAATATTTAATTATTTCTTAATTATTATTATTTAAATATAATAATTATTTTGAAATAAAACCTTTTAGTAAATATGTCAAGTATTTTGATACTGAGAAGCAATACTGTATTATATTATTTTGAGGCAAAAGAGAAATTAAAAGAAGAAAAATAAGTGGTGAAATATTGAACAACTCGTATTCCTAGGAGCAATGTGGCAAGAAATGATTGGTGAATAATGTGATCGTCGTACGCTTTGCCAAAAAGAACTAGACCGGTCCTTGTCTGAGGCAGTGGGGTGTGAGCTACTGACTCAGTTAATTTGCTGCTCTCTGCTGGGTAAACTCACTTGGGACTGCTAAAATTCAGAATAACTAATCTCGAAATTAATTTTAAAAATTTAGTTCATAATTGGCGAGGGGAAAATGTGAAATAAATTATTACAAAATTAATTATTTAGAAATTATATTTTTACTTTTATTTCACATTGAGATAATTTTTTTTTAAAAATTACGATGGATAATTTGAGACAAAAGGAGTAGAAATATATATATGATAAAATGATGTGAGAATTTGTACTAAGTTTCTATAATTCAGTGATAAGTGATAACAATGCATAGGAAATACAAACAAATATACTAAAGTTCAGAGAGAGATGTGTTTCAATAATCAATTTGGTTTGGTATATGATATACAGTACATCCAGTGTTTGAAGAACAGATATACTTTCAATAAACACATTTTCTTTGTATGCCAATATTATTTTCGTTTAGGCTCGAGGAAAGATCTGTCGCTACAATCACTAATGTACTACGCCATACAATTTCTTCTATTTTATTTTCTTGCTTAATGATGTTAGGTTGATTCTTTATTTCACAATTATATTGTCTAATTTTTAATCAAAATTTGAAACTATTGATTAATTGTATGTGCACTACAAACTTTTAGTCGCTCGAATATTATTGTATAATCTTATTAAATGAATAACTATTGAAAATTTGAATATTTTGGTTGTTTTTACAGAACTATAATAAATTCATGATTATTATTTGAAAAAAAATAGAAATGGCCACTCGGCCGAGATTAATTCCATGAAAATAGTCATGGAATTCAAATTTCATTTTCTAGCTATTTTAATTTGCTAGTTTGTTCTATACAGTTTTTATACATATCTTATACATATAAATATTTTATACGAAAATTATGTAGTTTTGATACACAGTTTATACAATAATTGTACAGTTTTTTTTACACATTTTATACAATAATTATATAATTTTTACACACTTTCTATACATTTTTATATATATATATATTTTATACATATTATATTTGATAGAACTATACAATTTCTATACATATATATTATATAAATACATATTCTATATAACGATTATACTGCTTTTATATAATTATATTTAATTATTATTTTAAACAACCAAAAGAAAAGCAGAATATTTTTCAGTTAAAAAATTTGTTGCAAAAAAAACTGAAATATTTTTAGAAAAGGGTCGAATGACCCAAATTGAAAAATGTATCAGTATTGTATATGTACGTATTAATATAGTATATAAATTGTATCTCAACTATATGAACCAAAATGATCCAAATTAGAAAATGACTATAATGTGAAAATAATTTAAATGACTAGCTATTTTTTGACAAAATGTCAAATGCTAGCCATTTGTTTTAAAAATGATTAGTGGATATCCTTTTCCCTTTTTATTTTGCGTGTAGTTAATTTTGATACATTTTCACCTCATTGAAACCATTATAGTTACTATGTATAGTTTGATATAAATATTAGGTTGGCATAATTATTTGAGATACGTACAATTGCGGGTTAACTAACTAAAGAGTCCATTTTCTAAAGTTAGATTTAAAACACTAAATTACTTTAATATTTAAACTTTAGTCAACTACGTACACAAAGCACGTAGATTCCTAGACAACTATACATTATATACATACATATTGTGCACCAAACCCTTACAATTTGCAACATTAAATTTCTTTAGTCAGGCAGTACCCATGAATAAATAGTAGTACTAATAAATACAATTTACTACTACTACTACTAAGGCAGTTTCGAAAAGTAGGATGCATTTAAGTGTTTACTTTTATGACTAGCATCTACGTAAATAAACCTTGTACTAAAAGTAGGATACTCAATTAAGTGTTTCTTTACTTTTATTGAGGGGTATTTATGTATATATACTCATACTAATTCTAAAGGAGTTTGAACTTACTGTCAAAGTTTAAAATTTTAATTTTCGAAATTCAAGTTATATTACAGAAATTGAGATCGAGGGAGTATGAAACTAGTGCAATTCACATATTAGAAGGTAAACTGAAAACGGAAAGGAAGACGAAGAAAAAGAGTGAAATGCAACAACTTAATTATTAAACTCAATGCTAATCATTTTTTCACTATTTCTTTTCATATTTGCGTCCATTTCAATAATATTCGACCTAATTTCATTTGTGATACTTCTACCGAAATTTTTTCCTTTTAAAAGAATAAATATTAGCATTGAACAACACCACCACCACCCTTTTAAAAGAATAAATATTAGCATTTAAAACAACACCACCTTTTTAACACAATAAATATTAGTAGCACTTAGAACAACAGCAGCAGCACCATCATCACCACCACCAACAATAATACTAATAATTATTTTCAGTCCCAAATAAATTGAAAGATCGTTATTCAGATTAAGCTCAATTTATGTCATCAATAATCAATATAAACATAAACATTTGCTAAAATGTCATAAAACTTATTTTGAAGTTTTTGTTTAAGTTATACACAAATTATTTCCGACTGAAGAAAATATTTATTTTTCTCATTTTAGGAAAACATTAAAAAAAAATTTCACTTTTTCAAAATAATTTCCTTATTTTGAGCTGTTGGAACAAACACCCGACTTTATAGGGACAATCGAATAATAACAGTACAAACATCATCTTTACATGGAATATTTAAAAAAAGAGTAATTTCAACCTATTTCTTTCTCAATACAGGCTTTTTCAAACATCAAACAGGTGATGGAACAGCCATCAGAAGTGGAGCTATAAATAGAAAAATAAATTTATTTTTTCTTTAAAAAAAAAATAAAATCTTTAGGTTTCCTTTTCATAACTTCAAAATGGAAGCCTCAAGTTATACAATGTGTTAATGGAGTGTTCATTTTTGTGAGTTACAGTAATAAAAAATAGGAGTACTTAACTAAGAGTGGTAAAAAACCTAAAAAGCTCAAATTTCAAAAGTAGTTAGCCTGAGTCTAAAGTCCTTTAATTAGGACCAGCTAGCTTTAAAAGAAAAAATAGGCCTAGCCTGTTAAATTTGAATGTAGGTTTGGAGGTGTTATTTAAGGGGGGGTTTTATGGTACAAATTACATTTGTTGTGAAGCAGGGGCCACTACAAGAAATCTAGAGATGATTAATGAGTCTTCTTATTATGTCTATACTTAGATTAGATTGGTAAAAGAAATTAATAATGATAATAATGAGACGCAAATGTTTGGAAGCTCTAAACTATAGGTTAACATAGTTGCATTATTACCACTAACAGTGTGGTGCTATAGTCAAGATTTTTTTTCATTGTCGTGACGTTCACGTCAGCCTGCGTGCACCTCAACTAACTTCACGAAGTATTTGCTATCTATGTACTGGTCAGTTGAGACAAAATCAATTAACGTTTTTTCCTTTCATTGAATTAAACATGAAACTTCATGATTCTTAACTCATTTCGTTGATCATTAGAAGACATCCTTGTTACAATGTGATAGTCGGGGATTATCCCCCTCATTAAGAAAATGTTATAGATTTGAAATTTAAAATACTATCTTTTTCTTTAAACCTTTTAAATGTAAAATTAAATTAGTCCGAAGTGTCCAACCAGGAAATTATGTAAAGAACAAAAATTGCAAAATTAGTTTAATTAAGTGGCATAGTTAACAAAGAGGGGGAAGATGCCTAAATGAAGAAAGACCACAACAATTCGTTCTCGTACAATAAAATTTGAATGGTGGCATTTTGAATTGTCTCCTTTTAATTGATGATGTTTTTCTTTGCAATAACTACACTTATTCATAATTCATATTGGGTTGTTTGCTGCTATTATCCTAGTTCTAGACTATTTATAAGCCTTTACAAATTTTTTAAATTTTTATTGAAATTTTCATGTTTTATTAATTGGTAGAGTAACTGGTTCTTTTTTGAAACACAACAATCTTTTAATTTTGGTTTGCCAAGAGGCAATATTATTGTAAGCCTTCAAAAACATAGCTATCATCTTAAATTAACAGGGTAAGAAGTTAATGAAATTAATGATGAGAGGGGTGGGGTGGGGGTCACAGAAGTTCTTGATAAATTCAAAGCTACACCTGCTTGTCATAACCTTCAACAAGATTATGATTTATTTGAAGTATCTTATGAAAGCATAATATTTTATTCTTTTGATTCGCATATTTGAGGGAAAAGTTATGATCTTTTCGTAAAAGTTAAAAGACATAACTTAGTTTTCATAAAACTTGTGTCAATAGAAGCAAAAATCTACTTCAGAATTCATAAGTCATGTCGTAAAAAGTATAACTTAAGTCATATGAAACTTATGCCGAGTAAGGCATACGTTCTCTAAACTTATGACTAGTGAAATATAAAAAAAATACCACACAACTTACGTCTAATAATCTAATTTCTACATATTTTATGCTGATAGAGGCAAAACTTCAGTTTCAAAACTCAAAAGTTACGTAGACACAACTTCATTCCGACAAAACTTATGTCCAGGAAAAAATTATCTAAAATTATACCTAGCCAATCAGGTCATAGAAATACTATACGAGTTGCGCTGCACAACTGAATTCCTATAAAACTTATGTCGACCGAGGCAAAAGTCCTCTCAACTTATCTAGCTAGCGAAATTAGGTCATAGATCAAAGTGCTTTGATTCACAAATTTTCATTAAATGAGCAAAAAGGATAAAAAATAAAGATCATTATATTTGAGGTAAAGATTAAAGATCATTCCTAAATAGAGGCAATCCGCACAAAATGTCTCTAGTAGCCTTGTGGATAAGGGATTTTAAGCCCTCTACATATTTCTGGTGGGAGGTTTTCACGTTTAATTGCACGTTTGCCTTTTAAATGTTAAGTATTTAGTTTTTGTCATTCAAATGAGATGATCTTTATTTTTTGCCTTTAGCGATCAAATTTATGTCTAGTGAGACATACGTTCTTTAAAGACACGGGACATAACTTCTAGAATATTGTATTGCAAAAATGTAAAATATACTACTTGTCTCGAGGGGTGATAAAAATTAAAACAACAACAACAACAACAGTACCAGTGTATTCCCACAAAGTGAGGTTTGGGGAGGATAAAATGTACGCAGTCCATACCGCTACCTCTGAGGAAGTAGAAAGACTGTTTCCGATAGACCCCCGGCTCAAGATATAGAATAATATACCAAGATCGTAATAAAATATAAAACTGGATGGGTAGTATAACAAAATAAAAGGTAAGAAATAATAACACTAGATATCCAAGAAAAAGAAATAAGAGAACAACGAACAATACGTAATAAGAAATAAGGAAAACGGATACCCATGTAGTAGTTACACACATTCACAGACCTAAAACACCTATCACACCCAAACTCTCCTAACACCTAGCCACAACTCACCCACTCACACTAGCCTTCTACCCTAATCCGCGACCTCCACACCTTCTTGTCTAGGGTCATGTCCTCAGTAAGCTGAAACAGCTCTATGTCCTGCCTAATTACCTTCCTCCAGTATTTCTTTGACCTACCTCTACTCCTCCTGAAGCCATCCAAAGGTAGCCTCTAGCACCTCCGAACTGGGGCATTCGTGCCCCTCCTCATCACATGCCCAAACCATCTCAACCTTTCTTCTCGCATCTTATCCTCCACCGAAGCCACTTCCACCTTCTCCCAGATAGTCTCATTCCTAACTTTATCCCCATTAGTAAGGCCACACATCCAATGCAACATTCTCATTTCCGCTACCTTCAATCTCTGAATACGTGATTTCTTGACTGGCCAACACTCCACTCTATACAACATGGCCGGACGAACTGCCACTCTGTAGAATTTGCCTTTAAGCTTAAGGGGTACCTTTTTATCACACAACACTTCCGAGGAGAGCCTCCATTTCATCCAGCCTGCTCCAATACGTTTAGAGACATACTCATCAATCTCGTCATTCCCCTGAATCATAGGCCCAAGATACTTAAAACTATCTTTCTTACAAACATCCTGAGAATCCAACCTCACCACCACACCGTCCTCTATACATGAGTCACTAAACTTGCATTCCAAATACCTTGTCTTGGACCTACTCAACCTGAACCCCTTAGATTCAAGGGTTTGCCTCCAAACCTCCAATTTCTCATTCACACCCCTCCGCGTCTCGTCAATCAGCACTACATCATCTGTAAATAACATACACCACGTCACCTCACGTTAAATCCTCAGCGTCAGCACGTCCAACACCAACACAAAAAAGAATGGGCTAAGAGTCGATCCCTGATGCAAACCAGTCTCGACTGAAAAATCCCCTGAGTCACCTCCCCCCCATCCTCACCCGAGTCTTACCTACCTCGTACATGTCTTTAATATATCTGATGTATGCCACTGAAACTCTTCTTACCTCTAAGCATCTCCAAAGCACCTCCCTAGGGACTCTGTCATACGCCTTCTCCAGATCGATGAACACCATGTGTGAATCCCACTTTCTTTCCCTATACTGCTCCACCAATCTTCTCACCAGGTGGATTGCTTCTGTAGTCGAGCGACCAGGTATAAAACCAAACTGATTCTCCAAAATGGACACGACCTTTCTCAATCTTCGTTCAATCACCCTCTCCCAAATCTTCATAGTGTGACTCAAAAGCTTAATACCCCTATAATTATTGCAACTCTGAACGTCACTCTTGTTTTTATATAACGAAATCATCGTACTCCATCTCCAAGCCTCAGGCATTCTCGCAGTCTTGAAAATGACGTTGAACAAATCAGTCAACCATCTTAAGCCTGCCCCACCAGCATACTTCTAAAAATCCACTGGAATCTCGTCAGGCCCCGTTGCCCTACCTCTCTGCATCTTACGAACAACCTCTCTGACCTCCTCTACTTTAAAACGTCTACAATACATGTAAGTCAGTTAAATTAGGAGTGTGCTAAGTGTATGAACTAAATACTCCCGTTGTCAAGTTCTAATTACAACTACTTAGGTACTTATATTTAATTACAAAATAAAGTATAATAATGTTATCAATTATAGCAATATATTAGGAAAAAGTAAGCAATTAGGCTTCCCCACTCACTCTTTCTCATCAAGCATAACCAACTCCCAAGAACACTCAAGTAGAGAGTATACATTAGTAATGATTATTTATATTCAAAATCATAACTTGAGAAGAAATGTTTTTGATCCTAACCGTTGAATTTTGAAAACAAATTAAATACAAATATGGGATGTGGTGTAGTGGTGGGACTATTCCATCCTTAATCAGAGATCTTGGGTTCAAGCCTGAAGCGCCATCCGCAGAGTAAGCACTGCAGTGCACGATCCGAATTAGCTAGGCTCCAATGCAAATAACGAACACCGAATGATTTTTTTTTTAAAAAAACAACAAATAAAAAAAACTGGTTTCACAGACTCATGACAGGATAGTATAATTGAACTCCTACAGTAAATATATTCTATTGATGTACAACTATATAGGCATATGAAAATTGTCGTAAGTTCTATGTTTTGACTTGATTATATAAATAAAAAGTTATGAATGCAACTTGTATGTTTCAACAGGATTAGTGCAGTTGAGATGGTTTGGCCATGTGATGAGGGGGGCCCGAATGCCCCAGTTCATAAGTGCGAGAGGCTGGCCTTGGAAGATTTCAAGCGAGGTAGGGGGTAGAGCGAAGATGTACTGAAGAGGAGTCATTAGACGTGACATGGAGCAGTTACAGCTTACTGAGGACATGACCCTTGATAGGAAGGTTTGGAGGAAAAGTATTAAGCTTGAGGGCTAAGGTGTGTGGTCAAGTAGTAGTCTGTAGATAGGACAGTTAAGAATAGCTTGGTGGGTAGTTCTAGTTTTGGGGGAGGGGGATCCTTGGTTTGTTGATTATACTTCATTTTTGTGGATGTTTCTTCTTTGTTACTTTATCATGTTGCTCTTATTTTGGTCTACGGTCCTTCGTCTTAAGCCGAGGGTCTATCGAAAACAGCCTCTCTACTCCTTCGGAGGTAGTGGTATGTACTGCCTACATTCTACCTTCCCCAGACTCCACTGTGTGGGAATATACTGGGTTTGTTGTTGTATTATATGTTATTTGACAAAAACTCTCACTACTTTGTCTGGTACAGAATATCTTGTTTTTTTTTTCATTCGATGTTCGGTATCCATATTGGGACCCGACTAATTTCGGATCGCGCACTGCAGGGTCCATGCTGGGGATGGCGCTCCCAACAAGATTTTCTCCATACCCAAGGATCGAACCCAAGACCTCTGGTTAAGGGTGAAGTAGTCTCACCACTACACCACAATCCATACTGGTGGAACCATCTTGTTATTTACCATCAACACATCTTTTGGAACTTTTTTGAACGATACCCATAAAGTCTTTGTGAATACATATGTTTTGGTCATATCATTTCTTAATTTAATCCGTTTATTCAGGCAATTCACAACCAGATGTAAATTGAATTGAAGCAATTTGGGCCCAATAATTTCCCTCCGAAGGCTAATCTTTTAAAATTTTCCTTCTCTTTTCTTTTAGACAATGGGCTGAATCCAATTAATGAACTATGTTTGTCAAACATTATTGGGTTTGTGATATGGGAGTAAGAAGCTCAAGGTCTTTCATAAGGAGTCAAGCCAAAGAGTTGCATGGTCTACAAGCAATGTTCATGAAGATGAAAGCTTGTGATTGTGTCTTGAGTTCACCTATTGGACTGTATATGCTAAAGTGTGAAGAGGAGCTTTGAAATACACTCTAAGACCGCAACTACTTAAGCTCATTAAGGGCATTATTATCTTTTTATGGCTTCCTTTTACACTCCATAAGAGCACCCTTCATTAAAGGGTATTTTAGTCTTTGTATGTAATAAATATAAATAGACTTTTAGGCTTCTTTTTCTCATTAGTTTTGATGAATTGATTAAGTTACTCAAATTGTAGTCTTCTTCCTCTCATTAGGAGTGGTGAAACCGAAACTAGGGTTAACCATTATAGTGTGGATTTCACTTTGGTTGACAACTTGGCTTAGAAAGGAGGGTGCTTGAGGGTCCTAGATCCCTTTGTGTCTATATAAGAGTGTGGTGTTGCCTTTATTGGTTGTAATGGGTCTTGGTGTTTGATAAACACTTTAGTTCTTATTATTGGTAAAGGTTTATGTCTCACTGCTATCCTTTTCTTTTGTTCAATTTATCTTCTGTTTGTGTGTGGATTTGTGTGTGTTTGTTTGAATTCTAGTGTTATCTTTACTTCATCTCCTCTTCTTTAGGTTAGTTTCGGTTTTAGTAGTGTTTCCGTTATCTGTTTGTTTGTGATGAAAGTGAATGAAAAATATTCTTATGAATATTCCTTTATGTCGATAGTGAGGCAAGAGGAAGACGAACCTCACGTCGTTGTCGTTTGCTCGACTTTGGCTTTGGGTTTGTCCAGGGATGGACCTATATAATATTTTGGGGTGCTCCGACACTCACTAAACTCGATGCAGAATAGGTATAATTACATAGAAAATATAGGAAAATAGGTATTAAATATATAAAAACACCCATTATGACAAAAAGTTGTTTGGGTGCATTGGCATTTAGGTTGATCTTAAGTTGCTTCGTTGGAAGGAGGCTCCGAGTTCGAACCTCATTGAGGTAATTTTTTACTTTTTTCAGTTTTTAAATTTTTTAAGCACCCACTATCCTTAAATTCTAGGTCCGCCACTGAATTTTTCAATTGATTGAGAGATTAATTTTTGGACAAAATTCATTTGAAACTTGAGAATTAGTAATATTTTAATTGAAAAATCCGATAAGAAAATTTGTTGATGGACGTCACAATGCACCTGAAGAGACGCGACCCTTCGAGGCACTGTTTAAAAATGGGAAGGTGATCTGTGCGCGCACCTGGACGCAGGTACTAGCGCATGTGCCAACACAGGCCAGCCTATGCACACTGTTTTGTGCAAAATACTGACATACGGGTGCATGTCGTGACCTGCGGTCACAGATGGGGTCCGCAGATCGTCCCGATATTTCAAAAAGTTGCAACTTTTCACGAACCATCGTTTCTTTTCAGAAGCAGTACCTTTTGACTATAAATACCTGATTTTTCCTTGGGTATTGGTATGAAAATTTGAAGAAAAAAAACTCTACTTCTTAAAAACTCAAGTGTGATTTACGAATCGTTGAGTGTGTTCAAAGTTCCGCAAATTTGAGGTGCTGAAGTGAATCATTTTATTCTAGGAGAATATATTCTATTAACCTCGGGTACTTGAAGGAAAAAAAATCCTTAAGGACACCTCGTGAGGCGTGAACTCGATTATTTCATTTTCTTATCTCGTTCTTGATGGTTTAATTTAATTTCTACATGTCGTAAAAAGTATAACTTAATGAGCAACGCAAACATTCTCTAAACTTATGCCTAGTGAAATATCAAAAAAATACTACACAACTTACGCCGCATAATCTAATTTTTACATATTTTATGTTGATAGAGACAAAACTTCAGTTTCAAAACTCAAAAGTTATGTAGACACAACTTTTTCCGACAAAACTTCTATCTAGGAAAAAGTTATCTAAACTTATACCTAGCCAATCCGGTCATAGAAATACTATACAAGTTGTGTTGTGTTGCTTCTAAGATAATAGTTGTAGAACATCTCATAAATCAAAATACAATGTGGTAGTGTCGACTCTTGCCCATGAAACATAACTTGTTGTTTGAAAGTCCTTGAGCTAAGTCTTGCCTCTAAGACAATAGAACATCTCGTAAATGAAAACACAACGTGGTAGAGTCAACTCTTGCCCGTGAGGTATAATTTGTTGTTTGAAAATCCCTGAGCTAAGTCTTTCCTCTAAGGTAAGAGTTATAAGACATCTCATAAATTAAAATACAATGTGGTAATATCGACTCTTGAGCATGAAACATAATTTATTGTTTGAAAGTCATAAGTCTTGCCTCTACAATGTAGGAGTGTCAACTCTTGTCCATGAAATGTAGCTTATTGTTCGAAAGTCATAAGTCTTGCCTTTATAATATGATAGTGTCAACTCTTGCTCATGAGATGTAACTTGAATGGAAGAAATCGAAGAAAAGAACAAAAATAATAAAAATTGTGGAAAAGGAAGAAAATAAAGAAAAACATTAAAAAAATAAAAATCAAAGAAAATGTAGAAGTTGAGAGAGAATAGGAAAAAAATAAAGGTTGATAAAAAAAAGAAAGATTAAATAAAAATAAAGGTCGAGAAAAAATTAAAAAGAAAAAAATTAAAGAAAAAAACTTTTTTTTAATAAAAGTAGACGTTGAAAGGTGTAAAGGAAAAAATGTAAGAGTAGAGAAAAACTAAAAAGAACAAAAAAAAAAGAGGAAAGAAAAAAAAATAAAAAAATAATAAAAAAAGAAGTTGAGAGGAAAAAAGAAAAAAGTAAGCGTTGAGAAAATTAAAAAGAAAAATAAAAAATAAAAAATAAAAATCAAAGTAAAATTTAAAAGAGAAAAAAAATAAAAGTTGAAAGATATAGATATCGAGTTGTTATCCACTATCAGTATTATTTATATAATTTACTCCATTGATCAGGGACAATTTTATCCAAAAAAATATTAATTAATAGGTAAATACTATTTTAAGAAAACTTTTTTATTTGGGACTAAAATTTGAAAGTCAACCCAATTTGAATCTGTTTTTGAGATTCACCCGGTCTAACCTGTGGTCCAAGCCCCTTTCTTGTGGACCAATTGGCCAAGTTTGGCAAACTACGAGCCCATGCACTGGCTACATGTTGGTCAGTTAATTTAGGGGTGCCAAGTGTATGAACTAAATACTCATTCTGTTAAGTTCTAATTAAAACTACTTAGGTACTTATACTTAATTACAAAATATTATAATATTATCAATTATAGCAAAATATATTAGGAAAAGTAAGCGATTAGGCTTCCCCACTCCCTCTTTCTCATCAAGCATAACCAACTCCCAAGCAGAGATTATATATTAGTGATGGTTTTTTATATTCAAAATCATAATTTTGGCAAAGAAAATGTTTCTGATCCTAACTGTTTGAATTTGAAAACAAATAAAATAAATTAGCTAGTTTAACAGAATCATGACAAGTATAATCGAACTCCCAGAGTAAATATGTTTCCATTGATAACCACTAAAAAGTTCTGCGAAATTATCATTTGTCTAATTAAGTGTTATTGCAAACGTTTGAAAATATCTTTTGGAGTTTATAATAATTTTTCAGGGAGCTCGGTAGATATTAGAATTAGTTTTGGTTGAAATTTCAGATTAAAACTCGAAGAGGAAGAAGAATAATGTTTTTTTTTTTTTTTTTTTAAATTTCAATATATAAATAAGTTGCATGTATTTTGTATTTCGGATATCTATTATTGTATGTCGAATTTATTAATGGATATAAAGTGACATACAATAATATAATTGTATGCAAATTATACTTAAGTTAGTATATGTACATACTATTCCAAAATTACAACTTATAGCAAAAGTAGCAATACTATTCCAAAATTACAACTTATAGCAAAAGTAGCAATACTTTACCCTCTTTCTAGAGAGGAGCGTGTATTTTTCCATCAGTTTACCTTTTCCCTTTTTTCACACAATATTCATTTCTCTCTCTCCATTTAACCGCATCTTCTATTTTTTTTTTTCAATTTCTACTTTTATCTCTCAATCTTTTGATAAACAGTGTCTCCATAGTATTTGCATCTCATCTTTTTACATAATTTTTATTTTTTTTATTTTTTTTTCATATTGCTTTTTTTTTTCTTTTTCCTTTTTGGTGTTTTTCCAGCCAAGGAATGCCGCTCCCGGAGATGGATGGGCTGGTGGCTTCGATTGGACTCGCCGGTTTAACATATTTTTGATAAACACATAGATTATTGTTGCCTACAAAAGAAGAGTTTAACTGGTTTCCTCTGATTGCTTATCCATGAGACAGCCTCATAGGCTATGACATTCAGTTTTCAACATTTCTTGTTCTATTAACATGATTTCCTCATTTTTATTACCGTGACCATGAGCGGAAGTCGTTTTCAAGTGGTCTCTTGCTGAAAAATATTTTGCCTTTTTACTATTTTGACGGGAGTACTGTTGTATCTACACTTCCGTAGAGATTCTCTAATCTGTGGTTCATTATAGGATTGCAAAATATCAGGAAGTAAATCCTGGTGTTTTCATAATAATAACTTTCCCATTCCTCTTTGTTGTCATGTTCGGAGACTAGGGATATGGTAAATGCTTGTTTCTTGCAAGGCGTTTTTCGGTGGATTTTCAACGGAGGGAGGATCTATCCGGTGAATTGCACCGTGACAGTGATCAGTAGCGATAGTAATGGCGTTTTACCAACGAGTATTAGCCGAAATCAATCACAGGGGTTGAATTTTATTCGATGATTCGCTGATTTTGCAGATCCGATCTTAGCCAGTTTTTATGGGTTTTTCGATGATGTGATAGCGGTGGATCAGTATATTCCGATGATATTTCTATAATATGTAATTTTTACTGTATAGATATGTATTTGTATTTTGTAATGATAAGATTTGTATTTATATTTGTATTTGTATTTGTATTTGTATTTAGTACTGATAAGATTTGTATTTGCTACAATGTAGATATGTATTTGTATTTGGTATTGTAAAATTTGTATTTATTACAGTATAGATATGTATTTTTTTTAGTTGTAATCTTACATTTTACGGGTAATATGTTCATATATGTATTTTTGTCTTTATGAATAATACATATGTTCATTCCAATTTGCATATGTATTTATGTCTAATCCAAATACATTTTTCAGAAATATATATGGATTCTTGTTATTTATATGCAGACGTGTTTTACTAACGCATATGTATTTTACTAAATCATTTTGACATTTAAATGTTATACATGGTACAGTTTAGATATATATTTAGATTTTTGATATTTAAACTTTTCAAATAGAATATTTTGGTGGTTTGTTTATGTAAAAGTTAGAAATATGTCTTTATTAACTTCTGTTGTATCTACTTTTCACATATGTATCTATGTCTAATGCATATGTATTTTCCATTTATGCTTATATATGCATATGTTTTTTTTACAGATTTGCATATATATTTTTGAACAATACTTAGTTATTGTATTGTTATGCACAAGTCCATATAGATTTATTAGTCATATGTAGTTATTAATACATATGTTCATTCCAGTGTACATATGTATTTTTACTAACGCATAGATATTTTACAAGTCTTTAGGTATTTTTTTTTTCTGATATGCATATGTATATATAATTGTCCGAATATAAATTTTTCTGCAATGCATATATCTATATAATTGTCCAGTTAAATACATACAGATCTTACCATATATATATATGCATTTATGACTAATGCAAATGTATTTTCAGTTATGAAAAATACATATGTTCATCCCAATTATGACTAAATACATATTTATGAATAATACATATGTTCATTCTAGTTTACATATGTATTTATATCTAATGCAAATACGTTTTTTCAAAAATACGTATGGATCCTTGTTATTATATGCAGACGTGTTTTACTAATTTATTTTGAATATATTTTGTAAGACATATATATATATATATATGTATATATATATATATGTATATATATATATGTATATATATATATATATGTATATATGTCTTACAAAATATATTCAAAATAAATTAAGTTAATCAAGCTCGGTAAAATAAATGCAACATTAAAACTATAACAAGTTCAATAATAAGTTCAATAACAAGTTCAAAATTTAGAAAAACATAATTCTCAATGAAAAAATTCAACAATTATTTTTTGACTAAATACATCAACAAACTTTTCATTTGTTGTATTTCCTATATGAACGT
>NC_061112.1:127417841-127441460 GCF_002878395.1 Capsicum annuum | reverse complement strand
GGCCTACTACATCAGTTTGACATGTGGCACGGTCCTATTGGCTCCTTCACTTGACTTGGCATGCCACGTCATTTGACAATATCTTGGGCTTATTTGGGCCTCTAGAATATGACAATATCTTGGGCTTAGTAAAGTGGGTTCATATTTGTAGCCCAAATAAATGGACTATCCCAATAAATATTGGGCCTTATTTAAATCCATACCTATTTGGACTTAAATAATTAATTCAATTATATTAATCCGCAATATTTATTTGGGACTAATATATTTTGAATTTAATATAATTTGAATTTTGTACGAATTTAAATTTAATAAAATTGCATAGCCCACAGAAGCATTTCTACATGTGGATAGTGAGACAAGAAGAAGACAAGCCTCGCGTTGTTGTCGTCGCTTGCTCGGCTTCGGCTTTGAATTTGTCAATTGATCAAGAGATTATCTATTTGGACAAAATTTATTTGAAACTTGAGAATTAGTAATATTTTAATAAAAAAATTCGATAAGAAATTTTTCTCCATTTGTGGACACACCCAAACATGTGCGGACGCACGTCATAACTCACCTCGAAGAGACGCGATCCTTCGAGGCATTGTTTGAAAATGGGAAGGTAATCTACGCGCGCAACTGAACGCTGGTACTAGTGCCATGTGCCAACGCAGGTCAGCCTACTAACACTGTTTTGTGCAAGCTGCTGACATGCGGGTGCATGTCGTGACCTGCGGCCACAGATGGGGTCCGCAGGTCGTCCCGACATTTCAAAAAGTTATAACTTTTCACGGACCATTGTTTCTTCTTAGAAGCAACAACTTTTGACTATAAATACCTGATTTTTCCTCGGGTATTGGTACAAATTTTGAAAGAAAAAAAACTCTACTTCCTAAAACCTCAAGTGTGATTTACGAATCTTTGAGTGTGTTCAAAGTTCAGCAAATTTGAGGTACTAAAGTGAATCATTTTATCCTATGAGAATATATTCCATTAATCTCGAGTACTTGAGGGGAATAAATCCTTAAGGACACCCGTGAACTTGATTCTTTCATTTCTATTTTTCAAAAAATAGCTAGAACTTCATTTTGATTGTTCATAAGTTGTTTGTACTTGTGTTTGAAGTTCTTGTTGTTAGTACAAATTTTGTAGCAGGAAAACAACAAATATCTTTGTCAAACATTAGAAAGTAATAGGAAAAGGGAAATCTTTTTTTTTTTTTTTGCTCATATTGCTGATATTACATCTCAGAGTTACAAAAGTTAATATATTTTTTTTACTAATTCACATGACAAGTAACGTCATTTCCTCTAATTATCTTGTTGGAAGAATGATGTTGCAGCAATGGACTCTTGTTGGTGTCAAGATAATTAAGAAGAAAAACCATCCCAATTGAAGTAACAAACATGGGAATTGGACCAAAAAACCATAGCAACAAAGTGATAGCAAAATAAAGAGCTCTAAGCCCAATAGACCAAAAATCACCTCCCCTAATCACAGCCAACTCCACATAGCTTGTAGGAACTTCACTATTTGGTATACTAATTAGGTAATTTGCATGGATGAAACATCTTGATGATTGAACAAAACATGAAAATGCAACCAAGAAACATACAAGAAGGCTTATGTACTTAATAGACATGGTGGCTGGCCTTGTGTCACCATATATCAATTCACTACTAAAAATAGTTGAAGTATTTGCCATCCATGCCCCAATTAAAGAGCTCAGAGTTAAACACACACTTGCCAAGAATGTTGCTCCTGAATTGTTTAATGATAGAACATCTAAGGCTATTGTAACATCCCGATTTTCGGTCTGAATAAAAAAAAACACAGATCTTAGTATGACATTAATAGGATTCAAGATTGATGTAAGGAAAATGACTTTCACCTGTAAGTGATGAAAATCATGTGTAGTTTGAAAAACGTATTTTTCAAAGTTTTTAGCACAAATCTTAGGCCTTTTGCTTGTACTTTTTCTTTTGAGTTCCGGTTTTATTATATACCCATATAAAAGAAACTAACCCTAGGCACCTCGCCTAGTGGATTTGCTTTATAAAAAGCTTACGAACATGTCCATTTATTAGTACTTACCTGCATGATTTTTTGAATCCAAGCAATTTTATCATTGTTCTCAAAGCCAAAGACAGTGGTATGAGGATTCTTGATGTATCTTTGTAGAAGAAAGAGATGATAAGCAAACATGATGAGCAATCCACTAGGCACCAAGAAAAGATCAAGGTGTTCTTTCTGGAATACCATTTATTATTTCTTTTTTCTCCTTTTCTTCTGTTCTTGTTTGAAGATTTATTGGAAGAACGTGATTGGTGTTTGGTATATGAAATTGGCAAAAAATGTTGTTGCTTGAAAGGAACAATTATCATAGTTTGCTGTTTGTTTAATTAAAGCAAACCTCTGGCTTAACGTATTGCAAAGGGAACTTTCGATGTAAACCTTTTGCTTAAGCTGTTAAATTGATAATCTTACAAGTAACATTCATGGTTACTGATAATAGATGGTGGCTGTTGATTGTAAGTGAACTTAATTTACCAATTCTATTACAAGGAGATGCCAAACTTAGATGTTGCCAATTTCTATTTTTGTACAAATTAAACGAATAAGTTCCCTTAATTATGTTCCAAAGTTCATTTTACAATTATTTATGTTACATCAAGATTGAGCACTAGCCAGGGCTTATAATATTTACATAAAATTAGAATCCTTGATGTGGTGGCTTGTAAATGTGATCTTAAGTAAATTTACATACCAATTACTCCAATACCAAAATTAGGGCATTTTTTTTTACAAATTAAATAAACAAGTTCCTTGTGTTTCCAAAGTTCATTTACAATTGTTTAAATAGTACATCAAGATTGAGCACTAGGGACTAGCCAGGGTGAAATTTGGCCTAAAGCAGAGTTGCCCTGCTTGTAGTTTCTTCAACTCTCTTGTAAAACTGATTGCTTTTACCGGAAGATCGATGATTGTGCAATGGCTTTGTGTTTTTGTCAATGTTATGGAGGAAGAAAACCATCCCAATTGAAGTAACAAACATGGGAATTGGACCAAAAAACCATAAGAGCAGTGTAGTTGCAAAATAAAGTGCTCTAAGCCCAAGTGACCAAAACTCACCTCCTCTTATCACAGCCAATTCAACATAGCTAATCGGTATATCAGTATCTGGTGTACTGATTAAGTAATTTGCATGAATGAAGCATCTAGATGATTGCACAAAACATGCAAAAGCAATCAAGAAGCAGATTAATAGTCTTATGAACTTGATTGACATGGTTTCTGGCCTTGTGTCACCATAGATTATTATACTATTGAAAACAGTGTTGTTAGCCATCCAGGCTCCAATGAGAGCGCATAATGTTAATGAAACTGATGCCAAGAATGTTGCTCCATTGTTATTGGATCCTAATACATTTAGAGCTGTATCTATACTCTTGCTATCTGAAGCCTTCAAGATTCAGCAGAAATAATTAGAGAATTCCTATGTGAAAAATGATGAAATAAAATTGAACACGCGCACACGACATACATACATTCATGCATATAACACAACCTTAGATGCAACCTATGTTCAACGCGTTCAATTGAATCCAATATCTCAAACACGAAACACAAATATACAAATGGAAAACTACTAAAAATTTCGACCAATGGTGAAATCAAGATTTTCACTTAGAGATTCAAAACATAAAGAAACCAAGGGGATTGATCTATCTATGTAGTGTAATTTTACTACGAGGAGGTGTTAATTGATTCCCTTTCGACAAAGGTGGCCCCGCCACTGATTAGGCAAATATTAAATTCTGAACTCATAATTTCAAATATTAAATTCTGAACTCATAATTTCAAAAGTACATTATGTTCAACATTAGTGCTTAAAAGGTATGATCATCAAGTTTAAATATTGAATCCGCTTCTATACATGTATACTTATGGTTACCTGCATAATTCTTTCAACCCAAGCTCTCTTGTCATTGTTCTCAAAGCCCATGAGAGTGGTATGAGGAATAGTGAGGTATCTATAGAGCAAATAGAGATGGTAAATGAACATAATGGAGAGCCCACTTGGGACCAACAACAAATCAAGGTATTCTTTATGGAAAACCATTCTTTTTCTTCTCTTCTCCTAGAGGTCAGAGTAGTGAAGATGAAGAGTTCCAAGTGGCATCTTTTATCTTTGTATTTAAAGTGGTTCGTACTTTACGTACATGTGTAGCAAAGAACAACTTGTATGGTATATATCTCAATTATCTTTAACAGAATTGGGCAGAGTTTTGATAAGTAACCTATAGCTAGTTGTTATATTCTTGACCTTCTATTCTCCATGTGATTACTACGTCAGCTACACATATAATGGACTTTCAATACGAAATTTGTGCAAACTAATTGTTCCCTTTTGAGTTTGATTCCTGTACAAAATTAAATGAAAATTTAATTCATCAATGTATTTTAATATGTGTTGAGTCTATCGGAAACAATCTCCCTACTTCATTTGAGATGGCGGTATGACATGTGTATACTTTACCTTCCCCACTACACTGAATATATTATTATTATTATTGTAATTTATTTTAATATGCGTAGTATGCTACTAGCCTTATTTTCCAAGTCATTGATCTGGCTTACGATGATATTATCTTTCAGGCAACTATTAATAGTGTGTACAAATTTTTGTAGTGTCATGTATAAGAATACCAATAGTAGAAGTGGCCATATTTTATTGTTTTTCAACATTGGGCAGTTTAAAAGAGGGATATAAAATAATTTCCTTGTGCAAGTTTAAGTATTTTTTGTGCGTAGACATTTTGACTCTTGATCGTAAAGTATGGTTATTTGAGTACCACAGGCTGTCAGAGATCAACTTGTTAAGTAGTTTTTACTTCAATTTGTTGCACAGCCATAGTTGAATGTTAGCAGACAATAATGTGTTTGTATGCACAGCCATAGTTGCATCATCAGTGCAACCAAAGGAATTCGATTTGTCATAAAATTGAGTTGTATACAACAACAACATACTGCGTTGTATACAACAACATACTGCGTGTATTCCCACAAAGAGGATGGGGTTAAATTTATGAATGGTTACATTTCTACCCCAAGAGTCAATAATTTAACAAGAACTCTAAGGGGCCGTTTGGTAAAGTGTATTAAAAATATAATGCATGCATTAGTCTTTGTGCATTAGTAGTACCTTATTTGGTATCATTTTTTAGACTATGCATAACTAATACTTGTACTAATTATATACGCTATTGTGTATTAAGGTGTGTATTAGTAATACACACCATTTTCTATGTATTAGTAATGAAATTGCAGACTTTCAACACATGTATTAATTTGTTAAATGACATTATTACCCCTTAAACAATTTTCCATTACAGCCTCCTGTCTCTTCTAGCCTCAATCCGCTAGTCATGTTCACTCTCGTCCGATCGACCACAGTGCCTTCAGCATATGCCACCAATAATTTGCGATTAGCCACATTGGATTAGTCAAGTGCTCCAAGTTTTGCCTTGACAATCTTGGCCTTGCGAAGGACATAGACATAAGCAAATGAAAATGGATATCTGGTACAAGCTATCTCCACAAGAAGGTTGAGGGAAGGGTTACATAAGCAAGTCCCTTGATAGAGCATTGAATACCTGGAATATAGAAAAATGATTCAGATGGGTTTGCACTTTACGATAGAGATAGCAATGATAAGCAGCCTCCTACAATTCTCAAATGGTAGTTCCTTTTTCATCTCTGTGCAACTTAATATTAGGGCAAATGAAATCATCAGCTTTCTAAAGAAGAGTAATTTGGTAAAAAATATTCTTTTATAAAAATTATATAAATATATATTATCTTTAATACATCAAACCAAACACTGTGTAAAAAATAATGCATGTATAACTAATATCAACATTACTAATATTTGCATTACTAATACACCTTAATCAACATTATTCTTATTCAGCATTATTCTTATCCAAACAGGCTGTAAAGAAAGATCAAATCTCTAACTATGTAGAGCCTTCGGTGCATATCTTGGAATACTGAGACAATTCAACACGAACTACTAACAACCTGTTTGGATGGTGGTTTCCCATGGTATGGTATGGTATGGTTACCATGGGAACCATGTTTGTTTCCATGGTTTCCTAAAAATGATGGTATGGTATGGTACTATTTCATGGTTTGATAACCATGGAATGGAGCAATTTGTTGAACCATCAATTTGGTGGTATGGCATGGTTCTCCACTTTTTTTTCCAACTATGCCCTTAAATAATTTTCTTTAATCCAATTTTACCCTTTTAACTTAATATATTTTGTTTCAAAGCTTTTTTGCACTCTTGTCTTCTTTTCTGCGCCTCCTTGTACCAAGTTCTTCATCCTTCCATCTTCTTTTCTCTTCTACAATTGTTCTCTCAAGTATTTTTTTAAACTTAATTTCTTATTGTTTTCTCATAAAATTTATCATATTTATTTATCAAACATGTTGTAATCTTTTTGGAAATTTGGAAAACATGCATCAACTTATAATCTGTTGTTTGTGTCTAAATTGAGATTATTAGAGTAGGTGCTTTTCTTTTTGGACAAAATTTATTTGAGATTCGAATTTCTGTCGTTGCACTGTTGCGTGAACAGTAGCACTGTTTTGCTTGAACAGTAGCACTATTACGTGAACAGTAGCACTGTTTTGTGTGAACAGTTGCACTGATTCACAAATTGCTACAACACTTCATCGAACTGACACACTTATTCACGAAATGACATGCCTGTTCAGGAACAGTCACACTGTTTGGCCGAATGGACATGAATTTTCAAAAGGTAACACCTTTTTGATGAACCTTTGTCTCTTTTCAGAAGAGGCATCATTTGGCTATAAAAACCTGCTTTGATTCACAGGTTTTGATTCAGAAATTTTCAGATTACAAAATATTCTTCTTGTCTTAAAAATACTTTAAGTGTGATCATTCAAACCGTGAGTGTGTTCGAAGAATCCGCCTATTTGAGGTACCGCTATAGTCGGATTGAAGGCCATTTTATCTTGGGAGGAAGATTCCATAACCTCGGGTACAGTGAGGGGAATTATTCCTTAAGGAAAGTTTATGAATTCGGACGACTTGGCCTTAATCATTTCTGTTTCATCTTTATTTTCTGAAAAATAAATACCTCTTGGAAAGGTCTTTTTGATCTTGTGTTGAGGGTATTTAATACTTCATTGTGTTCTTGTTCATACTTGAACTCGAGTTGAAGTTGTTGTTCTGTTATACAGATTCTACGTACCCATATTGTGGAAAATAACACCCCTACTCCAAAAAGATCATCAGTTGCAGAGTCAGCTTGATTTACAGAAGATCCCTGTGCGTTGACTCCATTGGCAGCCATTAAAACAGTGTGCAAAGAACTTCAATCTTGAATGAATCGCGGAAGCTTTTTTGAGAAGAAATCTCAGAAACTGAAATCTCAGAAACAGAGTAAGAAGCAGTTCAAGAAGAAAACAGAATCAAGAAAGAAGCTGTGAATCACAGAGCTTCAAGGCTCTGGTACCATGTTGCAATCAGAGAATTGAGAAGGAATAGATGACTGGAGAAGAAGACGAACAATAGAGAAGGAATGAGAGAGTTTCTTTATTACTCGAAACTTAATCATATACAATTAGTTGCAGCTATATATATAGACTTACATATGACTTAACTAACTTCTCAACTATAACTGTTAACTGTCTTATCATTAACTAACTTAACTAACAACTAGGAGCCTCTTACATTCTTCACAGTTCACTGATAATTCTTACTTAACTGTAGTGTCCTCAATACAAAAGAAACAAAAGCTAGAATTCTGTTACCTTGAACAAAATGGTATCAGCAGAGGGAATTGACTGAAACATGTCACCTCCTACATATTTCAAATTTTCCGTGTCTGGCATGTTAGCAACAACATGAGGGAGGTCCAACACAGTGCATTTTAGATGAGGAAATGCAGCCAAAATAGTCTTAGCTATAAGTCCAGTGCCACCTCCAACATCAGCCATGGAATCCATCTCTTGAAAAACTTGTTTGCAGTCCTTCACAACTAAACACATCATTTGGGAATCATTAGCCATTGCTTCATTGAAAACATTGTTGAATCTTGGATTTTGGTCACAGAATTCCCACATGGGTGAACCATGTGCTGTCTCAAATGGGGTGGTTTCATTTCCTAGAACCAGTCTCCCAAAGATAGCCATGGATTCACCGTAACAGTATCAACAACTGCTCTAACATAAGGTGACAAATTTGGGATCTCACTCTTCAAAAGCAGCTTAGAAGAAGCTGTAAGAACATATCCTTCCTGATTTTCTAAGTTTTCATCTAGAAACTTTGTAGTAGCAAAGAAGCCAGAGTATACCAATAGGCGCATCAGTCGATTAATTCCATTCGATTTTGCATGAGTAAGTTTCAGCTCTGAAACAAGTTCAGTTAGAGTCATTGGCTGCTTATGACTATGAATTACATCTGGTATGCCTAATTGAATTGCACAACCAAGAACCATAGAGTTTGCAAAACTGAAGGCATGCTTGTAGATATGAGCCTGAGCTCGGAACATATCACTAGCCATTGGAACATCACTGGACTCCATTTGATCAGAATTTCCCTGCTCTTTTTCTTCATAAATAAATCTCAACTTTGAATGGCAACACAAAGAAAGTCCAAAGAACTTGTAGGCAGGGCAGGCCAGTGGGTAAAGCTGATAAGTCAATTGCTTTTAGTTTTGGATAATAGTAATAGACTTGCAGGTTAAAATCGAGTAGCTTGATCCTTTTACTTACCATACAAATGCTGAGTACTTTCAAATGCAAAGAGTAGTAATTTCTTTCATTAAATTAAAAAGAATAGGTAATTTTTGTGACTTTGAATGATGTAACAGTTTGAGCTATCAATTTATTATTATCCTGACTCTTTTAAATTCCAACATTGGCTTCTTCTTTTTATCTTGTAAACAACTTTAGTTTCTCATATTTGCTATTTCCATTTGTTTGTTTTTTTGGAAAAATTACCTAAAACCACAACATAACTATCTAAACTTCTAAAAATCCCCCCGCTTCTTAAAAATTACTTAAATCCCAACATTTCATATTTTTACTACCTTTCAGATACAAGTTAAATTACAATTAAAAAGCCTTTTTTTACCGAAAAAAGACTCCACATCTCTTCTTTGAACGGCGCAAAATCTGGCCATTTTCTATCATCTTCTCCATCTGTTTCAAAAAATTCAATCAAGCCAATCCCCCCCCCCCCCCCCCCATAAAATCAGTTTCAATTTATTTAATTCATTTTTTACATTTTTATTTTTCAAAGAAATAATTTGCCGCAAGTAAAGCTATCTGAAAGTTCTGTCTTTTCGTAGCTAGATTTCTTGAATTTCACTTTTTTATGCTTCATTGTTTGAATTATCAGCATGAATAGAGAGTTTGGATCTTCTATTAGAAACGGTCCTCAAATTATGAAGAAATTACATCAAAGTCTTGCTAAGAAGGACAAGAAAAAAGAAAGTGGTTCTAAGAAAAAAGGACCCAACAATCCTACAAGTAAAGCTCCCGTCAAGAAAAGAAGAACTATCAAAGAAATTTGTAGAGATGAGCTTCCTAATGTAATTGCATGTACAAATTTGTTCAATGATAGGCCGAGATACATATTTTGTGATGGATGATACATTTGAAAAAATCAATTTTTATCTGATTGTTTGTTGCTAATAATTTATATGTATCTTGTGATTTATTTTGATATTGTAATTAATATAACAAAAGATACAAGTTTCTTGTCATTAGATACATGTTATGTTGTCTTGTATCTGTGAGTTGTTGTTAATGCTTTGATATGTATCTATTGGTGTATAAACTTAACTGGTTATATTATAAGAGATACAAGTTATGACTTCATAGATACATGTTATGTTACCTTGTATCTGGTACAACTGTTAACAAAAGATACAAGTTTTTTAATAGATACATGTTATGTTGACTTGTATCTTTGAGTTGTTCTTAATGCTTTGATAAGTATCTATTTATGTTTAAATTTACTGAAAGTTATATTGTAAGAGATACAAGTTATTACTTAATAGATACATGTTGTATGAACTTGTATCTTGTACTTACTGTTAATTTATTGAAATGTATCTAGTGTTGTTTAATTGTTATTGAAAGTCATATAATAAAACATACAAGTTAATACCTACATATATACATGTTGTATTAACTTGTATCTAAAGTATGTTGTTATTAGAGTATTTGTTTTTATTATACTGTCTTAATGTAGAGTTGTTGCGTATCGATTAATTTTTCATTCTTGTTTCTTTTTGTTTTTAAAAATTGAGTTATGTCATAAAGGAAATTCCAACTCATCCTCTTAGATTTGTAAGTTCATGCAATTTAAGATCTAAGGATGAAATTAAAGAAGTTGTCGGGCAAGAAGTTGTACACTTATTTGAGAAGACTATTTTCGGATGTTATCTCAACATACCTCTTTCTAATTATATTGGACAAATAACAAAATATCTTCTTATGCTCGAGATCGAGCAACCAAATCAAGAAGAGATACATGTTTTTGTCAAAGGCCAGATTCTTAGATTTTCCATCAATGAATTTGCTTTGATAATTGGCTTAAAATATTTTGATAATGTTGATGATTTCAAATATGAAGATTCTTCTACGAGTAGGCTTATGAAAAGGTATTTTTCATGTTCGGGTATTGATGCTCAATATCATCATCTGAGATATGCTACTCTTTTGTCCAATTATGGGTCTGAAAAAATAGAGAACGGATATTTTAGTGAGAATGATGATCCACCAAGGTAAAGGAGCAAGTTCGCACCAAAAGAAACAGATCGTGTTTTGCATATTAAGTAGTTGTTTATTTGTTTGCTGGTTGGATATTACAAATACTAGGAAGTTGATAGAAGCTTTTATGATTTTTTGATGAGGTTGGTAATGTTAGGTACTCATACATTATGTTAAAAATTAAGATCCAGGAATAAACTTAGTTGCATAAACCCATGCATTATTAGCAACAGAGTTGTCAAGGTGATCCAAGAGGTTCTCAAGTGGTCCTTTTCCAGTAACAATAGCAATAGGGTTGTCAAGGTGATCACTTTGCCCTTTTATCATTCACATCAAAAAATCTTCTTCATTTATGAAACTGTATTTCTACTGAACACTATGTCCCTTTCATCAGCCACATCAACAAATCTTCTTTGGTTATTAAACAACATTTCTATGGAATGATGGATGTTTTTTATGTGGCTGATGGTATTTTATTTTTTCTATTGGAAGTTGAGTTTATACTAGTGAAATCTATTTCTACATTTATAATTGAATGATGGAAATTCCTAATGCGGGGAATATATCAATTCTTTTGCTAAAGCAGGCTAGTCTAGTTGCAGCCAAGAATAGTCTTGGTGCTGGTGATACTACTGGTCGATCTGGAAAGCTTAAAGATTTCCTATCTTCTCACTATTATGATTCTGATGATGTGACATCTATGGATACACCTGCGGGCCACGCTCCAGTTAGATTTTCCAGACACAGCTTTGGTGTTAGATCTAATAAGGAGGTTAATGGAGGTGTGTCCTTGCTCAGCCACCTTACAATGAAATTTGAGCAACGGAAGCAGAATTTTGATAATGAAATCATGGCAATTATTAACTTGTATCCAGGACGGTTACATTCTACTAATCCTGCAGATGAGTATCGGAGACTGAAACACAGGTTCGAGGAATGAAAAAAAGAGTACAATGCCCAGTTGAACGAGATGAGGGCCAAAGTACATATGCTTGCTAAAGCAGGAAAGAATCATAGAAAATGGTGGGCGTAAGAAGAGCAAGTGATTTTAGCTTAAAATCATTCTCATTTTTTTCTTTAGTTTGTTAAACTATATAGGTGATACTAATTTCCCCAACTATGGTTGATAATCTAGCAAAGTTGGTGGAGATTGTGGAAATAGTATACGCATGCTCAGTTATGGATCCTCTGTGATCCCTCAGCTAGATAGTTTAGAGCTTGATTGTGAATAGTTTATTATAGCAACAATGCTAGGTTGTGGAAGTACATTAGATAGCTTGCGAAAAAATGGACTATGAGTATTCTCAGTCCTTGTGTTTTTTGTATTAGCAAATGTTGTAATTAGTTATTGAAAGATGGTGATCAATTGTAGAAAAATGATTAATTGATTGTTCACCAATTTCACAATGAATGGCAAAATGTGATGGTGTTTTCCTTATGAGCATTCTTCTTGTTCTCCTTTCAACTCTTTTCACTAATCCTGACCTTTTATTATGTATTGACTATTCGTATGACTTTCCCCTTCACTTAACAGTGTTTTTAAGTTTTTGCCATGTCTATATGTTTAGGAGTCTGCCCCTTCAACCATTCTCATCTCCGGCGCCAGAGCAGTCGAGTGATTTAATGTATCCAGAACCATTTGAAGCATTTGTAAATTCACTATCGATTTCGATCCTAGTGTATATTGCTATTTGAGATCCTTGTGCCTGTGGAGATTGATTACAATGATCTGGAGTTCAAAAAACACCACTAAAATCCCTACATTTATATGCTAGTAAAATATATATTTAGTGCTTTTATTGAGCTGAGGTGAACTTGAATGGAGTGATATAGATAGTGAAGGTTTATGTAGTTTGAGGCATATTTATTGTTGTCATAAGATTCAACTGAAATACTGCTGACGCAAAAGTATTTATCACATGGTAAAATAGTTATCATCTGCTAAATATGTGCAATGCTACAGCATTTCAGATATATTTATGTATCGAAATACGTTGTTCTTCCACTTTATAAAGACGTAGTATTAGATACATATTTTATAATATTTTATAATCACATGTATCTAATATACTGAAACATAAATTAGAATATAATGGCATTAAACTTCACAATATTACATTAATAAGAATCTACAACAGTTTTTTTAACAACTAATACCTATTCTCTCTAAAATACATAACACATTTAGCACAACTTAATGATACTATTACAAAAAACTAATGACACATTTTATATTATAGAAGTGAATATTTAAACTTATACCTGCAAAAATAACTGAGAAAGATCTTATTAAATTAAATGTATCTAATTAAAAAAAATACATATTTTACTAAATAATAATTGTAAATAACAAAACATTACATTATTATGTATCATTAACCATTTTCGTTTACTCAAAATGCATGTTTGCCTTCAACCTGACTGACACATTATATCAAAACTTATAGTCCTACAATATACAATTACATTTTATAATTATTACAAATTGTGCAAACTTGTATCTACAAATTTAGGATAGATACATCATATAAAAGTATAAATCGTTACAATCTTTTGCTACAGCATAACAACTACAATAACATTATTAGATCAATATTTCTTAATTTCTAAATGATATTTGACGACAATTTCAATCTCCAAACACATGATGCTTTAAATTTTTGTACCCCGACGACATGATGCTTTAAAGATTAAAATACAATCCTCCGAACGGCATTGTAGGACATAGTTGAATCAATCAAAACACAAGTTCAAATTGTTTTTCTTAGTAAATATGAAAAAAAACTGATTTCTATATTTATTAACAACATTGAATACTTGTATAACATGTATCTATAAATTTAACATATATCTAGGACATTTATATGTATCTAGTACATTTTCTGATATATATGCGAAAATAAAACACAACATGAAACAAAATTAAACATAACTTCCTAAACTGAGATACGAGATGAGTAGAATTTATCATTTTCATAACAATCACGGAACGCAACTTGCTCAACATGTATCTAGTAATTTACAACATGTATCTACAACATTTATCTATATCTAGGACATTTCTGATATATATGTGAAACTAACACATAACAACAAACATAATTAACAAACACTTGATAAACTGAGATACAAGATTAGCAAAATGTATCATTTTCATAACAAAATGTGTCTCGGCGTTAATAACATAAAAATACAAAAATCAATCTGTAAAATAATCATCAACATAACATTGAATACAAATGTAACAAGCTTTTTTTAATTATCTAATGTAGTGATGACAAGAAGATACGTCCCAAATCCACGCTCAATTTTTTTAATTTCGACATACAGCTTCACACTTATTTCGTTCCGAATGAACAACGGACAAGCATTACCTTCAACAATGTAACGAGCTTCTATTTTTTTTTCCTTGCTTCGTCGATTTCAAACTCTACCTCAATTGTAGAAATCGGTTTTTCCTAACTAACATGTTCACTGACCACAATTCCATCACTCTTATAACCAACATACTCGATTTTGTCAATCCAAACACCGAAATGACGTAAAAATACCGAAATATTCATATCAAACAAACGAAATTAACAAATCAACAAAAAAAAAATATTTTTTGTCTGACCAAGAAGAATTAAGAATTATTAAATTTCAAATAAGTTTTTAAAAGAGACTCCTCGATTTCATTAACCCAAACACCGAAATAACGTAAAAACACTGAAATATTCATATCAAACAAACGAAATTAACAAATAAAAAAAACGTATGTTTTGTCCGACCAAGAAGAATGAAGAATTTTTAAATTTCAAAAATGTTTTTGAAAGAGACTCCATGCTTTAACAAAGTGGAGTAATAAATGAATTCCCACTAATTGTGGGAAATGATTTTACTTTTTACCTTAATTAGTTAACTTTAATGCTGATTTTATGAAAAGTTGTCTGACTTAGTTAATTAATACATGTATCAGTAATGTATTTAATATGATTAACTTGTATCATTAGAGGTCAAATATTGAGATTTTTAAGAGATTTTAAGAAATTTTAAAACATGTTGGGATTTTTAGTAATTAATACTAAACATGTTGGAATATATGTAACTTTTCGTTGTTTTTTTCCTCTTTCCTATCTGCTTTGGTTTTCAATCTTCTTGCTTTGTGCTTAATCCTTTTTGTTTTTCTTTTAAATTCTCAATCTTATTTTATATCTGATTATCAGTTTCAGGATTACTAAGAATCTAGGAAGCGGACAAATACTAAGAATTTCTGTATGTTCCTTAGTCATACAAGTCTTGGCGTCTTCTATGCGTTTTTCTCTCTCATTTATTTCAAATTATATACATAAAATTTCTCATCAGTGGCTCGTAATATTAGTTTTAGTATTATTTAATCCTATGTATAAGTAATACATGTAATTATATTCTTAGGATCGATTAGCAGTTCACACACACTAAATCTATGGAGAGGATGAAGAAAATTAGAGTGAGTTCTTGAGGAGAGAGAGGTAATTTCGTCGTAACACCCGTAGGTAACCTCCACAGCGGACAGGCTATTTATTTTAATGACTTGTGGTATGTATAATTACAAAGAGAATGAGAATAAAAGTTACAGCCTAAAATTTGGGTCGAGGCTCTGCCCCGAACCCCACATAATACGTCACATATTAATCAGGCTCCACAACCTAACATATACAACTTATTTAGTACTATTTCTTATCCATATTTAGTACTATTTTTTATACATATTAATCATGACATTAACAACAGGAGTACTATTTTTACTCAAATAAGCCCTATTAAGTACTATTCCTATTCTAACACAACTTATTCATTACAACAACAATAACAAACTCAATGTATCCCCACATAGTGGGGTCTCAGGAGGGTAAAATGTATGCAGTCCATATCACTATCTCATAGAAGTAGAAAGGCTGTTTCTGATAGACCCCCGGCTCAAGACAAAGGAAAGTACACAAAGACACCATATTCATTAAATATAACAAATCAAACCGTCAATAAAAGATAATGTCAACATTACTAATACACCCTACCAAACAACCCGTGAGTGTATAATTTTTAAGGAAAAACTTGAATGAGGGATCTTAGACCAAAAAGAGGAATAATCTTGTAGCTCATGAAGCCAAACTCAAGGAATAGCATTTCCCATTCTTTCTCAGTTCTCTACCCCCGGCAAGAAGTACCGTCATCAGTACATCAAAAAGGAGCTTCACTTCAGTCATATCTACTTCATCTTCTTCTCTATTCAATACCATGTCAATGATAAGGACCTTCCCTTTTTTTCCTTCATCGTTATATGTGATAGCTTCTCTGCATCTCTTTAGTATCTTCACACAATCTTCGTCGCTCCAATTATGCATAACTAGCTGAAAAAAGCCATATTTTCTCAAACATCATAATCAGTGACCTGTAGCCCCTAATATACAAACTAGAAATACTCAGCGCTGCAAGAGTTCATTAGAAAATTACACTATATATACAAGACCAAAATCATATTTTATATCTATATAGTAGATGTTGAATTTTATGTGTTTACTTTTTCTATTTTGAATACCTTTGGCATGAAGCGAAATAGAACTTTGAAGGACATGTTAAGAATAAAACTTTTGTGCATACCTTAAGCAAAATAGCATCAGCATGGGGAATAGACTGAAACATATCCCCTCCTACAAAGCTTAAATTTTCAGTCTCTGGCATGTTAGCAACAACATGTGGAAGATCAAGAACGGTGCATTTCAAGTGCGGAAATGCGTCCAAGATTGTCTTAGCCATAATCCCAGTGCCCCCTCCAACATCAACAACTGAGTTCAATCCCTCAAAAACTTCCCTGCAGTCCTTCACAACTAAACTCATCATTTGGGAATCACTAGCCATTCCTTCATGGAAAAGTCTGTCAAATCTTGGATTTTGTGCACACAAGTTCCACATAGTCCTCGCATGTGCTGTCTCAAATGGTGTTGCTTCTTCATTCCTGTGAAACCATTCTGCCAATAATTGCCAAGGAGTGACAAAGCTAGGATCAACCATCGCTCGAACAACAGGTGACAAGTTTGGGATTTCACTCTTAAGAAGCAGCCTTGAAGAAGTTGTCAAAACATGTCCTTCTGTTTCTGACTTTTCTTCAAGCTTTATTATATCAAAGAATCCTGAGTGCACCAACAGTCTCATAAGTCGATAAACGCCTATTGATTTTGATGAGGGAAGTTTGAGTGCTGAAAGTAGATCGGGAAGAGTAATTGGCTTTTTGTGGTTATGGATAATATCTGGTATGCCTAGTTGAATGGCACAATTTAGAGCCATGGAATTTCCAAAAGCAAATGTATGTTTATAGATATGAGCTTGTGCTTTGAAGAGTTCACTGGCTGTTTCAACACTATTAGTATTTGTTTCCATTAGCTCAGGATGCTTTCAACCTTGTTGCCCAAAGTAGGCTTGTGATGAGCTTATCTTTATGTATGTAATTAGGTTTGTGATGGCATGCTCAGAATTGTGACAGCTCAATATTTGCTTGTTATTTTGACTCCAAAATAATTGTGCGCCGTTGCAATAACAGCTCTATCCTTACAAGAGCTTATTCTTATGTTTGTCCTTACAAGATCATTTCATGTCTTTTAGCATTGAAACTGAACAAATCTTTTGCTTGGTTTTAGGGAGAAGCTCCGAATTAACTTTTGGTCTCGTATATACCTTTGTCATTATTGAAATTGTAGCATGGCACGAGTGTATTTCACGTATTTAAATTTTACGAGGAAAAAATATGAAAAGATTCATATTTCGAGCACAAAAATGAGAAGTTTCAACTTTGAAACAAGTTCAGACAGTCATTGGCTGCTTATGACTATCAATTACATCTGGTATGCCTAATTGAATTGCACAACCAAGAACTGTAGAATTTGCAAAACTGAAGGCATGCTTGTAGATATGAGCCTGAGTGATTGAAATCACTGCCATCCTTCGTCAAAATGAATCTCTAGGTTGGTGGGCGTGTTGAAGATATACTTAAGTAAATAAGTTTGACCGCACGCTTTAACAGTTCATACTTTCTTATGTAGTATTTCGATTATTCTCTCCGTTCCAAAAATATTTGTCTTAGTTACTGTTTGGACAATCAAAAGATAATACTGTCTTCGTTAATTTGGACATTTCCTAAAAGCAAGCAAAGGAATGGTTCAGTTTCAATGCTAGAAGACAAAAGTAGTAGTAGGATAAACATGAAAATAAGCGCTTGTAAGGATAGAGTTGCTAATTTTAACCAAAATCAAGAAAAGAGTATGTCACAATTCTATGTATTTCATATCTTCTTCAGCCTTTTCTCTTTGTAGTGAGAAATCACCCTGTGTTACCCTTATATAGTTCAATTTACTGCTCATTAGTTTGTTGGGGTGGAACCTTGCATCATAAGAGTTGATTCTTCCTTTTCTTATGATTTACGTGGACCAAGACTCACGAACATTGGCGAATTTGAGTGTAACATATAGTTTTGATTGCAAAAAGTATGTCTAATGACTTGTATTTCACAATGCAGAAGTCTTCTAAGAAATGGAAACTCTGGAAAATTTAAAGAACAATCGAATATTTGTCAAAAGGAGCAACTATAAGAAAAATGTTTTCATTAATGCAGTTCCCAATTCATATACAGTATAAAGCAAACTGAAAATTGATACCACTCCCATCTTGCAGGACGTTTGCTTTTCTAAGGAAGGCTAGAGAGTTTACTTATTACTCCGAGACTGTTAGCATATCCTAGTCTTCAGCACATAAACAACCTCCCAAACTTTGATAAGTTGTTATGGAGGTACAGCAAATTAACTTTCCTTAAGCTTGTCCAATTCCAGGAAAGCCAACTCGAAGTTTGCAAATGTACTTTGTTGTGGTTCTAAATCCAAGTCTCATCGCCACCATCATCAAAGAATTCTCACTAGCTTTGCAGGAAAGAGAATGTGAGCTCGCACATTAAACACGAACAAATAGATAAAAGTATCCTAACTGCTGAAGCTTGACACACGATACAGCAGAAATAATCTTATGAACTCCAATCTCCGACCAGTGCCTCCACTAACACTGCCACAGACTACGGAGATGGGAAACATTGGGAGATTAGATGGAAGCACGGGGAGATGGATAAAAGGTGGAACACACACGTCTGATAATGAAAAAACATTATAACAGCCAGTCTAATGGTAATGTACAACGCGATGGCACTAGAGGTTCCAATAACACACGAGAGAACAAACACAAAAAACAATATGAAGAGACATAGCGGGCGTGGAATGTATACCAGCAGTTCACAGCCACTGTTCTCCAAAGCTAACATTATACCCCTTGGAATTAGCTCTTCTCAATGAAATTTTAGCATTGTCCACCGATAGAGGGGAATCAGGGTTAGGACATAATGAATTCCAAGCTTCCTGCCCTGCAGATGGACATTTCAGGATCCCTTTTAGAGGCCTTTTTGACAAATAGGCTGCCTCCTTCTTGGGTTCATTTTTTGGCCAAAAGACGAAAGGTTCCTCATTGAAATCATCAATTGCACTGATCTCTTTATCCTTGGCATAAGCAGAACCATCACCTGACTTATCCTCACTAACTTTAACTAGGACAAGATCCTCACCTGAACCGAATTCACCACCACTTATACGAGGAGAAACACCATTACCTAAGTTACACTCACTACCTTTGCGATGGACACAATCATCAGCCATGGCGTCTTCTTTATCAAACCAAAAGTCAGTAGAATCGTCACAGATTGTAAATTCAGCAATTTTGGCTTGTCGTAAGTCATTACCATTTGCACCTTCTTTACGTTTGTTTATAGTTGTGTCAACGAGATACTCTAACTCTTCCTCTGATGATGATTGAGCAAGAACATCAGTACCTCTTTGCAATGGAAGGTTCTTGCCTCCCTTTTTTCCTTTAGGCAATTTGAACCATCCTTCACTTAAGATAGGAAGAGAAGATATGTTCTTTAGAAATGAGGTCTTCTTTGGAGAAGCATCTTCCTGCTTTTTCTTATCATGTGTAGCCAATAATGACATGGCAATCACACTGGATATGAAAAGTTGACAGATAGAGGCTTTGATTTGCTCATGTCTCTCAAAGGACGAAGCTTCAGTAAGACCAATCATTCTCTTGATCCCAAGAACTTTGCGCGCCAACTCTCCCAATTCACACCGCTTATATTTGGGATTCTTGAAATACTCGGTGGCAATATAGCCAATGTCTACTTTATCTTTAGTCAAGCCTAATTCCTCAAATGGGAACAAGTCTTTCTTCTCTGGGATTCCAAAACCAACAAAACGAATCCGCTCATCCGTAAGGAATTTTACGACAGGATCAGGTAATGGTTCCCCAGAATGTAACTTGAGGATCATACAACCTACTCCAAAACACAAGAGAACCAAAATCGTGTTGGGATCACGAGGGTGGTGCATGACATCAAGGCCAACAATAGGTGGACGAATCCAAATCTTACCTTCTGGGAAAAGAAAATCAGTTGGGCATAGAGATTCAAACTCTTTAGCCTTAAAGGTGATGCCTTCTAGTTTAACCTCAAATCTATTGGTTCTCAAATAAACGGTACCAGCCATTGTTTGATTCGAATGAGATGAGGATCCTACTACTGTTGATTTGGCATGAATCGGTGCAGAAAAGACTAGCAAAAAGATGAATGTTGTTCCATTACAGATGCTAGAGAAAGGAACGGCTCTCCAAAGACCCAATATCGCAGGGCAACCAAGACCAACAACCGGAAAGAGGTACATGAAAATGTCGTGTTAGAATGATATTCAAAACTACAACAGAATAAAGGGGATAAAAGAAAGGGGGAATAGTGGATTAACATTAAAAATTGGATGGATCTGCTATAATATATGACACTTGTTAGGCAGAATTTGTGTTTGTCAGTTATGAACACTTCACCTCCACAAAATCCTATATATATATATATATATATATAAAATCAACATTTGAAGCATTATCTAGATATCTTCAACTTGATCAATTTCATATATTATCTGTTCCACGTGTGGAAAATGAAATTTTATTAAATTTAAATTCGTACGAAATTTGAATTATATTAAATTCAAAATATATTAGTCCTAAATAAATATTGTGAATTAATATAATTTGATTAATTATTTAAATTCAGACATATATGAATTTAATTAAAGTTTAATTTTTATTGGGCTAGCCCATCAATTTGGGTTACAAATGATGAGCCCACTTTGCTAAGCCCAAAATATTGTTATATTCTAGAGGCTCAAATAAGCGTCACGCGTCAAATGACGTGACATGCCACGTCAAGGAAAGGATTCAATAGGATCATGCCACATGTCAAAATGATGCAGCAGGCCCATGAAATCAAAGCCCATAAAAGGTGATACGTCACTCAAATCTGATTGGTCAAAGGAAGTCCATCTTCATCATGGCTCTCCCTTTTCCACAACCAAAAATAGGGGTCTCATCATTCAGAAAAGGGACCCCAGATCTCTAACAATTAATAAGAGAGAGCTTGTGGATCAAACGCCGCAATTTCTCTAAAAAGCTCAAGCATTCAAATCAAGTTCATCAAGATTCAAGATCAAGACCGCAATATTCAAGAACAAGCTCAAAAGCCCTTGAATTCAAGCACAAGTCAAGATTAAATCCCTCAAATCAACAAATCAAGTTCAAATTCAAGATCAAGCTTCAAGCCCTTGAATTTATATTTGAAAAGGCGAATCAGAGGATTCATAGAGATTGTAACACTCACATTGAAATTACTAAAACGATTGTTGCAATATTTTCTTGTCTCAATTATATTTTTTCAGTCTCGAAAATTTTACTGTCCAATAAATTCTGGCACGCCCAGTGGGACGATCTCTACCTCTCATCTCAACTTTTCATACTTCAAAGTTTAAGAACAACGAAATGACTTCTAAGAAGGTCAATTCTCAATCAACTACTTCTAAGGCTGCAGATTCAAAGTTCTCTGCTGAAGTAGAAAGCATCCTTGGTGTTACTTTCGGAACCCTGGGAGCTTTCACAAGAAGCAAGTCAGACTTGCTAGGACAACAAACATATCCAATGTCGTCCACTCCAGCTCCAGTTTTTGGATCTTCAACCTCGAAAGGAACGAAGTCCAATGCAAGTGCTTCAGAAGGAGGAGGCAGTGTGGCCGAATCACTGAAAAAAACTCTAGCTCTACTCTAGCATTCCGGTTCCAAATACTCTGGAGCCAAGAGCGATGGTCGCTCAATAAATGCGTCATCTCCACTTACACCACATAAGCTAAGCACTTCAAAGATCAACTTATGTGATAATTCGTGTTACTCTCTGACATCTCCGGTAATCATGCAAGCAATGGTAACTGATGCCTCGTCTATGGAGGAGCAGCTTGCGAATCTGACAAAGGCAATCGAAGGCCTGACCAACTATGTTCAGAATCAAGAGGCTAGGATTGATAAGATAGTGGATAGGGTGGAAGGCTTGATAGACGAAGAATCTAGTCATGCACTAAAAAAAGCTCCAGAAGTTCATGAGATAGAAAATCCTGTGAAACAAAAACCATCGACTAAAGAGGTGCAAGTTTCTGCTAAGGGAATGATCCCGATTGTGCAATTGAGGGAATTTATTGAAGGGACCCTCAAAGACAAGTATGATATTGTCACCAAGTCTTCCCTTGCATATGTCAAGTCTTACACTGCAAGAATAGATAGCCTCACAATGTCTGCTGGCTATCAACCCCCCAAATTTCAACAATTTGAGGGCAAAGGTAACCCAAAGCAACATGTCACACATTTTGTCGAGAAATGTAATAATGCTGGAACTTATGGTGACTATCTTGTCAAACAGTTTGTTCGTTCCCTAAAGGGAAATGCCTTTGATTGGTATACAGACCTCGAGCCTAACTTCATCGACATTTGGGAGCAATTGGAACACGAGTTCCTGAATCGTTTTTATAGCACAAGGCGTACAGTGAGCATGATAGAGCTTACAAATACTCGACAAAGAAAGGATGAGCCAGTCATCGACTTCATCAATCAATGAGAAATTGTAATGACCTGTACGGTCATTTTACTGTATTTTTATATAATTTTAGTATTATCTAAACGTTTCGTGGTTTATTTAATTTAATTTGGCATTTGATAGGAATATAATTTAGTACCCTTATAGAATATTTTCGATAATGATAAAATTCTTTAAGTGACGATATATTTATATCACTTTATAATAGACTTTTATGATTTATTAATATTTTAAATGGAGATAGTAAATTTAGAAATGTTAAACTACTATTATTATATAATAGAGATTTTGTTAAAAATAATTTTATATTAATTATGGTATATTCAAAATATTATAATTATTTTACTACGAGTTTATGCAATAACCAAATATATATATGCAGTGTAGAGAATTAATTGATGTGGCCACCACCACCACACACGTGGAAATGGATGGGTGGACCAATTTTGTTGGCTGCCAGTTGCCTACAAACTTGTGGCCTAACTTTGTTAATTATACCATTTGACTTTTAAGTGAATAAAAAAAATAATAAAAGAAGGAGAGAGCTTGCAGTAAGTGTGTATATATATACACATCCATATTTATGTTTTCCCATGTTTAGAGCTCCTCGGATTGTTTCTTTTTCTTTAGAAAAAAATAATTAAAGTTCTTGGTTAGTCTTACAAAATTACATATAAGTTAAAAGGTGTTCTGGAAAATAATTTCTTTCATGTTATTCAAATCGGAGTTCTAGCGAGATACTATTTGGAGGCTTCATGTAAAGATATTCTAGCTTTGGCGTCCAGGTAGGCTAGGTTTACCCTA
>NC_061112.1:127407679-127414841 GCF_002878395.1 Capsicum annuum | reverse complement strand
TATTATTGTTACTATGAGTTCCGGTTCGAGTCTGGCATTTGACTATTGTTGTTACTATAAGCTCCAGTTCGAATCCGGCATCTGATTATAGTTGGGGTTACTCTGAGTTCCGGTTCGAGTCCGGCATCTGATTATTTATGTTTACTTCCATCACTTGTGTGTCCCACCGACTTATAGGGGTACGGTTGGGTTAATTGTCTTCTTCAGTGTGCCTAGCGGGCTTATGGGGGCTCACTTAGGTTATGTTTGATTTAATTGTTATTACTGCATTATTTATTTTTCCGTATCGCACAAGTTTATTCCTTTAGAGCCGTTGCATAGCTTGGTAGTTGTTTACCTTTTCATCCGTATTTTTTTTTGAACTCAGATTACGTTCTTGCATTGTAGTTACACCTTTTCTGTATTAAGCTCAGTCGGCCGATGATGCCTACTGAGTACCCGTTGTTTTTGGTACTCATAGTTCACTTCTGCATCTTTTTTCTGATACAGATCCAGGTACTAGCAGTCGGTGTTGATGTGGTTCCTACCTTTTAGTGTTGGTTTAGAGCGAGGTGAGCTTACTGTCGTCTGAGGCCGATCCTCCTCTATCCACTCTAGTTAGTCTTTTTCACTCGAGACTACTTGTATACATTCTAGAGTTTTGTCTAGTGCTCTGGGTACCTGTTAGTAGTGGCTCTAGTACTGATTTTATCAGGTCTTGGGAGGGATTCATTTGTATAGTTGGTCCTTTTCCTCCTCTCGTATTGATATAATACATATGCTCTCTTCTTAATTTTCACTTATTATTGTGGTTGTTATTATCATACGCAATCTTTTATTTTGTCTCTGCCTATTAGCCTATTACCTATCATTTCGGGCTATGGTTTGGCTTGCCTACTGGTGGGATAAGGTAGGGGCCATCACGACTTGAGAAATCAGGTCGTGACAAGTTGGTATCAAATCTTAGGTCACACTGGCATTGTTAGTACTGGAGCCGATGTTTAGTAGAGTCCTGCAGATCGGTACGAAGACGTCTGTATCCTATCCTTGGGAGGCTACAGAGCATTTTTAGGAAAAAAAAAGTCTCATTTTCTTGATCCATTTTGTGCTTTGAGTCTAGGTTGGTTGTAATCTTTTTATTGTTCACTCTTTACGAAGATGGATAGGACACGAGGTTCGAGAGTAGGGGGTCGAGATCGTGGGTCCGCTTCTAGAGTTTTATCTTAGGGTCGAGGTCGACCCCGATATCAGGGGCAGGGTAGAGCAGCAGCCCCTATTCAAGATTAAGTCGGGGATCCAGCACCTGATCCTGTTATAGCTCCGGGGATTGAGATAGCTCCAGGTATTCTGCCACATCAGCAGGTGGGCCAGGGGGCAGCCCAGGCTCCACCTGGCTTTATATCTTCTTCAGTTATTCGGGATGTATTAGTTCAGTTATTTGGGTTTGTTGGTGGTCCACCGATCATGGGAGCTCAGCCAGCAGGATAGGGTGGACTAGATTCAGGGGCACAGCCAGCGGCAGCGGTGCCTAGGGTAGAGGTTCCACCAGCACCAGCAGTCCCACAGCCGACAATAGCCCAGCCACTTATGTTTGCAGAGGAGCAGAAGATGTTGGATCAATTTTTTATATTGACTCCACCCAGGTTTGTCGGGATCCCGAGAGAGGATGCTTATGAGTTCTTATCCAGTTGCAAGAAATGGTTGCAAAATTTAGGGCTGGTTAAGGCGCTAGGAGTAGAATTTGTTTCTTATCTTTTCGACACAGTAGTGAGAAGATGGTGGAGAGATTATCTTGATTCTAGGCCAGCTGGATCTCCCCCAGTGACTTGCAGTTCTCCAAGGCTTTCTTAGGGAAGCATATGTCTCGTGGCATGCGTGAGCATCTCCGGGATGAGTTTACCGCATTAAGGTAGGGTTCCATGACTGTGGCGGAGTATGAGGCGAGGTTTCATTAGTTAGCCCGACACGCTACTATGATTCTGGATACGGAGTACGAGCGGATTCGATGCTTTATTTGGGGATTGAGATTATCACTCCGTAGGGATACTCAGAGTTTGGTGACTTCAGGGAAGTCTTTTGCGGAGATAGCTGAGCATGTCTATTCCATAGAGGAGATGGATCGTGAGGCCCAAGGGGGCATCGATAAGAGACCACGCTACCAGGGTAGTTACAGTGGTTCGTAGACCTCAGGCCGAGGATTTCACAGTCGGTACCCTCATCAGCATCTTTCTCAGTATCAGCGCCAGCCTAGTCGTCCAGTTCAGGCATCGCTTCAGATATCTAACAGGGGTCAGCCCGTCTATTGTGCTTCCAGTGGTCAGAGTAGTAGCCAGTCGCAGAGGGTTGTTCAGTCAGGATCGTCGAGTAGGGGTGATCATTCTGGATTCGCTGGACCTTCTAGTCAGAGCAAGGTGCCTGGGGCATATTATGATTGTGGAGTTGTTGGTCACTTCGCCCGTGAGTATCGTCAGCGTAGGATGATTGAGCCTCCAGTTCTCACTGTGTAGTCGATCAGATCAGTGCCGGATAGGTAGGGGTGGTGTACAGGGTTGTGGAGGTAGTTTCCAGGGTTCTACAAGTGGTTCGTAGGAAAGTAGGGCAGGCGGTCGGGCAAGTACCCAGTCTAGTAGTGGACAGGGTAATTTGTATGTTGTTCCAGGTAGATCAGGGGCTGAGGCTTCGGATACTGTGATCACAGGTATGATTTTCGTGTTCCATCAGCCAGCTTCTGCTTTGTTTGATCCCGATTCCACCTTTTTATATGTTTTTACTTATTTTGCATCGCGACTGGGTTTACGTTCAGAGTCTTTAGCTGTGCCATTACGTATGGCTACCCCAGTAGGTGACTCTTTAGTAGTGGATCGGGTATATAGATCTTGTTTGGTCACTATTCGGGAGTTTGATACTCATATTGACCTTATTGTCCTAGATATGGTAGATTTTGACGTTATTCTAGGCATGAATTGGTTATCTCCTTACTGTGCGGTCTTAGATTGGTTTGCTAAGACCGTTACTTTAGCTTTGCCTGGCATACCGCCAGTTGTGTGGCAGGGTTCTGTTAACCACGCATCGATGGGGATTATTACATACATTCGTGCTAGGAGACTAATATCGAGGGGTTGTGAGTCATTTCTCGCATATATTCGGGATGTTAGTGCTGAGAGTCCCTCACTTGACTCCGTCCTTGTTGTTCGCGAGTTTTTTGATGTATTTCCATCCGACCTACCTGGCCTTCCTACTAAGCGTGATGTAGAGTTTATTATTGACCTCGAGCCTGGCACTCGACCTATTTCTATGGCTCCGTATCATATGGATCCTGCTGAGTTGAAGGAGTTGAATAGTCAGCTTCAAGATCTTCTAGGTAAGGGATTTATCAGAACGAGTGTATCTCGTTGGGGTGCTCCAGTTTTGTTTGTGAAAAAGAAAGATGGCTCCTTGCGTATGTGTATCGACTATAGGCAGTTGAATAAGGTTATTGTGAAGAATAAGTTTCCTATGCCTTGCATCGATGATTTATTTGATCAGCTTTAGGGTGCAGCGGTATTTTCTAAGATTGATTTGAGGTTCGGTTATCATCAGTTGAGAGTTAGGGTTGCGGAGATCCCTAAGACAGCCTTCGAGACTCGTTATGGTCATTATGAGTTCCTGGTGATGTTTTTTGGGTTGACCAATGCTCAAGCAGCTTTTATGGATCTGATGAATCGCGTGTTCTGGCCATATTTGGACTCCTTCGTGATAGTATTTATTGATGACATTCTGGTATATTTGAGGAGTAAGGAGAAATACGAGCATCATTTGAGGACTATACTTCGCACTTTGAGAAACCATAGGCTTTATTCCAAGTTCTCAAAATGTGAGTTTTGGCTTGAGTCTATAGCTTTCTTGGGGCACGTAGTATCCAAGGATGGTATTATGGTGGACCCAGCCAAGATTAAGGCTATTCGTAGTTGGGCTAGGCCTAAGTCACCTTCTGAGGTTTGCAGCTTTATTGGGTTGGCAGGTTACTACAGGCGATTCATTAAGGGCTTTTCTTCTATTGCATCCCCTATGACTAGATTGACTAGGAAGGAGATTCCGTTTTAGTGGTCTACGAGTTGTGAGGCGAGCTTTATGAAGCTCAAGGATTTGCTTACTTCAGCTCCTATTCTGACACTTCCTGTTGAGAGCGAGGGTTTTTCTATCCATAGCGATGCATCTGGTGTTGGTTTGGGTGTGTTTTAATATAGCGTGGCCGTGTTATTGCATATGCATCGAGGCAGTTGAAGGTGCATGAGCGCAACTACCCTACTCATGACTTAGAGTTGGCAGTGGTAGTATTTGCGCTTAGGATTTGAAGGCATTATTTGTATGGGGTCCGCTGTGAGATATTTACTGATCATTATAGTCTTCAGTATATTATGATCCAGAAGGAGCTTAATTCGAGGCAGCACAGGTGGATTGAGTTGCTAAAAGATTATGATATCTCTATTCTCTACCATCCGGGAAAGGCGAATGTGGTAACGGATGCCTTGAATCGGAAGTTAGTAATTATGGGTAGCTTAGCTTTCATTTCAGCTTCTCAGCGACCGTTGGCTTTGGACATTCAGTCCTTAGCTAACATGATGGTTCGTTTGGATATTTCTGACCCTCGTAGAATTATTGCTAGTGTTGAGGCCAGATCCACCTTGTTGGCACAGATTCGAAGTCATCAGTTCGAGAATGACAGGCTTCACAGCCTTCGAGAGCAGGTGTTGAGGGGTGATTCTCAGCGGGCTACCCTAGATCCTGAGGGTGTCTTGAGGTTTGATGGTCGTATTTGTGTTCCAAGGATTGGAGATTTGATCCAGTTGATTCTTTATGAGGCTTATAGCTCCAGATACTCTATTCACCCTGGGACAGCTAAGATGTATAGGGATTTGAGGTAGCATTACTGGTGGAGTGGTAGCGAAGAGATATAGCAGGGTTTGTGGCTCGATGTCTTTGTTGTCAGCAGGTAAAGGCTGAGCATCAGAGACCTGGTGGATTGCTTCAGCAGCTACCCATTCTCGAGTGGAAATAGGAGTGAGTTACTATAGATTTTATAGGTGGATTGCCTCGTACATCGTATGGTTTTGATAGCATTTGGGTCATTGTGGATCGATTGACCAAGTCTGCACATTTTATCCCCGTTCGAGTTTCCTACAATGCCGAGAGGTTAGCTCGTGTTTACATTCAGGAGGTGGTTCACCTACATGGGGTCCCTGTGTCCATTATTTCTGACCGAGGCTCTCAATTCACTTCTAGCTTTTGGAGGGCATTTCAGGAGGAGTTGGGGACCCAGGTTGACCTTAGTAAAGCCTTTCATCCCCAGGCGGATGGTCAGTTAGAGCAGACTATCCAAGTCTTAGAGGATATGCTACGCGCTTATGTGTTGGATTTTGGAGGTCAATGGGACCAATTTCTATCTTTGGCAGAGTTTGCTTATAATAACAGCTTTCACTCGAGTATTCAGATGGCCCCATTTGAGGCATTGTATGGTAGGAGATGTCGATCTCCTGTTGGTTGGTTTGAGACTTTTGAGGCTAGACCTCGTGGCACAGATTTGCTTCGTGATTCGTTGGATCAGGTTCGAGTGATTTAGGATAGGCTACGAGCAGCTCAGAGCAGACAGAGGAGTTATGCTAATCGCAGACGTCGTCCATTGAGTTTCAGAGTTGGTGATAGGGTCTTCCTGCGAATATCACCTATGAAGGGCGTGATGAGGTTCGGGAGGAGGGGCAAGCTTAGCCCTAGATATATTGGACCTTTTGAGATCCTACAGAGAGTTGGGGAGGTAGCTTATATGTTGGCATTGCTACTTGCCTTCTCAGCCATTCACCCTGTGTTTCATGTATTTATGTTGCGGCAGTATATCCCAGATGAGTCACACATACTTCGGTGGGACTCGGTTCAGTTGGACGAGGGATTGACGCTTGTAGAAGAGCCAGCGTTTATTTTGGAGAGTGATGTCAGGCGGTTGCGCTCCAGGGATATTCCGGTAGTTAAGGTTCAGTGGCATCACCGTCGAGTTGAAGAGGCTACTTGGGAGATCGAGCGTGATATGCGCGCCAAGTATCCCTATCTGTTTGAGGCCTCAGGTATTTATTCATCTTTTACTTTCGCGGACGAAAGTCCTTTTAGTAGTGGATGCTGTAATGACCTGTACGGTCATTTTACTGTATTTTTATATAATTTTAGTATTATCTTAACGTTTCGTAGTTTATTTAATTTAATTTGGCATTTGATAGGAATATAATTTAGTACCCTTATAGAATATTTTCGATATTGATAAGATTCTTTAAGTGACAATATATTTATATCACTTTATAATAGACTTTTATGATTTATTAATATTGTAAATGGAGATAGTAAATTTAGAAATGTTAAACTATTATTATTATATAATAGAGATTTTGTTAAAAATAATTTTATATTAATTATGGTATATTCAAAATATTATAATTATTTTACTACGAGTTTATGCAATACCCAAATATATATATATGCAGTGTAGAGAATTAATTGATGTGGCCACCACCACCACACGCGAAAATGGATGGGTGGACCAATTTTGTTGGCTGCCAGTTGCCTACAAACTTGTGGCCTAGCTTTGTTAATTATATCATTTGACTTTTAAGTGAATAAAAAAAAAATACTCCCTCCGTCCCAAATTATGTGTCATCATTTTCCTTTTAATCCGTCCCAAAATAAGTATCGCCTTTCCTTTTTTGGCAACTTTTTAAAGGCACAATTACCCTTTTACCTTTATTGGTCCCACTTAATTAAAAAAAAAAAGATATTGGCACATTTTTTTATAAAGGATAATTTGAAAAATTTTACCAAGTCTTCCCTTATTTCTTAAACTCCGTGCCCGATCAAATGGAGACACATAAAATAGGACGGAGGGAGTATAAAAGAAGGAGAGAGCTTGCAGTAGGTGCGTATATATACACATCCATATTTATGTTTTCCCATGTTTAGAGCTCCTCAGATTGTTTCTTTTTCTTTAGAAAAAAAATTGATTAAAGTTCTTGGTTAGTCTTACAAAATTACATATAAGTTAAAAGGTGAAGTGAAAAATAATTTCTTTAATGTTATTCAAATCCGAGTTCTAGCGAGATACTATTTGGAGGCTTCACGTAAAGATATTCTAGCTTTGGCGTCCAGGTAGGCTAGGTTTACCCTA
>NC_061112.1:127371597-127404679 GCF_002878395.1 Capsicum annuum | reverse complement strand
ACTCGAGACTACTTATGTACATTTTAGATTTTTGTCTAGTACTCTGGGTACCTGTTAGTAGTGGCTCTAGTACTGACTTTATCAGGTCTTGGGAGGGATTCATTTGTATAGTTGGTCCTTTTTCCTTCTCTCGTTTTAATATAATACATATGCTCTCTTCTTAGTTTTCACTTATTATTGTGGTTGTTATTATTAGACGCGATCTTTTATTTTGTCTCTTCCTATTAGCCTATTACCTATCATTCCGGGCTATGGTTTGGCTTGCCTACTGGTGGGATAAGGTAGGCGCCATCACGACTTGAGAAATCGGGTCGTGATAGAAATGCGAGTCTAAACTGCAAAATAGGCTCAGTGAAGTTTCTGCAATAGAGATGTGCGTCCAAGGAATGTACTGGGGGCTTCTCTATATCTTGCAAAGAATTAAACCAAAATCCTTTGAAGAGTTAGCTACTCGTGCTCACGATATGGAGTTGAGCATGTCTTCTGCTGGAAAGGAAGGAGTGCCTATCCATGACCCTCGAATGGGAAAGGATAAGCAAGAACCCAAAAGATGGGGCAAGTTTGTTCCCAAAAATGAAAACAAGGAGTCCATGAATGTTGATGTGTCTTCTGTGAAGGTCACCATAAAGGTAAGCAAGAAGCATAGTGTGAAGATGACTTCTGGAGCACGTCTGAATCAAAAAGCTTTAAAGGAGATGCAAGAAAAGGAATATCCCTTCCTTGATTCTGATGTTTCTGAGATTTTCGATGAACTTCTTGAGCATAAGCTCATTGAACTCCCAGAGATGAAGCTTCCCAACGAAGCTGGAAGGACCAATGACCCTAATTATTTCAAATATCATAGGCTCGTAAGTCATCCTCTGGAAAAGTGCTTTGTCTTTAAAGATAAAGTCATGCAACTGGCACAAGAGAAGATCTTCTTCGATGATGAGACGGCCAGTTCTCATCAAATCTCCATCATATTTGGCTCGCTCGATCCTATACAAATATGTGTCGAAGAGCATAATGAGAAAATATTAGAGCCTGACAGGTTTTCGCTTGACGAAGGCGATGATGAAGGTTGGACTCTAGTAACCAAACGCAGACGCAAGAAGATGAGTCCACGAAAGAAGTCAGTCGAGCAACCAACTAGGAGGAGAATGGTAAAGAAACCAAGGAAATAAAAGTTGGTTGAATTCCTAAAGAAGAAAAGGGTGATGGATCTTCACCATCAGGAACCTCAGCATCCGGTGACTTTAGAGAAATTCTTACCGAGTTGGTTCCGTGGAAAGACTGCCCAAGTCATCCTTGAGGCGTCTTGTTTTAATACCGCCAAAGGGGGGGCAAAGGGTGAGAATCTACCCATGGAAGTTCCTTCATCTTACGAAAGGCTGGCTGAAACTCTTGGCGAAAAGGCACATGTGTGTGATACAAAAATCACATTCACAAATAACGATCTTCTGCTTAGTGACACCCTACATAACCATCCCTTATACAAGGTGGGTCAAATTCTAGGAAAGAAGATCAATAGAATTTTGATAAATGAGGGATCTGGGGTCAATATCCTGCCTATGTACGATGAAGGAGCTTGGCATCGCTACTGGCAAACTAGACGAAAGTCGTATAATGATCCAAGGCTTCAACCTAGGGGGCCATAGATGCCATGGGATGTATCAAGTTGGGGATTCCCATGGATGATTTTCAATCAAATCCATTGATGCATGTGATCGATGCCAAAATTTCATACAATATATTGCTTGGTAGGCCTTGGGTGCTCGGGAACAAAATTATATCATCCTCTTACTATCAATGATTGAAGTACCTCAAAGGTAGAGTGGAAAGAAATATAGTTGTCGGTGACATGCCATTCACTGAAGCTGAGTCATATTTTGCCGATGCAAAATTCTACTTAAAAAAGCATGTTGTGGATGAGAAAAGGGTTGAAGATGTCACCAAGACCAAGTGTGACGATCTTGTATCTAAGAAGGTCGCGGTGACTGTCGAAAAAGTCGCCACCAAGAAGCCTCTCTTCACTTTAAATAAAGAAGGTGTCGCTTCTACCAAAAAGAAGGAAACTCCCGTTCTTCGTTACGTATCGAAGGTAAGGAAAGAGAAAGATCTCCCATCGGATTCCCAAGATAATGTGCTAAAGGGGCTAACTTTACCTATCATGAAGATTGATGCAATAAATCCATCCTCAAGACTTCTTGAAGAGTCTGTGGCTCAAAATCTGCCACAAGATATGATACTCCCTACAAAACGTACGAAGGATGGCTTCGATCCAATTGCATACAAGCTATTTGTAAAGGCTGGTTACAATCCAAATAAGCCATCAAGGTTGGGCAAACTTCCGTCGGAAGGTACAACCAGGCAGGCACGTGAAGGCCTAGGATATACGCAGCCACGTCCAATTCGCATCTCCATAAGAAAGGAGGTTAGCAACTATATCACTGTAGAAGAAGAGTCCACTGCATCCAACAAGAGGGCTTCTGTCTTTGACCGACTTGAAGAATCAACTGCAAGAACTTCTGTGTTTGAAAAGTTAGGACCTCTAAATAAGAGGAAAATCAACAAGTGTAAAAGGAGTCGTCAAAGCGCGATGATGCACTCTTCACTTAAAATACAATAGGATTTCTAAAGTTTGATTCTTTTTAGAATGAAACGACAGACGAAACTGGTAGTTTCATGCAATGAGGTGCTAAAAGCAAAGGCGCATACTGTGGTTTATACCAAGCAATGCGAAGAAGATGAAGAGAGTGTTGGCTCCCTATATCATGTTACGATCTAGAATGAGAAATATTTCTCATCTCAAATAAAGGTTGATGGAGAAATAGAAGATGACTTTTGGTGTTATTATATATCCATCAACGACGATAATCCTCAAGAGGAGGAAGATGCTGGAGATGCTCCATCGCAACTTGAAGAAAGAGTAAAGGCCATAATACATCCCTTGAAGGAAGTTAATTTTGGGACCAATGAAGACTCAAGACCAACTTACCTAAGTGTGTTTCTAAAAGTGAAGGAAGAAATCGCCTATACAGACATATTCAAAGAATATATGGACGTTTTTGCTTGGAGTTACAAAGAAATGTCTGGCTTAGGTTCAAAAGTAGTAGTCCATCAGTCGGCGGTTAGGAACGGGGCTTGTCCTGTTAAGCAAGACCAAAGGCGCTTTAGGCCAGAGTTAGTTCCATTGATTGAGAATGAAGTTAACAAACTCATTGATTGAGAATGAAGTTAACAAACTCATTGAAGCTGGCTTTATTCGCGAAGTCAAATATCCCACGTGGATTTCAAATATTATTCTAGTACGAAAGAAGAATGGCCAAATTTGAGTTTGTGTCGACTTTCGAGATCTCAACAACGCATGCCGTAAGGATGATTTTCCAATCCCCATACCAAAGTTGATGATTGATTCCACCACTGGTTATGAGGCAATGTCCTTCATGGATGGTTCATCCGGCTATAACCAAATCCACGTGGCACCAAAAGATGAAGAGCTCACTGCATTTCGTACGCCTAAAGGTATTTATTGCTACAAGGTGATGCCTTTTGGTTTGAAGAACGCTGGCGCCACTTATTAAAGGTCTATGCAAAATATTTTTGATAGCCTACTCCACAAAAATGTTAAATGCTACGTGGATGATCTAGTGGTGAAGTCAATAAAGAGAGATGGCAACTTAAAAGACCTAAGAATGGTGTTTGAGTTACTTCAAAGATATCAACTTAGGATGAATCCATTGAAGTGTGCATTCGGAGTTACTTCTAGAAAGTTTTTTGGTTTTATTGTCCAACACCGAGGAATTGAAATTGATCAAGCCAATGTCGATGCAATTTTGAAAATGCCCGAGCCTCAAAACATTCATGAGTTAAAAAGCCTTCAAGGAAGGCTAGCATATTTAAGGAGGTTCATCTCAAACTTGGCCAGAAAATGTCAACCATTTAGTCGTCTCATGAAGAAGGACACTCCCTTCGAATGGGACCAAGCGTGTAGTAATGCCTTTGAGAGTATCAAATCGTACTTAATGAAACCTCCAGTTCTTGCGGCACCCATACCTTGGTATCGTTGATACTCTACATTGCGGTACAAGAGAGGTCGGTTGGAGCACTACTGGCTCAAAAAAATAGTAAAGGCAAAGAAAACTCTCTTTACTATCTGAGAAGAATGATGACACCAAATGAACTAAAGTATTCTCCAATTGAAAAGTTATGTTTGGAAAATCCCATCAAGTTTGTAATGTCGAAACCCATCCTTAGTGACCGACATGCAAGATGGTACCTTCAATTTCAACAGTTTGAGATTGTGTATGTTCCCCAAAAGGCCATAAAGGGACAAACATTGGCTGACTTCTTGGCAGACCACCGATACCTGATGATTGGGAAATGAGCGATAAACTTCCTGATGAAGATGCAATGGTCATTGAAGCTAGACCCCCATGGAAGATGTACTTTGATGGTGCCGCACATCGATATGGAGCTGGTGCCGGGGTGGTGTTCGTCACTCCACAAGAAGAGGTCATCCCATACTCTTTTACCCTAACGAATCGTTGTTCTAATAATATTGCTGAATACCAAGCTTTAATACTTGGACTCGAGATGGCAATGGACATAAAACAACTGCAATTACAAGTCTTTGGTGACTCCCAATTAGTGATCAAACAGCTTTTGGAAAGCTATGAAGTCCGGAAGCTCGAGTTAAAACCATATCATGAATATGCCCAAAAGTTGATGGGATGGTTTGGAGAAGTAACCCTCCAACATGTGCCAAGGAGAGAAAATAAGCAAGCTGATGCCGTAGCTGCTCTGGCCTTAACCCTGACTCTTCCAAATCAGCCCCAAGTTACTGTCCGCCGAGAATGGGTAGTACTGCCGTCAGATAAGGATGTGGAAAATAAGGTTCAATACCTCGTTGTTGTGTCTGAAGCTATAAAAAAAGATTGGCGACAACCTATCATTGATTACTTATATTATGGGATACTTCCAGAAAATCCAAGAAGAAAGACTGACATTCGTCGTCGTGCACCTCTCTTCTTTTACTACAAATATACACTGTACAAGAGATCATTTGAAGGAGTACTCTTACGGTGTTTGAGAGAGTAAGAAGCAATTCAAGCTTTGCAAGAAGCGCACTCGGGAGTTTGTGGATCACATCAGTCTGGACCGAAGCTCCATTTTCATATTAAAAGGATGGGATATTATTGGCCAATGATGGTGAAAGATTGCTTGGACTATGCTAGAAGATGCAAAGCTTGCTAATTCCATGCAAATTTCATACATCAACCTCCAGAAGTACTACGCCCAACTGCCGCATCTTGGCTATTCAATGCTTGGGGAATGGATGTTGCTGGTCCACTACCAAAATCTTCTGGTGGACACTTATACATCTTGGCCACGATAGATTACTTCTCAAAATGGGCTGAAGTTGTTGCTCTCAAGGAAGTAAAGAAAGAAAATATCGCAAACTTCATCCGAGTAAATATTATCTACCGTTTTGGAATTCCTCAGTACATGATAACTGACAATAGAAAGCCATTTGATAACAAGCTGATGAATAAAATATGTGACCTCTTTGGTTTCAAGCAATGCAAATCTTCTATGTACCACGCTACCGCCAATGGTCTAGCTGAAGCATTCAATAAGACTTTATGCAACTTGTTGAAGAAAGTTGTCTCCAAATCTAAACAAGACTGGCATGAGTGAATGGAAGAAGCTTTATGGGCATATAGGAGAACTTATCGTACACCAACGCAAGCAACCCCGTACTCACTTGCTTTTTGAGTTGCAGTCCTACCACTTGAGCGTCAAATTCCTTCTTTGAGACTGGCTATTCAAGAAGGACTCACCGATGAAGAAAATGCTAAGTTACGTCTTGCGGAGTTAGAAGCTCTTGATGAGAAGAGGCTGGAGCCTCAACAAAATCTTGAATATTATCAAGCCCGACTATCTCGTTCCTTCAACAAAAGAGTTTGCTTGAGGTGCTTCCAAGTTGGAGATCAAGTTCTTGCAATAAGAAGGCCCATTATCACTTTTCATAAGTCTGGGGGCAAATTCACCCCAAAGTGGGATGGACCATATGTTATACAAGAGACATATTCAAATGGTGCTTACAAGCTTGTCGATGAAAATGGCATGAGGGTTGGCCCCATCAACGCCAAGTTCTTGAAGAAGTACTATCCTTAAAGGAAGATGACGCTCCTCGATACATGAGCCTAAACTGCAAGTCAAAACACTCCTTAAGGCACGAGTATAAACTGCATATACACTCCTTAAGGCACGAGTATAAGCTGTATGTACACTCTTTAAGGCACGAGTATAAATTGTATGTACACTCCTTAAGGCACGAGTATAAACTACATGTACACTCCTTAAGGTACAAGTATAAAATGTATGTACACTCCTTAAGACACGAGTATAAACTGCATGTACACTCCTTAAGGCACGAGTATAAACTGCATGTCCACTCCTGGCCCGCATGAGTATAAACTGTTTACAGCTCAAAAAAAATAAAAAAAATGATGAAAGTCCGCTAGGTTGAAAACCTCAAAAGAAGCTGCCTAGGCAAAAGTTAGGACACAAAAAAAACACTCACCCAGAACCACGTTGTGACTTGATCCTCTTTACTGAGGTACGTAGCTTGGAATTTCATTCTGAGTTCAGTTGCATGAGTGTTAAAAAAAAAATATGTTCCTGCAGTATCTACCATATTGATACCAAGTATGAAACTATTCTAATTAAATTTTGGACTTACTCTAAATATCTGTGACTCAATGGGGGCAACCCGTCGAAAAGAAAGAGAGTTTCTTCAATGGGATTTGGAATGCCAAAGTTCTCCAAGCCTACAACTAATAGGATATCAAAATTTTCATGCCTTAAGGTGGATAAAATTTGTCCCTTTGCACCTTAAGCTGGCCTCTAACGGGTTTATCCTTAAAAGAATATCAAAATTTCCATGCGTTAAGGTGGATAAAATTGTCCTTTTGCACCTTAAGGTGGCCTCTAACGGGTTTATCCTTAAAAGGATATCAAAATTATCATGCCTTAAGGTGGACAAAATTTTTCCCTTTGCACCTTAAGTTGGCTTCTAGCGGGTTTATCCTTAAAAGGATATCAAAATTTCCATGCATTAAGGTGCACAAAATTTGTCCCTTTGCACCTTAAGTTGGCTTCTAGCGGGTTTATCCTTAAAAGGATATCAAAACTTCCATGTCTTATTTGTCCCTTTGCACCTTAAGCTGGCCTCTTACGGGTTTATCCTTACAAGGATATCAAAATTTTCATGCCTTCAGGAGGACAAAATTTGTCCCATTACTCCTTAGGCTAGCCTCTAACGGGTTTATCCTTAAAAGGATATCAAAATTTTCATGCCTTAAGATAGACAAAATTTGTCCCTTTGCACCTTAAATTGGCCTCTAACGGGTTTATCCTTAAAAGGATATCACAATTTTCATGCCTTAAGGTGGACAAAATTTGTCCTTTGCACCTTAAGTTGGCCTCTAACGGGTTTATCCTTAAAAGGATATCAGAATTTCCATGTCTTAAGGTGGACAAAATTTGTCCCTTTGCACCTTAAGATGGCCTCTAACAGGTTTAGATATGAAAATTTCCATGTCTTTAAGGTGGACAAAATTTGTCCCTTTGCACCTTCAACGGATCAATAAAGGGCCCATACTTAAAGAACACCAACGCATAAATGCATCAATGAAAGGGCCCATACTTAGAGAAGATCATCGCATAAATGCATCGGTGAAAGGGCCCATACTTAAAGAAAACCATTGCGTCTTCAAGCAAAATTGGTCGGGTTTTGAGGTGACGAAGCCTCGCACACCTTAAGCCACCGTCCACCGTCTTCAAACAAAACTGGTCGGGTGTTGAGGAGACGAAGCCTCGTGCACCTTAAGCCGACGTCCACCGTCTTCAAGCAAAATTGGTCGAGTCTTGAGGTGACAAAGTTTCACACACCTTAAGCCGACGTCCACCGTCTTCAAGCAAATTTGTCGGGTCTTGAGGTGACGAAGCCTCGAACACCTTCAGTCGACGGCCACCGTTTTCAAGCAATGCAATTGTTGTATATTGTTATTTATTTCAAGTCCACAAAAAAGAAAACAAAAAAAGGGAAAAGAACAAGAAAAAAAAGCAAAAGCACAAAACGAAAAAGAAAGTAATTACCTGCTTCTGATTTATCGAGAAATTGTTGCTGAGAAGTCTCACGAGGTTAACAATTTGATGCTTTGCATGAAAAAATAAATAATAATACATGGGTATTTATAGGAGTTGTTGGTCGGTGTATGCTCCCTAATCCTTGATAAATTTGGAGAGTACATCTATCAGTTTTGAAAAACAGACGGACTGACAACACAATGAAGGTTAAAGGCGGCGGGGGTCTTTACTAATCCAAAAGGAAATTGAATAAGGTCATTTATGCACTTTTGATTTTGGAAAAGGATAAGTCTGTGGGACCTACGAAAAAAAAACGGTGCACGTTAATTGCATTAAATGCCAAAAGAAAAGTTATAATATACTACTATTTGTTTTTCCACTTTCAGTGGCAAAAGAAAAAGTTAATATATTTGTTTTACACTTTCACAAGCACTAAGGATTAAAATATACTAAATGTATATTACAATTCTACAGGGCCCATACGGTTATGACATGTTTTATGTTCGAATTTGGTCCATCATAATTTTATTTGCACATAAATTTGTGTAATTAAAAAAATATATATCAAGTTTATACTTCGAGTCTAGTCTCCGAAAGATCTCGACAATTCTCGAAGTAGGGGCATTGTGTAGACAATGAAATTTTATTAAATTTAAATCCGTACGAAATTTGGATTATATTAAATTCAAAATATATTAGTTCCAAATAAATATTGCGGATTAATATAGTTGGATTAATTATTTAAGTCCAAATATATATGAATTTAATTAAAGTTTAATTTTTATTGGGCTAGCCCATTAATTTAGGCTACAAATGATGAGCCCACTTTGCTAAGCCCAAAATATTGTCATATTTTAAAGGCCCAAATAAATATCACGCGTCAAATGACGTGGCATGCCAAGTCAAGGAAATGATTCAATAGGATCATGCCACATGTCAAAATGATGCAACAGGCGCATGAAACCAAAGCCCATGAAAGGTGACACATCACTCAAATCTGATTGGTCAAAGGAAGTCCATCTTCATCTTGAATCTCCCTTTTCTACAACTATAAATAGAGATCTCATCACTCAGAAAAGAGACCCCAGATCTCTAACAAGTAGCAAGAGAAAGCTCGTGGATCAAAAGCCGCAATTTCTCTAAAAAGCTCAAGCACTCAAATCAAGTTCATCAAGATTCAAAATCAAGACCGCAATATTCAAGAACAAGCTCAAAAGCCCTTGATTCAAGCACAAGTCATGATCAAATCCCTCAAATCAACAAATCAAGTTCAAATTCAAGATCAAGCTTCAAGCCTTTTAATTTATATTTGAAAAGGCGAATCAGAGGATTAATAGAGATTGTAACACTCACATTAAAATTAATAAAATAATAGTTACAAAATTTTCTTATCTCAATTATTTATTTTCGATCTCGAAAATTTTACTGTCCAACACCATCATTCGAGAACACCAATCCTGACTTTGAGGAGACCAATTAACGATTCTAATGTGAAAAGATGAAAGTTTCCTATTATTTCTATTTTCCATATTTTCAACTCACCAGAAGCATTTTTATCGCCATTAAAATCATAATGAAAAAAATAGTGTGACTAATCTAATCCACACGGTAAATTTACACAAATTTGATATACACCCATGATATCTGTAACCAATCCATTATATGATTGATCACCCTTGTATTTTAGACAAGACTTAAAGTCAAAGCATGGATGAACACCTAATAATTTGACATAATTAAATCAGAAAACTCTAGTCTATAGACATCTATAATGAAAATCATTTCCCCTAACGGTTTCTACACTGATGTGCTAATTAGCAATCATCTTGTCGGGTTCCTTTTAACAAAACAAAAATTGGGCAGCCAATTTTCCAATAAATACAAGAATAATGATGCTCCTGTACCAATTAGTTACATTAATATGGAAAAGGCCAAATAATAGCAATTAGCTAAGTTTAGTTTACAAACATGACTTTTACTACTCTCCATTCAATTATACTTATGCATTATTCAAAAAATAAATTTAGTTTTACTTATCACATTTAATTATCAAGAAAAGATAATTATAATTATAATTATTATTTATATTTTATCTTTAATATTAATTAATTATTTTTTAAATGTGACAAATAAATATGATCCTTTAATATTAATTAATTATTTTTTAAATGTGACAAATAAATATGAACAATCATACTCATATATAAATATAATAAAACAAAATTAGACAAAAGGACAAAGACATCAATTTAGAAAAAGAAATACTGATAATCCATTAAGACTTTCGATTCGACTACATATCCAGAATTGAGTAAATTCCGAACGAAAATACACCGAAAAACACTAGCAACCATATACCAAACTACAAAGGTGACCATGATTTTCCACATCTAAATAGCTACCATGGAATCACATTTAAGCCCTCTCACCCCTAATTCTCCTAGCAAGTTGAATATCCTTAGGCATAATAGTAACCCTCTTAGCATGAATGGCACACAAATTAGTATCCTCAAACAAACCAACAAGGTAAGCTTCAGCAGCTTCCTGAAGTGCAGCTACTGCTGAACTCTGGAAACGGAGATCGGTTTTGAAGTCCTGAGCAATTTCACGAACCAAACGCTGGAACGGGAGCTTACGGATCAACAGCTCGGTTGATTTCTGGTACTTACGGATCTCACGAAGAGCCACTGTTCCTGGCCTGAATCGGTGAGGCTTCTTCACTCCTCCGGTCGCCGGAGCTGATTTTCTGGCGGCTTTTGTGGCTAATTGCTTCCTTGGAGCTTTTCCTCCGGTGGATTTACGGGCTGTTTGCTTAGTACGAGCCATTTGGGGATTAGGGATTAGGGCGTAGGGGATTTGGTATAAAGAGTGTGAAGGAAGTTTTTGAGTGTGATGGAAATGGAGGGAGGAAGGAGAATTTAAAGGAATTTTTAAGTGATCTTGGCCGTTGATGAATGGAGATTAAATGGACGGATGAGATTTGGGGATTGTTTTGTGTGGTGGATCGATGACGTGGAGGAATGAGAGGTGATCGTGTCCGTTGGCTTACAAATTGAATGGGTGCGTAATCGACGGTTTTGATTGGTTTATAGTGTGGTTAAGTGCGGATCGATGACGTGGATGGTTTTGTGCTTTTAGAATAGGTGGTGTAATCAGGCATGAATGATAAACATTAAATATGCATTATTCAGTTTCGGCCTGGTAATATTGCTGGCCAATCTTATATTGAAGCAGGATAAAAAATATTTTTCAAAACAAATATTTTCAAATTTTCACGTACGGTTGATTGGAAAAATATTAGACTAGTTTAATTTTGTGATTCAAGTAATCAATATTATAAACAAATCCTATGGCTGTCACCCGTCTCTCCACAGCCTTTGGCTGGGAGAGCTTCTCCAAAACCCTACAAATAAATCTACAAACACCAATACAAACTTTAATTATGTTGATAAGTTAAATCAAACACAATCAACTATTAATCTTTCACAAACTAGTTTAATACCTATTGAAGTTGTTCATGGAATCTCAACGTTAAAATTTACATTGGATGAACGACAAGCTTTTCCCAAAGAGGAGGGACTTCATCAAGCCGGCCATAGCAGTTAAATTATCCATGGGATCACCAGATTTGTCAATTTAAAGATCAATTTTGCCTAAGTTTCTCAGCATTAAGGGACATTGTCTTGTCGGGTTGCTTGCTCAAAGGCAACTTCTTATTCGTAAGGATCAATATGATGATTTTGTGGCTATCAAGAGGTGTGAATTATTTCATGCACAACGGCAAAAATATCAGATTAGGATTTTTCCGTAGTCTATTGGATTCAACCCTAAGGAGGAGACTTCACGTGCGGCAGTATGAATTTCGTTTCCAAACTTGTCGACGGATTTGTTTGCTAAGAGGCCTTTGCTTTCCATTGCTTCAGCAGTTGAAAAACCTATTGCTATGGATAAGGCCACACAAGTGAGATCAAGACCGAGCACGGCTAGGGTTAGAGTCATCCTTGACTTAATGGACAAGCATCCGGATCGTATTCGACTTCAAAATGTGAACAAAGTTACGAGCAAAATTATTGAGGAGTTTCAGGAGGTGGTGTATGATAATTTACCTCAATATGTACCCATTGTAAGCACCAGGGTCACGATGAAAAGAAGTGTCGATTGTTAATTGAAAAAAAAGTAGTGCTCCAAAAAAAAGATGATTCGACAATGGAGATTGGTGGAGCTTCGATTGAATAAATTGCAAGGAGATGAACGTGATTATCTAAATATTAAGGAGAAACAACAAAATAGAGTTAACATGGGGATATTCTAGTAGGTCAAGCTTTGGCTAGGGTGTCTGAAAACTTATCGGAAAGAGCACAGGTTGAAAAGAAAGCTCTTCAAAATCTGCCTAGTGTTGTGGATACAAGCGTCAGGACTAAGAGTTTGATGGTTTCTAAGCAGGGTATGAAGTTGAACAATAATAGAGATGATGTTGGAGATGGGGGTTGGACAATAGTTTCACGCAAACAATTGGTTAGTCCTCAAATTAGCAAAGAGCTTAATGTGTCAAAGAAACAATGTGTTGCAACAAAGGATGTTGTGGATTCTAACACCTTTGAGGCTCTTTTAGAAAAAAATGAGCACCAATCTGATTCGGGCAGTCCAAAATGTCAAATTGCACTTCCAGAAGTGATAAATATGCTAATGCAACAACACGTTTCAAGCTTGATTTATCCCGTACCTATCTAGAAGTCATTGATGGCTATATTGGATGCTTCGGCGTGTGAGATTCCTTCTCCATCTATGGAGTCAATTGGTGAGTAACGGGATGACTTTGGACATAAATTATTGTTCAAGGGGAATGAACAAGATGTGGATGGAGTAGTGGTCTTAACTCCGACGCATTCAAACAACAAGGTTGAAGTCAAGAATGACCAAAAAGGTGGTACCAATATAAAGAGTTGGGCAGATATGGCAGAGGAGGAAAAGCAGGTCTCATCCCCTCCAACGTTTAGCAAGTTGAGTCCAGCAGCCTTAGAATTTGTGCCAAGCTATGCAATAGTTCTTCCATCTTTAGCCGCGGAACAGCTTGTGGCTCAAACAAGTGCACCTTTGAATGCTATGGATAATCCCACCAAAGGGTTCCAGGCCAAGAGTTATGAGCCAGGAGATTTGGTAGAAGATCTAATGGAAGCGTTTGAGGGAGATTTTGTGGAAATTTTGACTTTTTGACAGTCGCCACTTAATTTTGAAAAGGAATTAAGAAACCTTTATAAAATACTTAGACGATTCAAAACAGGAAAATCGTTTAAGTTAGAGATTCTGAGTAAGCGGTTCCTATTAACGTTTTAGGAAGGTGTTAGGCACCGAAAACGTCTGCTAACTTGCGGTTATCCGGACTGTTTGAAAACGTCTTTTGACTAACTTTGAAAGAAGTTTATTTTTTGAAAAGAAAGCAACTTTAGAGATATTTGGGTGTTTATGCAAAACCAATTTTTTAGCGACTAGACTAAGGATTTTACTAGGTTCGCAAAACACACGTAAAATAAGTAAGCAAAAAGGAAAGGGGAAGGGGAAAGGGGAGAAGTAGTGATTTAGGCTTTCAAGCCCAAATCGTCGACCCTGTCCTAATCTAGTTGGGTTTTTGACCCATTTCACCTGTCCTAATCTAGTTTTTGAGCATTTGGCTCGAATCTTGCTCCACCTTTATTAAATACAATTTTGGCTTCGTGGCCCGAATGAATGAATAAAGAAATAAACTGAATGGATAAAATAGACAAATGAAGGAAACAATGAATAAGTAAATAAAAAAGATGAGACTTTCAAGTCTCCTTTGCCTCTTCCAAGATGGGACTTTAACCCATTTTCCTTATTTTGACTCCTCGCGTCCGTATGTCATGCGATAGATTCTCTTTCGAGCTTGACTCAATAGACTTAGTAGGCCTCAGTGGCCCATGATGAATATCCACAAAGGGAAAAGTCCATATAGGACTCAAATGATTTCCATGCAAAAGAGGGAAAATAAAACACATTAGTATATAATCAAGCAAAGGAAGAAGGGGGGAAGAAAGTAAAATAAAGTGAAGGAAGCCTACTAACACATGATCAATCAAAGAGAGGAAAAAATTAAAAGAAAACTAATGCGGGTTTAACTAAAAAGGGCAACGTACAGATCTTAAATAATCAACAAAGCAGGCAAATTAACAAAGGTTGGTCTGCGATTAAACAAAGAAGGAAGAAAATATAAAGATAACTAATACATGATTAACTAAATAACTAACTAAAGAACAACATGACACAAACCTTAACTAGTCAGTAGGACATTGTTTTCGAAAATGGCAAAACAGATCCCAAAAACATAAAGGCAAAGCATATGACACCTTCACGATGAATTTGGAATAGTTGTTTATGCACGTAGGGATAAGACAAGCCCCCGTTTGAGAAGACCAATTGAAAGACAATAAACAGTCTGGTGAAAGCTCTTAGTCCAAACAAAGGCTCGTTCTTGGAAAATATTTAAACTTAGACTAAGATTTTGACATAAAATTTTCTCGGAGAAATCACACATTCTACATCTAATGGCACTCAATCGCAACGGAGAATTAATCAACACCTAAAGCATGATCTCAAAGACATTCGTTAGCACAAACAGATGCCTGAAATAGAGGCAATAACCATCCTTCATTAACACAATTCAAGACACAACGCAAATTGCAGAGTGTATATATATATATATATAGCATGCTCATACGCATATGGAGCCTTTGAATCTTCATGAAAGAAGATATTTTTTTTTAATTCTATACCTTAACAGTGAACACTTCAAACTTCGTAAGAGAGTATTTTGGATATAGGAGAAAAAGAGATTAATGCATAACGTCAAAACAAAGAGAAGGTAACCAATTATTAGAAAGGTCGAGATAATAGACATTTGACTAGAAGAAAGGAGGAACTATGTAAGAAAATAATCGATCAGGGAGAAAAGAAAACATTGATCACATGACAATATTTCAAACTTTAAATACGAGTCAACCCAGGCAAAAACCAACACCCACAAAATAGAAATGTCATCTTGAGTAATGACATGAAAATCAAAAAGACAGCTACAGCCTATAATAAACTAGCATAGGATTACACAAAGGTCTATTGAATTCGAACAAAAGCTGCGCAAAAGGAAATCAACAACTTACAGTCAAACTGAACAAAGTAATCATATAATCTCAGAAAAAATAGGCTTTTCAAAATGAAATGTTGATTTATACGGATGAGGTAGTAAAAAAAAATCAATATAACAAAACAACCAGCAAATCAAATCTTCTTCGACAAGATGAAAACAAACCAATAAGGATGACTTCTCGATCAAAAAGTGGATTGAAAATCCTATAGCCTTCTAAGGCTTTTGCAACAAACAGTCCAGCAAATAGAGCTACACGAAAATTACTGCAACTATGAAATAACAAAAAGAAAGAACAGGGAAGACGGAAACTAAAGGATGGAACATTACCAGTTCAACAGTTACAATAACGACAAACAGTGACAACGAGCAAAACAACAGATTGTTTCAATCCTTCTCCTCACTCCGAAAGACTCAAATAAAATAGTCGTCGAGGAATCGTAGGATTTTCTAGCATGTTTTGGACCTTATTCATTGTCCTTTTAGTACATGAGAAGCCAAAGAAATTTGAGAGGTAGCTTTGCTAGAAACGCCGCTAGATCTATAATCGCAACACCATCCAGTAATAACAACAGACAAACACAATCAAATAACAACTACGAGCCAAACATCATCCGACTAAAACCACTGAATACAATCAAAGCAACTGACTTTGCCTAATAAATCTGCCTTTCAGCCACAAGCAATACATCAAGTGAAGCATAGGCCAAAAATTACTCAGTAACATCAAGAGTGGACGACAGATCATGACACCAAAATAAAAAAAAAAGATAGAAACCACATAGTCGACAATTCGAACATAGATTAATCCTAACATAACAGTAGATTCAACACCTTTCACCGGAACAACAACCTATGGTCTTTAAGACCTCTACAGCAGATAACCTAGCATACAAAATGATCTCAAATTACGTACTACTAAAGAATAGTGCGATGAAGCAGAAGCAATCGAACGCCTAAAGGAATGGGATGTTACCTGTTCGGGAGCAGCAAAACGGGACTCGAGGCTTCGACGAAATTTCCACTACCACCAAAATCTCGCAATGGCAACCAGTACCAGAAATTCTTTTGCTTCAAAAATTTACCGTCTCTTTAAGAAATCTAACTAGAAGAAAACCTACTGCTTAAAGCTTTTTTCTTCCCTTTTGAGACCCTTTTTCTTCTCCTAAAATTTTGAACCCCACCCCCAAACAAAAACCAAAGGCCTCTAAAATTTCGAACTCTGAAGGAAAAGAAGAGGAGAGAAGAAGCCCAAAAAATCCTAGTTCTTTCGGCTCAACAACCCTTTATATAGAGAATCGGCTAGGGTTTTCCTTTTGGGGTAAATTAGGGATTTTCGATGGAGATTTTGAAATTTAAAATTTCCATCCCTTCCCGCTTCGATTTCACCCCCTCAATCTTGTATCAATTTTTTGGATTTTTCTTCCCCAAATCTAGAATAGGCAACAATAGGGAAGAAATTTCATCTCAATCAATGAAAACTTGCAAAAAACGTACGAATTCATACAGGTCATTCCGAGATTCGCGGAGTATGGACGTTGGATGAGCCAACTCATCCAATTCTAGAAGTTTTCTTGGATTTTCGTAACAAACACACGCGGGTAGAAGTCGGGTCGACGTTGGAAAGCTGGGGTTATATGCCATTTTTGGTTGTTTGTACGTTGGAGATCGGTTGTTATTGTTGTTGGAAGCTGTTGTTAACTGCCGTTGTTGAAGAAGGTGGGGAGGTGGGCCGGGTCGAATTAACTAATTGGTGGGCTGGTATGGTTAAGAATGGACTGTTGATAGTTTTATGTGGCCCAATGTAAAATAAATAGGGGGAGAAATTTGGTAATTTAAAAAAAAAAATAGTCAATTAAATTAATTTTTAGCTAATTTTACTTAAATGTTGACCAAATTAGATATCAATTTGATCAATTTCATTGCAATTGTGATCAACTCGATTTCAATTATAGTTAAATTTAATAAATGGACTAAATTTAATTGAGATTCGATACGAATTAATACCTTGTTTAATCTTGAGTTTCTTGATTCGGTAAAATTAAACAGACATTTATCCAAATAAATTATTTTTGATAGAAAATTATAGTTAAAACAAAGATTTTATCCATTTGAATTAATTTTCAAGTTCAATCAATAAAAATCTAATTTGGATAAAAATGTTCATTTAAATAACAAAATTTATACACTCTCGTATATATAAAAATGCAAAAAATGTATAACCGTTAATTAAATGATAAAATTGAATTGAATAAGTAATTTAAATCAGCATTTATTTGAACAAAATAATTGTTGTGATTTTATTTTAAAATTGAAGAAACTCAAAATAAAATTGGATTGCGGAGGGCAAAAATTAGGTGCAACATTGGATGAAAGCTTTGCTAAAGTGGATAGGGGTGGAGATCTTTCACCGGCTAGGGATGGAGATCTTTCACCTAGACAACAAAGGAAAGGATTCACGAAAAGGAAGACTCGTGAAAGAAAACATAGTTGGGATGGTAAAGTGTCTGAAGAGGTTATTCTAAGACAATTATCAATGAGGGTGGCAAAACAGAAGGAAACAAGGTTCAATTATATCAACAAAATTCAATAGACCAAGAAGAATTGATGAAATATGAAGATATTTTAGACTGGTTGGAGGAAGAAGACAAGGTGAAGAATCGAATCTTTATAGGGCTACATCTTCTTGAAGATTTTCAATTTTTAAAGAAACATGAATCTGACTCCACACTCTTGCATATTTTAATCTTTCATTACTAAAGTACTATCATTTGTAATATCATCATAGAGTTGGTTATTAACTCTGTGATGATCATAGAATATTTGGTTCTTTCTTCTTCTTATTTTTTACATGTATGTTAATTAGAAAAGAGGTTTTGTTATGCCTCAACAGGACTAGTAAGGTAAGGCATAACCCCCTTGCTTGTACTTATTCTTTTAAGTTTTGCTTTTAATATATATAAAAAACTAGCTTTGGGCATCTCGCCTAGTGGATTTGCTTAAAAAAAATGGGATTGAATTGTTTTGCGAGCGACGTACCTATTACATAGATAAGAAACACAAGGGGAACATATGTGTTAAAAGGACTCGGTTGTGCGGACGAGCCCGATATGAAGCTGAGCGTGACGAAATATTGGTTGACACAAATAATAAGATGGTCGTATAGTATGCTCTGATTAGTCTGTATACTTTGGAGTATGATAGAAAATTTATCATTAATAGTCTCATTCATGTATTCAAAAAATAGCCATCGTTCGCAAGGATCTTGGATGAGAACATATTAAAAAACAACATATTATTTCTTTGTTTTAATTTGCTCTTATTTTATATTCTCGGAGAAGGTTTATGACCCTCGGAAGCGAATCGAGAGCTTGGAGACATTCAATTTGATTCTCTTTTTCAACTCTTAATTCTACATTTTCACTTCTAATTTAGGATCTGTTTGACCATGTGAGATGAAATTATGAGATTAAGTTAGAGGTTTTGTTTGGACATGCAATTTAGATTTTTATGTTGCATGTTTTTTTGTAAACAACAAAAAAATCAGTTGAAAATTATAAAAATTACCTCAAATTTTTATATAATCTTACCAAATAAGTAAAAAATTTATAACAAAAGTATAATACTATCAAGAAGATTTCTAAAAAAATTAGAACATGTACTCCTCTTTAATATAATTTCTCCACATAGAATGGACAATCTCCTCACATTGAGCTTGCATTTCTATCAAATGACCGAGAAGACGAATTAACTATTGTTAATTTGAGTTGTTTGCTGGTAAAAACTAATGAATTTAGTGAATAATAAATGGTAAAGCGGGAGTTGGTTTGAGATAATAATAAGTTCTAGGTCAAACACATCGTCAGACCCCTCAACTTGGCATGAACTTTCACTTTGATACTAAAAGTGGACGTTGTTCATTTTAAATACCTAAATCAGTCACCAACTGTGTAATTTTGGCACCTTTAGCTAGCATGGCAAAGTGAGTGTTCTATACTCGCGTTTTGCCGCGTGACAACCTTATTTTAGCCCAGTTTTTATTTAATTTTATCTTCTTCCTCATTTTTTCATCCCATTATCTTCCACCATTTTTTCAAGCTCAAACTCTTAAAAAAACTGATAAAATTGAGTTGTTAACTCAAAAACAAAGAGTAAAATATTATATTAATATGATAATTAACTCTTAAAGAACATTATTAGAATACAATTTAGTCTAAGATTCACTTCCAAGCACTCGTCCTTTAAATTATCTATATTTTCTTCCAAACAACTCCCAATTGTATTTGTGTTTTCTGACGTTAATTAATTTTCTAATTGAACACTGAGCTCCTTCTTCTCCATATTTTTTTAGTCATATGTCTAAAATTCGTGAAGCTATCAATGTGAATTAATCATCCTTAGAGAATGAGGAGGTATATTTATTGTTCTTGAAAAATTCAACCTCCATTAATAGAGGTTAAGCTCAAAGAAGGTTGGATGAGGAAGATGTTGTGGAGGACTTTTTTATAATTATTTGATTAAAAAAAATCACGTGTCATTGATTTATTGGACGCCTTGCCATGTGTTTTGGTCTTTTTTTTAAAATAATAATAATAATAATAATAATAATAATAATGGGGGTATATAATGACGTGGCGATTTAAAATGAGTTGACACAAATTATTGACCGTTTAATCCATGTTGAAAGCGAGTGAAACCCACACGTCAGAGCTGGTGCAAAAAGGTACCATAATGACACAGTTGATAGCTGATTTAGGTGTTTAAAATGAACAATGTTCACTTTAGGTGCCAAAGTGAAAGATCGTGTCAAATTGAGAGGTCTGACGATGTGTTTGACCTAAGTTTTATGTTGGTGAGAATAATGATTATATGAGATATAAATAATTTAATATATAAACTATAATTTTATTTACATATGAAATGGATGGTTGATAGATCTGAATTATGAGTTGTTGTTTTTTTGTTTTGTTTTACAATATATAAAATTGTAAATCAATTTTTGTATTTGAAATTTTTGAATATAATATGAAATCTCAAATAAAGTTTTTTGGAGAATTTGAGATTTCATCTCATAAAATCAACGTAAAATTACATGTTCAAAAGTTGATTTCATCTCATAATATTAAATTACGGGGTGAAATTGCATGTCCAAGCGCTACTTAGACTATTGTTGTTTAACATAAAAACTACTCATAAACGAATCTACAAAAAGGTTAAATTAAGACACATTCTCTTGAACTCATAGACAAGTTTAACTACATATTTTTAGGGCAAAATACATAGATAGATCCTTGAACTTTTTGACTTTTGTCATATTGACACCTCAATTAGGTCATGTACCTATTGAACCTTTTTATCATTCACAAACCGTATCAATTAAGCACAATTGCTGACATGACATGACTTGTGTAATACACTCTCCACTAGAAGAGTGAGAAGCCATAATTTACTGTAATTTTTTTTAAAAATTTCCTCATCAGTCGAAGGTAAAATTCCCAACATTAAAACTGAATTTGTGTGAAAAAATTCAACATCAAAAATTGATGTTGGTCAGTGAAAATTGATGACGAGGTATGTAAAAATAGAGAAAAATAATTATTTTTTTGTGAAGTGGATGATTGTTTGAAGTTGGTCCCCCAAGCAGCTCGCCAAAAAATGAGGTGGAGGCCATTGCGGGTGTTTTGATGGCGGTTTTGTGGTATTGAAGGGTGGCTGATTGTGTTGGAATGAATTTTTCGACGAAAATTTCGCTGAAAAATCAGATATCAACACTGCAATTTGGACACCTACGCTATAATCCTTGAAGCCATCATGGAGCTTAATTCCTCAAAAGCAAGTGATCGTTTCCTTCCTCTAATAATTGTTTATTTTGGTGGAAAGTAGAGGAATGAAGGTGAATTTTAATGGTGGAAGACTAGAGGAAAAAGAAGGCAAAAAAATAATTTTTTTTAAAAAAATTATTATTGTTGCTTATTGTATATGAGTGTGTGTTGTATTGTTATTCTTTTTCTTTCTTTAATGGTTGTTGGGTGCTGTTTTGGTGGGAAAATGAAAGATTGAAAGTGAGATTTAATGATGGAAGAATAGAGGAAGAAGAAGTAAGAAAGATGAAATTTTATTTTTTTTTTAAATTACATTTTTAAAATTTTTTTCTTTGATGACATGTAATTTTATCATTGCTTGTAATTTTCATGTCATGGCAAGTGAATTTCACGCGTCAAATTTAATTTGAAATTGTGCAATTTGTGCTTAATTGACATGTTTTGTGAATGATAAAAGAATTCAAAAGATACATGATCTAATTGAGCTGCCAATATAAAAAAAAAATCAAAAAGTTCAAAAGTCTATCTATGTATTTTAAAATAGTCTCATGCTTCTCTTTGATGATACACCTTTTTTTTTTTTTTTCCAGTTTATAAAGGAAACATGAACATATGTTATTTATTAAGGAAAAGGGTCAAAATACCCCTCTACTTTAATTTATTAGTTAGATTTAACCTTAATCATACTTTAGGACTAAATATATCTTTACTGTTAGTAAACTTAATAAAAATACCTCTATATTTAATACTCTTCCACATGACTTAATATTTGGGCGAGGTGGACGTCATGTGGTATGCCACCTCATCATCTGATTTTTATTTTCTTAATATGCTTTTTTCATTTTGATTTTTTTTTTCACTTTTCTTTTTCGTTTTCTCTTTATCCATTTACAAAGTCCCAAATACAAATATAAATTTTTATTCTTCGTCTTTATCTTTCTCTCCTCAAATCTCAAGAAATTAAGTACGAAAATACATCTGCATTATTGAAAATAATGGATTATGAAACTAAGAAAATAAATGAACAAGATTGGTAGAATTTGCAGAAAATTATCGTTTTAAAGTTTCAATAATGGTTGCCAAGGCATTTTTTATCTTCTTTTTCACCTTACTCGAATAGAGGATTTTCAACCATCACAAACAACCCACATTAACAAACAGATTCAAACTTGAAAATTGAAGCGATAATTTTTTTTTTATCTCGAGCTTCGACTCCAACAATGGCTCTTCCGAATTTTTTTTCTTCCAAATTAATGGATAATCATTATTTTTCAGCTTTAAACAACTGCTACTAACAAATTTAAATTCAAATCAAATAAATTTGAACTAAACGATTATGAAATATACTTTGAGTTATTAATCTAATAATATTTACTGTAGAAGTTTCAGTCAAAAAAAATAGTGAAAACAAATTTGAAAAGCTTTAGAAATCAAATGGAATCCAAATTCTTGAAATTTGAGGAGAGAAAAATGAAGAAGAAATAATTTTTTATTTTTTTATTTGAGACCTTGTAAATAGATAAAGAAAAAAATGAAAAATGAAAAAAGAATATTAAGGAAATAAAAATCAAATGATGCAGTGGCACGCCACATGGCGTCCACCTCACCTAAATGTTAAGCCATGTGGAAGGGTGTTAAATATAGAGATATTTTTGTTAAGTTTACTAACAGTAAGGACATATTTAGCCCTAAAGTATAACTAAGGATAAATCTAGCTAATAAATTAAAGTAGAGAGATATTTTTGACCATTTTTCTTATTTATTAATACATTTGGTGTTTCAATACTTTATTTATAAACTATAATTTGCTTATTTGAAAAAATTACATTGATTTTTTTTTTTAAAAGTTCAAATTATCGAATTTCATTTTTTTTTTAAATACAACTTAAAAAATCAAATTATATACTTTCTCCGTTTTAAAAAAATGACCTAGTTTTTTCGTCTTTTTCAAAAAGAATGATTCTTCTTTTTTGGCAATATTTTTAAATTTAACTTTCTACATGACATATTAAAGAACACAAAATTAAAGGATATTTTGATATATTTAACATAATTTTAATTTATAACTATAAGATTCAAAAATTTTCTTTATTTTCTTAAATTTCGTGTCAAGTCTAGGTCATCTATATATATTATAAAGTAGAGGACGAAGCATCATAATAAACCAAGTGACAGCGTAAAATTTTGTCAAGTGTATATATTTAGGACAAAGCTAATAATACTGTAATAAAAGTTTGAATTAAAAGATTAAAAATATTTGAATAGGTTGTTAGATAGAAAAGAAAAATTATTAGCTTAAAACTAGAATCATAGTTGATAGTTGAAGAGTTTTAGATAAACTCTAACTATTTCATAACCATAATGATTTATAAATAGATAATAATATAATTTGATTTTAATGTAGTAGTTTATACGTGGTTATGGTAATGATTAAAAAATTATTATATCATCTCATTCATTTTAAATATTTATAATTGAAAGATAAATAATTCAAATTCAAATTTAAAATGTCTGCAATTGTCCAGATAAGCATTTTTATGGATGTGAACTTATTTGAGTTTAAATTTTTTTATTTTTAGGCATTTTGAAAGAAAAAATTGTTCATTTGGTGATATTGAGACAATTCAAGAAAGAAAATAGGAATTACTACATTATTGTTATAAGTGTTTTTTATTACGTAACTTATCTATTTATCTGAAGCATAGAAATTTAAATGGTAAAATAATTAAAAGTAACTAAATATAAATATATTTAAAATTATTATACTATTCATTTAAATTTAAAGATAAAAAATAAAATTTGAAACATAAACCAATACATATTTTGAGGGATGACTTTTTTGAGAGTATTCTACATTTTCTATAGTTTTAAATTGAATCTATAAAAATATAAAGTTTATTTTAACTAGTTTACAGATACAAATAATGTTTGCTAAAAGAATATTTAGTTTGAAATTTTTTGTAATATTTTTTAAAGTTTTATATTGAAACTTTAAAAGGATTAAGGTTATATTCAGAGATATATAAATTATTTAAATTTGTCTTTAGATAAATATAAAGTTTGCTGAAATTTGTTTGTTGAATTGGAGTTAATTTTTTGAATTTTGAATTTCAAATTTCAAGTTTCAAATGAAAGTAAGGATTCTTTTAGATTTTGAATTGAAAACAAACTTTATACTAGATAAAATTGAATTTGACTCAACTCTTTTTATATAAACTAAATTTTCAATTAAACTTCACATAAGAAAATAATGCCACCTTCTTTATAGGTTGCTTGTTGGGGAGCCACATAGAGATACTACTGCTAGAGCATAATTACCAGTGCTTGCTCAATTATTATTCTTGAATCCCCTAATCAGTTCTTAAGGCGCAAGGCCGAAGGTCAAGATATGTGTGGCTTCTGCATGAAGATACTCTCAGGCAAATTTCAAAAAATCAAAAATTGTAGATAGAATGTTAGCATCAAAGACACAATCATGTACTGCTCCACGCATACATTTTTTGTATATTTTTTATTTGTAGCATTCTATATATAATATACTCCATAAGTCTTTGGTGTATTTTTTTATTGAAAATATGAAGAAATGTTTATAGAATTATGAATTAATTAGGCAATGAGGTTATCGAGTTGATGATACCTCTTCAAGTTCTTCATGCTTTTTTCTAAAATAATTAAACTTCTCATTTCATTATTTAAATTCTTTTAAACTTATTCTTTAATTATTCAATCAAATTCATTTATTGTGTATGCCACATTCGTGTTTGACAATATGCTTACATTAATAGATCAGTACAAAATTTATATACTATTTAAAGCTTAACTTTAGATTATTTTATTATTATTTGTAACAGTTTGCGTTACTTTTTGTTATATAAAATATCTATCATGGACAAAAGGGCTATTGATCATGCATATGAGATTTTTTCAAAACAATTATCAAGGTATGTTGTTTAAACTTGATTTGACTTATTAATTGATTTTTTATTATAAGTATAACTAAAGAAATTGAAGTTTTCACTGATAGTGATTTAGGGTGTGTTTGGTATGAAGGAAAACATTTTCTGGAAAATGTTTTTCAATTTTCTCCTGTTTGGTTGGCTTACAGGTTTTGGAAAATATTTTCCAAATCAACTCATTTTTCTTAAAACTAAGGAAAATGACTTCCCTTCAAAAAGTAAGAAAAACATTTTTCAAAACTCTCTTTCAACATCACTATTAAATTGAAATATTCATACAACTTTCAAAATCACCCATCCCTACTCCGACCCTCAATCTCCCACCCCAACCCCCAACCCCACCCCAAACCCCCACCTCACTCCCACCCCCACCCCCACCCCCTACCATTCAAAACTTTTTTCTTATCCCACCTTTTTTATCATATTCGTTCTCAGTCTTTTTGTTAAATATATACAAATACTTTTAGAAAACATATACTTATCCAATTTTCATAACGAACACACAAATATAAGTAAGGCTGGGCATATTTTGGTTTAAATGAAAAAAATCAAAAAATCGAATCGAAATTTAATTTTGATTTTCCGGATTGGTTTTGGTTTCAAATTTTAGAAATTTGGTTAAACGGTTTGGTTTTCGAAATTTCAAAAAAATTTTGGATAAACCAAAAAATCAAAATTATATAAATAATATATTATAATTTTTATATATATATATATATATATTTCATATTATATGTAAATTTACTAAAAATATAATCTAATATAACATATAAATATATAAATTATAATCATTTAGTAAACCTAAATCCTAATATGTTGTTTTGCTTTTGACCGTAATAGTAACGTGAAGGCTGCAATAACGCTCATCCATCCTCAGTTTATTTGAAATTTCAACATCGCCAATGACAGTTGCAGTCTTTTGCTCAGTTTGTTTGCTCAGTTCTTCATTGTCGTCGACAATCGCTGCCGCGTGCGGCCATTCTCGTCACGCCAACGGTGATGACTCGGCGAAGTCGATATTTATGATTATTTCATTCGTGTTGAATTAATTATATTTGAGAATGAAAATAAGTTTGAAAAAAGATTATTTTTCTAGAAAAATCACCAATTTTAAATGGTCACTACTTTAATCTTCAAAATCGAAATAAAAATACGAAATAATCGAAACAAATCTGTAAAAACCGAACCAAATCGAAATAATTTTGGTTTGATTATGATTGTTATTTTCATCAATTCGAAAACCAAAAAACCGTACCGATATTCAACAATCAAACCGAACAAGCTAAATGTTCACCCCTAAATATAAGTAAGAAACAACTTATTTTTTTAGAAAATATTTCTCCTCCTTCATATCGAACACACCTCAAAAAATATTTTTTGAGATCAAAAAATATTTTTCTAAAATGTATTTTTATGCTTTAGCTAAAGATTAAAATGTATTTTTTGAAAATTATTTTTATTTTTTCATTTTCCAACCAAACATTACAAAATATTTTCCGGAAAATATTTTCTATCCACCAACCAAATATAGGAAAACAAGTAAGAAATCAACTTGTTTTCCAGGAAAACATTTTCCTTCATACCAAACACACCCCTAATGTGTGTAGACACTACAAAAAATGTGAAATGAATATTTAAAAAATGAACAAATATAATGAAGAATCGAAATATATAAAGAAAATAATTGTTAGCTCCTCCAATAAAAAGCAAAAACAATGAAGTAGCTTATGTGAAACATTAAAGAAGATGTATCTCCAGTTTTACATCAACGAAAGTTACAATAAAGTTTATACCGCTAAGAAAGAGTCACCACTAATTTTATTCACACAATTTGCTCATCCAAACTATTTTCTGTTTGATGATAAATTATCTATTTTTTGCATGATGATAAATTTTTAAGGCAAAGAGTGCTTCTAAAAAAGCGTTTTGGGTTGCTTCCTCAAAAGTACTACCCGTTTTGGTGTCTATTATTGCTTTCTATTCATAGTTTTTAGGCTTTTCTACTTTGTTGTTGTCCTTGAAGTGAATCATTAACTAATATGTCATAAGTGAGATTGCATGCCAATAATTCAAAGCTTCATCTACTATTGATGTTTATTTTTTGTTTATTTATATATATATATATATATATATATATAATGTATTATCCAGTTAGTTACTTTTTTTATTACAAATCAAAATACAATTCTCCCCTTAAATATGAATACTAGATTGGAGTTTTACAAAGCCCCTTATCGAATTTGAACCGATGACTTACGCCTTACCATGGCGTTACTCTACCACTGAGTTAAAAGGGCCTTTTTTATTTAATTCCCGAATTATTCACTATGTGGATAAAACATCTATATGTACATATATTATAAACATAAGTATATATATGCATTAAATACGTGCAGTAGATACATAGTGTCTAGTGGCTCATGAATTTACCTAGGAAGTCTAGGAGAAAATGCAATGAAGTGTTTCAAGACCAACTCGAATTGCTTTTTTTCTTTTATTGAATTGATCCCACCAGAACAAAATTCACTTGATTGATACATGTACATACACCTAGCAATTCAACATAAATTTCAAGATATTTCATCGAATCATGGAATGAAGAGATTCAACTTGTCTCTTGAACTAAATTCTTGGATAAAATATATATATATATATATATATATATATATATATATATGTATGTATGTATGTATGTGTGTATATATGTATGTATGTATATGTATATATATGTATGTATATGTATATATATATATATGTATGTATGTATGTATCACATTTTTTATTTTATTATTTTTCTCTTGAATAAAAATAAATTTATCTGGAGCATTCTATATCACATTTCACATATTTGCTCTGTTTTAAAAAGATTATAAAATAAACTTGCAAACATTTATATTTTTAATTGAGTTATTCTTTTCTTGACTTGATTATATTTTGTAACAATATGAGAAGCCACGTGGCAGCTGTAGGACAAAATTAATAATATTGTAATAAAAATTTTAAATTAAAATATAAAAAATATTTAAATTTTAAAACGTTAGGCATTTTGAAGAAAAATAAAAGATTCTCATTAGCTCTAAACTAGAAATCTATAGTCAAAGAGTTCTAAATAAACTCTAACTATTTTATAATTATAATTTATAATAATGATGTATTAATAAATAGCAGTAGTAGTAACAATAGCAGTACATGCATGGTGTTAGGAGTAATAGTCAATAATAATAATAATAAAATAATAATAATACTATTAAATAGTAGTAGTACGTATATACTAATAGCAGTAGTAGTGACAGTAGTAATATATGTATATTTTAATACATTAGATTAAATGTTATATGAAATAGTAAAAGTATTACGTACTATGGTAGTATTTAAACAACAACAACAAAAAAAATAGTATGGATAGTAATAGTAACAATAATAATAATTTTTAAAATAGTAATGATAATATTAAAAATATTTGAATTGATTTCAAAATTTTCTCTTAATTCAAATTTGTAAATTATCGGATAAATACACATTGTATTTAAAAAATTAAGTATAAGAAAGAAATTGAGATGATATTTAATTTTAATTTAAACAGAATTTGAATTGAAATGAAATTATAACTTCTCCAGCTTTCCTATATATACTACTACATGTTACAGTGATAAATAATGTGAAGCTTTTACTTTTTTGAGGTTATTATTCATTAGCTTATCTGCGAATATATTTATTGTATTTTTCATATTCTTTATTTGTTATGCATAACGAAACTTATCTATTCTAATTTTTATATTTTGAGATAAGAGATAAGAAAACTTAACTACTAATGCATGTAACACACTTAAAACATTAATTTAAAGCTAAATTAGAGAAAAATAAATTAATAAAAATATAGTACGAAAAAATACACATTGAGAATAGGCTAGGGAATTTGAATTAATTAAGTAATTTAAGAAATAGTAGAAAAATATGTACACTGTAGATAGATAGGGAGAATTTGAATTAGTTTTGATAATATAATGAAATAATTAGATATACTTAGTATGTTGTTATTGTTCCCAATGAAGTAATTAGATAATACGTATATTGTTATCGATAAATTTAAACAAAAGAGATGGAGAAAAAATAGCAGTTTAAAAGTTAAAACAATTAGTATTATGAATTTGAAATCTTTAAATTATAAATAATACAATAAAGGAAAATATAAATCATAAAAGTTTTTTCACAATTACATGATTATTTTTTCTCACATAGATTTGGTTAGAAGTGGGAATGGAGGTGGATGAAGGTGGAGGATATCTTTAAATTACAAATAATATAATTTTAAAAATACGAAATATAAATCTCTTGTTTTTTTTTTACAATTACATAATTATTTTTTTTTTGTATAGATTTGATTAAAGGTGAGAAAATTAATGAAGGGATGGTTTAATCTTTTTTGAAAATAAATTGAGAGGAGGAGGGAGGGAGTGCGGAGATGGAGGTGGGAGGTGGGGGAAGGGTTACAATTTTATTTTTTTTCACATATCATTGAGAAATAATAGTTAAGTTTTTTTAAGATAACATGATATAACATGCTCTAAAAAGATAGTATCTCATTATAAAATAATTAAAAATGATACTTAATTTCGTATATCGCATGAGTACGTATACCAATTCAAAGAGAAGGTGTATTCATTTGCATAACATATGAGAGAATTTTGACCATGCGGTCAGGAGATCACGAGTTCTAACCTTAGAAAAAGTCTCTGGTAGAAATATAAGGTAAGACTATGTACGATAAATCCTTGTAATTGGATCCTTTCTCAAACACACAAGGGTAAGGGTAGATTTAGTGCACTGGACCCTATCTTCTCAATTCATCATTTCCAAACACTGTAAGATCCCTGATTTCGATTTTTCAGCCGTCCACCAATTGAGACAAGTCAACCAACAAACATGTTCACAATTTTATAGGCATTTTCTATTTCATCACATTGCCTTCACGCACGCATTCCAACTTTCCCCTTAACCCCACACGCATTTTAGCTTATACCTCAAGAAATCAACCATTCTCAACTGGCCAAATTTTCATTTCAGCAGACAATCTCTTCACGAATACTTAGCTTAGCTATAAGTACTTACAGAAATACACAGTAAATGGAACGTCCTTACGCATACAATCCTCTTTAAGGTTTGATTGATTTCCCTTTATAGAAATAGTCAGATCGAGAAATAATGGTGCTGCCAGTATTGAAGCTTGGGACACTTGCATTGAAAACACTGAGCAAACCAATTGCCAGTAGGCTCAAGCAACAAGCTGGGTTGCATCCCAAGTTCCGTAATTTCATAGTCAGCATCGCCCAGGTAATAATCCCCCATTTTCTTGGAAATGATAATATCTAATTATTTTGGTTCAAATTGGTGATTATATAGGTATAAATTTGAAATCTTTTGATCCTAATCTCCTTTTAGAATGAAATCGTCGAAACAGCCTCTAGCGGAAATGTAAAGTAATGCCGCATACAATAGATCCTTGTGGTTGGCTCTTCCAAGGACTCTATGCGTAGCGAGAGTTTTAGTGCACAGGATGCCTTTTAATTAGAATGAAGAGGGCCTTAATTGTGCATTTCTATTGCCCCCTCCATCCTGAAAAGAATAATTTGGCTAGGAATTAAAACTATCAAAGTTTCTAAATTTTTGTGTATGAGAACTAGATATTTGGTGTAGAATTGGTGACCATATAGAGCATAGATTCAATTCCTAGTAAGAGCTCTTAGTCCTTTCAGCATAAGGTTTGTGCTGCTTGTAGTTTATCACATTATAAGAATCTAACTGGGGCTATTTGAACTGATACAGTTGTAACTGTAGTATAGATCAATTAGTGTTGGGGTGGATGGATGGGTGGGTGGGTGGGGGGGGGAGGGGTAACAGTTTGCTGCAATGAAACCATTATCAGATGCCAAATTATTTGACATGGCAGACTGATTATCATTATTGCACTTTGTTCTTTAACTTTTGTAGATTCTGAACTGAGGGACCAGTCAGATTCACTTATGTGGTTGGATGATTCTAATGGTTGCATCTTACATTTCTTGTTAGTAGGGGCTTTTGCTCCGGTTGAGGATTTTTGTGCATTTTGACTATGGGGCAAAATGCTTGTCATCTCTAAATAGCCGACTGTTCCATGTGATTCTTTACTTTCAATAAGTCTATGCGTTTTTCTTGCTTTCTTGTTCTTCTAATCTCTTAATAATGCAAGAATTGCTTTTGCGTTCCTCTGTGCATTTCGTTACGTTTCAGTACATTATATCAGCTATTTATGTCTTTCTTGTAGATGCAAATATTCATCTTTTAGAAACTTTTTCCTTCATTATACATTAATCTTTTGAATTCAGTTTGCATTTCAAATTTCATCTCTGAGAACACATCTATTCGTTTAACCAGGCTAACCACCGGGTGACAACACAAATGCAAAGACGGTTATATGGTCATGCAACCAGTGTGGAAATACGGCCTTTGGATGAGGAGAAAGCTGTTCAAGCTGCTGTTGACCTTCTGGGGGAAGCTTTTGTCTTTTCGGTATTGCTCAATTTCGCACTTGATTCTGAGATGACATGCTAGATAGTTATCTAAGCATCCTCGGTTTGTTTACTGTTACATATCATTATTTTTTAGATAAGAACATGCACTTTGCTAGCTACTCAACGTTTGAATTGTTGAGTATTTAAAACATGATATGAACTCTGACTGCAGTACGGAAGTAGTCGTGCTACCTTTGTTACTCAGACCTAGCAGTAGCAACTTCTAATGATCCACATAGCCCTTGAAGTCTTGGGCAATAAAGTTGCTTTACATCAATATATGAGAATATGCCTAGTTAAACACGTCCACTGAATCTTTCTCTGTGCAACTACCTTGTGATTTATTTTCCCAAGAGGAGTTTAGAACATAAAGCTTAGAGCTCTGAAACTTGTATTACATGAAAGTCTCATATCTCTCATTCGTGATGCACTACTAGCTTTGAAAATTTCTAACTATCTCCATAACATCAGGATTATTGCACTGACCGATAATGTATGAAGCAACGCTTGTAAGCTAAGTGCTATTAGACAACTTGATTTGATAATTGTTTCTGATGATTTTTACATGATCTTCAAACTATTAAAGCATATTGCTTTGGATGACCTGTGTGAAGCTTAGCAGTTACCTATGATTAGTGCTATTAAACAACATAAAATTGAGCTATAACTTTCTTATGACGAACCATATTTGTGTGACTTGATTGATTTTTTTTGGAGTAATTTATTTTCATGAATTGTTTACTTGTGGAAGAAGGACAAGAAAGTCCTTTTGTCTGGAAAGTTCTCCAATTTAAAGATACCATGTTGAATACCTGCTTTAACTACTACTCAATGTTGGTAGTGTGCTGATTGAACACGTTTTGGTGGAATGATAGTTGGGATGGAGGATAAGAGAAAAGTTCAAAGTTCAGGGTCTCTAATCAATTTGTTTGTGCTGTTGATAGAGTACTGACATGTTATGAAACTATTGTTCTGTTGGCAGCCTGTCCAACAACTCTCCTTTTAGTCTGTTACATTGACTTAAAATTAGAAGGCTTAACCTCTGGGTCCTGACAATTCTGATTTCACACTGTTGGGTTGTCAAATATAATACTGCCTGAACTCTGAAGATACTATATTTTCTCCTTTATTTTGCTTGAGTATTTGAGTTAACGGATTCCAAGTATAATTTTAACCCACATTTTATGTTGACTGACTTTCTGGTTGTGTACAAAATCTTGAACCAAGTTTGTGTTATGAATACTCTTTCAGATCTGTCTGATGAGTTAAACCTCTTTCCTTTCAAATAAACACACAAGAAAAATATTTGTGTTTTTCTTTTCTTTAGTTTACTGCAATTTTCTCAAAAAATATATCTTCTGGCAGCTCTCTTGACATCCCAACGAGAGAGAAGTCAATCTTTTCCTTTTACTGCTATTTTATGGATTTGGGTATAAAGAAGAATAGAAAGAGGAGGAGTAAGGA
>NC_061112.1:127334925-127371497 GCF_002878395.1 Capsicum annuum | reverse complement strand
CCCCCCCCAGACCCCACTAAGTGGGAATACACTGGGTTTGTTGTTGTTGTTGTACTGCTATTTTAAAATCTTAGTTTTAGGAGCAATCAATACCGAAAGAGGATTGTATTGAACTCTATGTATTATACTGAAGATATCCTAATATCTCCCTTTTAGATCAATTAACCTAAAATACCATTGTGACTTGCTACTTATGAGGTAGGAATGTCTTTATTAGGAAGCCTACAGATTTCACTGTTTATTGGAGAAAGATTCATAATTTTCTATCTGTCAATGGCCAAGGTAAATCCTTCTTGTAGGTATACATATGCTTTATACACTTATTTTGCATTTTTCATCCACCTCTATTGACTTCACGTCATTGGACCACTATGCTGACCAGCTACTGCATTGAATCATTCCCTTTTCTTACTCCCATCTTATCTTATTACGTCCATGATTTCGTGTCTCAGATTTACAAGAACCACTCTAATCTTTTCCTTTGGTCATCACATTATTTGACTATTGTTGCTGTTCTATGTCCTATTTGCTTCTGTATTGTTCTTTTTTTTCCCAAACTGCTTTGATATGCATTACTTGAGCCGAGGGTCTTTCGAAAACAACCTCTCTATCTCCACAAGGTAGGGTAAGGTCTGCGTCCATCCTACATCCCCAGACCCCACTTATGGGATTAATTGAGCACGTTGTTGTTACACAGCAATGAATCGTGAATAATGCAGCACGGAGGCATCATTATATTTGGTTGAATCTGTTTTTAGTGGTGGTCAGTTTGGAGTGATGTAATGGCACCTAACTTTGCTGTCTTGCATCTAGCACCTTTATGTTGTCTAATTTGTGCTTTGACTTCTTTCTTAAATTAAAACAGGTTGCAGTTGCTGCACTTTATTTTGAGGTGCAAAGAAGTTCTCGATCAGAAGCTAAAAAGGAGGAACTTCGCAGGCAAGAGCTGGAGGTAGTCTTTTCAAATTCTTTGGTTACTTGTTTGATCTTGACAAATTCCTTTATTGATTTATCAAATGACCCAAAACCAAAACACTGAAAACCCCCGATATATGTGTTGTTCCTTTGATGTTTTCTCAGCAAACATCTGCTTTAGCATCTCTTTTTCAAATTTATGGTAGAGCTAACTTTTGAGGTTGAGCTAGGCCAAGGTCCGTTTCTTATTATTGTTGTTACTTATTTCTATCTCAATGCAATTTCATTGATTGGATCCACTGAAGCAAGCACGTTTTGGTTAACCAGTTGCTGATTTACTTCCTGTGATTGCCAAACAATGGACCAATTTTGCACCACATCCATCAATACTTTTGCATATTCAACTCTTAGAGCAGATAGGTGGAGGCACCAAGTATCCCTCTAATTACATGCTATTATTTCTATAATAAACCTGAGAAGGCACCCTAATTTACCTGGCTCAGTTTGGCCTTTTGCCGCAGCAGAAGGAACTTTTGTAATTTGCTAAATTGAGTTTTTAGTAATTCTGTCTAAAACACCTCTTTTCTGTTCTATTACATCATGAGTGGAGTTCAAAGCCTTTATTAGTTCTTATAATAATTGAAATTCGTCCTTCTTGAAATTTGTTTGAGCTGTATTTGAGGTCCTTGTGTGTTTCTCAGCTAATGAAGGAACGAGATGAAGCATTGTCAAGAGAGGTCGAGAGCTTGAAAAGCAAGATTCAAGAGCTTGAACAGTTGGCAAGGGGACGAGGACTTGCTGGAGTGTTCAGTTTGAGACCTTCTCACGTTGAAGAAGCCAAGTCGCCTACGCCAGCATGATCTATCGTGAAGTTTTGGCAGCAAAATGATCAGTTCTTTTTTGGATTCTTTGGAGCCAAGGCTCATATGCCTTCCGTAAACCAGAAGCCCCTTGGCTCCTTAATGAAGTAGTTGACTGAAAAATTTCGTTGAATGTGATCAATATTGTGAGGTTATGAAGCAGGAGTTCCATAACCTGAGTTGTGGCACCACATACTTAAAGAGACTTGTCTACTTAGCATCATAGGGTGCAAAATTGTGAAATGTTGGACCATGTTCTAATGCTCAAAACTGGTGAGGTGGCATTATGACCAGATGCTCCTTACCTGCAAAAGCTATGCCATACAAATGAAACACCAATATTTATCCTTTTTTACAATTCTATCCCATCCTATAGGATGGTTGGCATCATTGAATTGAATGCAGCCGACAGGGAATCTCGAAGATGGATAGTGGGATGTGACCTTTATGCCTCCCTTGCCTTGTTGTTCCTCTCTTTGTACTTACATGCACAAGGGACCTTTTTGCTCACTTCTATCTTTTTTTTCAAGTGTGGGGTGAAAAGGACCAATCTCTCTGTGCCACTGGTATAATCTCTTGCATTCAATTCCTTTTTGTCATGCTATCATGAACGAATTTTCTAACAACAATTAATATCCATCCATTCAATTTTACTTGTCATGAAATTTCTATTTCTATTTTTAGTTGTCATTTTTGACATATTAAAAAAAAAAACAATTTCTTTTTTCCTCTTTTACCTTTAGTATTAATTATTTTTTCATCAAATTAATTTCAACATATAATGTAAATATCATTTATTAGGGGTAAGCGTATAAATCCTGATATGTTTTTAGTGCATAAAAAATTTAAAGTAAAAAATCAATTGCATAAGAAATCAAAAGAGAGATTTAATAGACACGAGACATGACTATATATTTTACTTTGGACTATTGGGAAAAGGAAGGAAGAATTGGTTAGCATACATTGTCTACTTAAAATATTTAATTGGAGACTTATCAAATCGTACCACCGACCAATATTTTAAAATGGATAAGTCAATTTTTTAGTTTTATCTTAATGAAGCACCCCAAAAGAGATCCAAAGCCAACACAAATACCATATAGATTGCTCATATTTCTGCACAAAACAGAACATAATATATATCACGTAAATTACTAGTATTTTTGTACAAAACATAACACAAATATCATGTAGGTTGCTTTTGTACAAAACAGAAATTAGAATCGCTATTAATGTGGATGGACTATCCTTCCTTAATTAGATGTCTCGTTTTTCAAATTTTGGATATATAAATATTCTCGAAAGTGAATACTACATTCAAATGGACCTTGCTCAACATGACTTACTTTGATATAATATCTAAATTGGATGAAAAATCAAAAGCTGCTCTCAAAAGGACCTTATTCAATCTGAATCACATAGTCGAGCTCCGATGCTAATTGAATTAGTCAGAAATAAACAAACAAGAAAAAAAGAAGAAGAAAATAGACTGAATATATATTTATCCGGTGCAAATTAAATTAATCAAATTCTATACAATGTAAATTGTATTAGTTGGATCCAACCCAACACAAATTGTACGAGATAAAAATAAACAAAAAGAAAGAATTAAAATCTAATTTAACCTTTGACAAACATAGATCTCTTGTAGTACTTATAATTAGTGGAAAGTAACACATATGTTAAAAGTGTGCCACGTAGACGCTGGCCCGAACAGTACTAAGTACTTTATTATTTTTCAAAGAAAAAAAAAAACCAGAAAAATCAAAAGCAAACATTGGAAGAATATATATATGGAGAAAATGTGAGAGGGAATCAAAACCCAAAAGTAGCTCTACACATATACTCTCTTTCTCTACCCTTTTCACTGTTGAGAGGCCGCAAGTCTCTATCTTCTCTTCCGACCCGCCCGCCCGCCGATAACTGGTATAAACCCTATTCATCTTCCCTGTTTTACTTTACCAATTTTGTCCTTTTTCCTTGTCAACATTCTTTTTTCCATTCACTAATTTCTGAGTATTTTGTTCCATGTTTTATTCTGCTTTTCTTAACCTTGCTTTGTATATGTATATATGTTCCCTTCTGATTTTTAGTTGATTTTGATGCTGCAATTGTTCTTTTGGTTCTCGTAATTAGGATTAGGTTAATTGTTTTTTTTTTTTTTTAAAACCGCCAAGATCGCCTTACTTTCTAGGTTTTTTGTTGAATCTAGCGAATTTGTGCCTTTTCTGATGTGGGTTTTGCCAGATTTTGGTTCTAAGAGGGTATGATGTAAATTGGGTTGCTTTTGGTGGGTGTGAATTTCGATTTTTTGTGGAATTTTTATTGCTTTTTTTTTTTTTCTGACATGAAATTGCAGAATATGATCTTGTTGGTTATCTTTGTTTTATGTGTTGTGCGCGATGGTGGAATGGAAGATATAATGATGGTAACTTTAAAGATAAGAATGTTTTGGGTTTTTGTGTTGCAGGTGAAGAATTGAAGGGGTTTCTTCTGTTTGATTAGAATGGGGAAGGGTTTGAAGAGTGGTGCTTCGCACCAGCTCTTCAAGGACAAGGCGAAGAACCGTGTTGATGATCTGCAGGGTGTATTCAATAACCTGCAATCTGCTAGGAAAGAAAGTCGAACTTATGATGCTGGGGTGCTTGAAGAGCAGGTCCAGCAGATGCTTCGTGAGTGGAAGGCTGAGCTCAATGAGCCTTCCCCTGCCTCTTCTTTGCAGGCAAGAACCAACCTTATGTCTCTTTAGCAGGGTGTGCCTAGTGGTTTTAGTTTCCTTTACTGTCCATAATGGCCCATGTCCAGTGCACAAGGGTCTTCAATTAATGTGATCATTTTGACATTTGCATTCGACCTATGTATGTCTTTATCTGTGTGTTTGTGTTGTCTAATGTTATGTTTGGTTGAACCATCTTGAGCGAATGCTTACAAACAATTTGGATCTATTACACATGCAAACTTGAATTACTATGAAGTGTAATTGCATCGCTCTGTCCATTATGGTGTAATTGTGTGCAATCATGGATACTACTGTTTTAACTATGTTCCTGTGTTCAAGCCTTTTTTTTGTAGTTTTAATGCACATGAAGCTATTAGTGATGAGTGTTTATCTTAATGCATGGTGTGCAGGGAGGAAGCCGTATCTCATCAGACCTCTATAGGCTGCTGCTTGGTGAGGAGGAAGATGATGCTACCAGCGCGTTAGCTGCACCTAAGCCTGACCCTGATGCTCAAAAACATGATGATGATGCTGCTCAAAAACATGATGTCGCTGGTTTTCAGGAGGTAATTGTGTTCCTTGAGATTATCTTGTGCATTTGATAGACTCTTGACTGGTAGTGTTTCTAACAGAACGAACCTTCTCGTGAATCCATTTTATAATGCGGTTGGTTTGTCATTTATCTTAGGAGATTTGGTTTCATTGTAGTTCGTGAATTGCAAGACTCTCGTCTTTATTTGACACAGTCTCTGTTTTATAGTTGAACCTTTTTTGCAAGTGAAGAAACTTCGAAAAATTCTGAACTGAAATCATTGGTTGTGTTCATGGTTCGGTTTGCATGAATGTTCCTCCAAAAGGAAACCAAACCAACTAAGTTGGGTTTTTAGATGTTGTAACCAAAGTCCAAACCAAACCAATTAATTCGCTACACTTCTGTTTTGGTTGGCTCTGTTGGTTTTTTCTGTTAATTCGGTTTTGTTGGATTTTTTTTCTTTTTAAATATGTAACACTATACCTCCAAACACATTAGATTGATTATATATCAATACAACACTACCAAATCAATTATTCTTTAAGAAAAGAATGGAATATATATTTCTGTAATCAAGTTATATACATAGCTTCCTCCAAAAAATTATATGCATTGTCCAACAATTTTTCCATTTCCGAGGAACATAATAAAATTTATTACAATGGACTTTTGTGCAAAAAAGTTAAAGATCTAGTTATGATATAATACCAATATATGTATCTTGAGAATAGTTGAATAAAACAATGACGAATAATTAAAGGACTCAAAGACGAGCTATTTTGAATATGAAATAGATTCTTAAAAAAAAGGGCATCCCTGTGCACTAAAGCTACCACTAGGTGCGGTGTCCGGGGAAGGGCCCCACCACAAGGGTGTATCGTACGCAGCCTTACCCTGCATTTCTGCCAGAGGATGTTTCTAAGGCTTGAACCCGTGACCTCCTGGTCACATGACAGCAACTTTACCAGGTACTCCAAGGCTCCCCTTCATGAAATGGATTCTTAGAATTATCAAAATAAAAATTACTAATCAAACTTGAAAGTGAAGGCAAAGTATTGGATTTTACTCTAAAGGTAAACACCTAAATTACAAACCAAGAGTGCAAAAGATTAACATGTATGCAAAGTTTTTTGTGTGTGCATATATATATATATATATATATATATATATATATACACGCGCGCATGCACATACAATTATGATTATTATTATAAATAAGTACTTGTATAGTCACTTTGGTTCCTTTTTTGGGTTATTTTTTGCTTAAACCAAAACTAAGCCAAATCAAATTCTGTCGACTTCTAAAATTGAAAACCAAAATCTAACCAAACCAAAAAAATATCAATCTTTTTCTTTGGTTTGATTTGATTTTCTGGTTTTGTTTGTTTTTTTGGTTTTAAGTGAACACCCCTACTTGTAGGTTACTGAATCATGGTTAGGTTTTTCTTCCACGATTTTTGCTGTTCGTTTTTGTGTTTGGGGTGGGTAATGGTGGAATAAGGTCATGTCGTGGGGGCCCTGGGGGCCTGAGGGTGGGGTCGACTTGAGACGCAGAGGGAGAGGTGTTAGGGGAGGAAATTCGAGAGATGATGAGTTGGGTCGTGGAACATAAGGACCCTTCAGGTTAAGTCGATAGAGCTAGTAAAGATCCTTAGGAAGAGAAGGATCCAAATTGCGTGTGTTCAGGAGACCAAATAGATAGGCACTAAGGCTAGGGACGTGGATGGGTACAAGTTGTGGTACTCAGGTAGTGAGAGGCGTAGGAATGGGGTAGATATCTTAGTAGATGAAAAACTTAGGGGGCAGGTAGTTGAGTTGAATAGGGTTAGTGGTAAGGTGATGACTATTAAGTTGGTCATTGGGGGGCTCACGATGCACGTCTGTAGTGCTTATGCGCCTCAGGTGGGCCTGGACGAGGAGGAAAAAAGGAGATTTTGGGAGGTTTTGGAAGAAGTGATTCGGGGTGTGCCTAGTCCGGAGAAGATTCTCATAGGAGGGGACTTCAACGGGCACATCAGGTCTTTGCCGATGGGTACGATGATGTGCATAGAGGCTTTGGATTTGGGGATAGAATGACGAGGGAGCTACCCTTTTGGATTTTGCGAGGGCCTTTGGGTTGGTGGTAGTTAATTCCAGTTTTTCGAAGAAGGAGGAACATCTGATTACTTTCTGTAGTAGGGTTGCCAAGACCCAGATTGACTTTTTGCTGCTTAGGAAGGGCGATAGAGTTTTGTGCAAGGATTGTAAGGTCATTCCGAATGAGAATCTTACGACCCAACATAGACTCCTGGTGATGGATTTGGTTTTCAGGATGGGCAAGAAGAGGAGGGGTGGGGAGGGTCGTCCTAGAGTTAGGTGGGGTGACGACTTCGGCAAGGGCTTTGGAGATAGGGGCGAAGTTGGTAGAGATGGGGGCTTGGGAGGCTCGGGGGGACATGGATAGTATGTGGGAAAGGGCTGTTGGGTGTATCAAGGAAACTGCTAGAGGTCCTGGGTGTCTCGAAGGGTAGGAATGGCAGCACCGGGGGGATTGGTGGTGGAATGAAGAAGTGAAGAAGAAGGGGGAGACGAAGAAGGCGGCTTACGTGAAGCTGGCTGAGAGTAAGGATGAAGAGAGAATCGGGTGAGCAGGGAGGAGTACGAGGTAGCTAAGAAAGAGGCTACGTTAGCAGTTACGGCTGCTAAGTCAGCAGCTTTTGAGAGACTGTATTTGGGATTAGAGGAGAGAGGTAGGGAAAAGAGGTTGTTTAGGCTTGCCAAGTCTAGGGAGCGTAAGGGACGGGATTTGGGCCAAGTGAAGTGCATTAAGGGAGAGGATGGTAGAGTTTTGGTGGAGGACGCTCTAATTCAGAAAAGTTGGCAGTCGTATTTCCATAAGCTCTTGAACAATGAGGGGGACCAAGGTATTGTGTTAGGAGAGCTGGAGCACACTGAGGAGTTGCATGATTTTGGATATTGTCGGCGTTCTAAGGTGGAGGAAGTCTGTGAGGCTATTAGCAAGATGCGGAGGGGCAGGGCTACGGGGCCTGATGAGATTTTGCTGGATTTTTTGAAGTTTGCTAGCGGTGCAGGGTTGAGGTGGCTAACCCATTTGTTTAACAATATCTTCAAATCTGCTAAGATGTCTGAGGCGTGGAGATGGAGCACGATGATTTCTGTCTATAAAAACAAAGGTGACATTCAGAGTTGCAACAATTATCGTGGTATTAAGTTGTTGAGTCACACGACGAAGATTTGGGAGAGGGTAGTGGAGCGGAGGTTGAGGAAGTTAGTTCATATTTCAGAGAATCAATTTTGTTTTATGACTGGTCGCTCGACGATTGAGGCAATTCACCTTGTGCGGAGGCTGGTTGAGCAGTATAGAGAGGAAGATGGATCTCCACATGGTGTTTATTGACCTGGAAAAGGCGTATGACAAGGTCCCTAGAGAGGTTCTATGGAGATGCTTGGAGGCGAGGAAGATACCAGTGGCGTACATCCATTCGATTAAGGACATGTACGAAGGGTTGAAGACCCAGGTAAGGACCGCGGGAGGAGATTATGAGCATTTCCCGGTCTTGACAGGGCTGCATCGGGGATCGACTCTTAGCCCGTTCTTATTCACCTTGGTGATGGATGTGTTGACGAGGAATATACAAGGGGAGGTCCCTTGGTGTTTGCTTTTTGCGGATGATGTAGTTTTGATTGATGAGTCGCGCCGAGGTGTTAATGAGAAGTTGGAGGTTTGGAGACAGACCCTCGAATCTAATGGATTCAGGTTGAGTAGGACCAAGACAGAGTACTTGGAGTGCAAGTTTAGAGACTCGAGGAGAGAGGACGAAGCGATAGTGCAATTGGAGTCGCAGGTGGTTTGTAAGAGGGATAGTTTTAAGTATCTTGGGTCTATGATCCAGGGGAATGAAGAGATTGATAAGGATGTTTTTCACCGTATTGGGGTAGGTTGGATGAAATGGATGCTCGCCTCGGGACTTTTATGCGATAAGAAGGTGCCTCTCAAACTTAAAAGGTAAATTCTATAAAGCTGCGGTCCGGCCGGCCATGTTGTGTGGAGCGGAGTGTTGGCCTGTTAAGATTTCTCACGTCCAAAAGTTGAAGGTGGCGGAAATGAGAATGTTACGTTGGATGTGTGGTCATACGAGGGCTGACAAAATAAGGAATGACACTATTCGGTAAAAGGTGGGTGTGGCTTTGGTGGAGGATAAGATGAGGGAAGTGAGGTTAAGATGGTTTGGTCAAGTAATGAGGAGGGGCACGGATGCCCCAGTTCGTAGGTGCGAGAGGTTGGCCTTGGAGGGTGAGACAAAGGCGTTCTATTTTTCGCAACACCGCTGCTTGGCTGTCGCGCACGCACAACACAACTTCAGCCACAACACACACAATGCGCAGTCTAAGCAATTAGACATAAATGCAGAAACGTAAAGCACTCAATCGTTTACAGGAACCGCTTCCCAAACCTTTATATTTCTCTCAGAATTGCAAAGGAAGTGAGGTTGAGATGGTTTGGTCAAGTAATGAGGAGGGGCACGGATGCCCTAGTTCGTAGGTGCGGGGGGTTGGCCTTGGAGGGTGAGATAGGGGCGTTCTATTTTTCGCAACACCGCTGCTTGGCAGTCGCACATGCATAGCACAACTTCAGCCACAACACACACAATGCGCAGTCTAAGCAATTAGACACAAATGCAGAAACGTAAAGCACTCAATCATTTACCGGAACCGCGTTCCCAACCTTTATATTTCTCTCAGAATTGCAAAGGTAGTGTCACACGAAATTGTCAAAGGTATACACTCAACACACTGTTTCTGGATACCTTTACAATTTCCTGCAGCACATTTAAATATTGCACAAGCAGTTACAGCAGTTGCAACTTAATACACATGGCAGCCTATCATTGGACAAGGCTGCATGCTCCTCACATGACATAGCAAAACTGATCTAAGCACTATCTGAAAATACACATGTTACAACATTCAAAATTCAAACACAACAACTACCCCATGTGATTGCTTGCTCCATGAAGCTGTCTTAGCCATGTCACAGCTTAGGCCACACCAGTGCCTATGCTGCGACTCCGCCTCGATCATGCCTGCGTCCAAGTCTGCATCCATGCTTGTGCCATGCCATCATGCTGCGACTCCGCCTCGATCATGCCTGCGTCCAAGTCTGCATCCATGCTTGTGCCATGCCATCACCTACGCCTCGCCAGTGTCGATGTCATCCCAGTGCCATGCCATATTACTGCTGCACGCATGCCCTCGTAGGTGCCATGCGCCTGTCGTTGCCTCAAGTGCCCAAGGCAGCCTTGCCGTCACTCTAGCATACCTTGGTCTAATACATTGCTTGCCTTTGGCACTTGTCAAGGCCAATGTGCACCTTGACATGGCCTTGTAAGCCATCAAGCCTTAGACTGAGGGTCTAACAGAGGGTTTCAAAAAGGGTAGGGGTAGACCGAGGAAATACTGGAGAGACGTGATTAGAAGTGACATGGAGCAGTTGCAAGTTGCAGCTTACTGAGGACATGACCCACGATAGGAAAGTTTGGAGAAAGAGTATTAAGGTAGAGGGCTAAGTAAGGTGGTCGAGCCGAAGTCGGCAGATAGGAGAGGTTGGCGTAGCTTGGGTGATAGGTCTAGGTTTGGGGGAGGGGAGCCCTTGGTTTGTTAATGTACTTCATTTTTGTGGATGTTATTGCTCTGTTATTTTATCATGTGCCCTCAGTCGGTTAATTTACTTCAATTTTTTTTTTTTTTGGTCTATGGTCCACTGTCTTGAGCCGAGGGTCTATCGGAAACAGCCTCTCTACTTCTTCGGGGGTAGTGGTATGGATTGTGTACATCTTACCCTCCCCAGACCCCACTTTGTGGGAATATACTGGGTTTGTTGTTGTTTTTGTGTTTGGATAGAACTTGTTGCATAGTTGAATGTATGGACCTTTTCTTGCTGTTGGTTCAAATCAACTTGTTGTGCCCAAGTTGGGAGTAGTGCTGTCATTGAATTTTCTATTTCCCCCTTAGATTTGCTTTGAGAGTGAACTAGGTGTTGTATTACCATTTTCCTTCTTCAAAGGAACATATCAGAAGATGGCCGTAAATGTTCTTTTTCTTTTTGAACCACAAAATTTTAAAATTATATTACCATGTTATACTAGTTGCTAAGTGTGCTGACAATGGAGATTAGTCTACAGGTGTATCCAGAAAGTGCTTTTGGAAGTACATCAAAATTTGAAATATGTGAACATTATTCAGTGTTCCCTAGTCCTCATTACATATCAATCAAACAACTGTCGCACCAAATTAACTAGGGACAGCTTTATGTATCCTTTGCATCCATTCTGCTATATTGTGGATTCGGTATTCAAAGGATCATGATAGCTAGACTATTTTCCTGTTGATCTTTAACCTATCAGGATGTTTTTCCTTTAATCCCTGCTGGGATCAGTTGTGCTTTACAAAGTACAGAGATGCTGAGTTCTCCGTCTATGTGATAAATATAAATAAAGCTATCCGTACCATTTGCTGGTTGTTTCTTGTTCCTTTTGCTTAAAAGACTCGAGACAGTAGTTGACTAATGTCCACTTTAATAGTCTCTTTGATATAGCTAGTTTGGTATCTTGGACTTGAAACTGCTTTCCTCTTAGTGTTGTCCTCGTAACGTGATGTGTCATGACTGACCACTTGTTGAAGTATTACTTCTTGCTTTGGTTTGATCATCCTTTTGCCAGCTTTTTCTTTTTTTCTTTTTATATCCTCATTCTCTTATGAATGTCACTCCTTTTAGAGACTTCATGACCATCCTTTTTCAGATAGCTTTCGTGAAATCATTTTTCTTTTATCAGTTTCACACACTAATTTTATCACTGAATCCTCACTAGTTATGTGGTGTGTTTTCTGCAGGGTTTCAGTGCAACTCCGGTGCTGCAGGAACAAGGTTACCAGTTGATTGATCAATGCAAGAGTATGCCTTCAGTGGACAATAATGCAGGGATTAACAACCTAGGTGTTGCAACACAATTAGATTACCATTCTTTTGATCCACAGCAAGACTTTGATCAGTTTGGATTTGATGCTTTAAATCTCTGTCTAGAGGATGATTTGCCTCCTATTCAGATTAGCCCCCCACCCTCTGCTTTCCTGGGACCTAAATGTGCACTTTGGGATTGTCCTCGACCTGCGATGGGGTCAGATTGGTGCCAGAAGTCTCATGACTACTGCAGTGACTATCATGCTGCTCTTGCGCCTAATGAAGGCTTTCTTGGAAGACCTCCAGTTGTTCGACCAATGGGTGTTGGCTTGAAGGATAGTTTACTTTTCCAAGCTCTAAGTGCAAAAGCACAGGGGAAAGATGTTGGTGTTCCGGAATGTAAGGGTGCTGCCACTGCAAAGTCCCCTTGGAATGCACCAGGTTAGTGTGCTAAGACAGTTCTGTATTTCTGATAGCTGAATGTCATATACCAGATAAAATTGTTTCCTGTTTTATTTTACTTGTAAATTCTGATAATTGATCCGTTTGCTTGTGCTTCTGCAGAGCTCTTTGACCTTGAAGTAGTTGAAGGTGAAACAATCAGGGAATGGCTTTTCTTTGATAAGCCTCGAAGAGCATTTGAAAGTGGAAACAGAAAGCAGAGATCACTGCCAGATTATAACGGGCGTGGTTGGCATGAGTCTAGGAAGCAAGTCATGAATGATTATGGAGGGCTGAAGAGATCCTACTATATGGATCCGCAGCCAATGAAAAATCTGGAATGGCATCTGTATGAATATGAGATCAACAAGTATGATGCATGGGCCTTGTACAGATTGGAGCTGAAACTTGTTGATGGGAAGAAGAGTCCAAAAGGGAAGGTAACAAAAGAGTCAGTTGCTGATTTGCAAAAGCGAATGGGAAGGCTCACTGCTGAATTTCCTTTGGAGAACAAGCGCATTGTTAAAGGCAGAGCAAAGTCCAACACAAAGGATGTTGCTACTAATGTGCATGCTGCTCCAAATCAAACTGTTCCAGTTATTGAAGGATTTGATTATGTGGCCGGTGCACCTTTCCCTGATTATCTCGTTGACAATTTAGGTGGCTACTACATAACGTAGTCTGGATAAGCGATTGGATGCTTTTAAAATAAGATGCACTATGTCTCTGTATTATACATCACTCTCATCCGTAACTCAACCTCCAGTGGTAGCTGGAGTTAAATTTAGGTTCTTGTTTCCTTCTCGTCAGGCAGAGGCAACTGGAATCCCTCCCTTATCTGTAGGTATATTTGTCAATACATCATTGTCATCTAAGTGTTTTTCCGTCAAACCTCGGAGCATTTTTAACTGCTTGAGGATGAGGTGGATCATGCAAGTTTTACTTGTTCAGTTCACTTTTACATACGAGCCAGTTATGTAAGTGGATGCATTTAGTGGTTCTAGTGTTGGATTCATGACCACAAGGCATGATCATTAAGTTATACTGATCTACCTCTGTTTTCATCCAACTTTCATTGTAGTTGTGACTTAAACAGGCATGACAGTTTCCTATGCATGGTTTGGAGTTTCTGTTCAGCGTGTAGCTTTTCATCAGTAAGTGAAAAAGCTTATATGCTTTTAAAGGTCGTTTTGGTTTACGGTCAAGTTATGCAGTGCTTGCAATTCATCGACGGTATTGCGTTGGATTATTTTGCTTATTGCTTATCGAGCATCCATGGATGTGACAAGTAAATAAACAAATAAGTACTGCATTTCTTCTTTAAACAAGAAAAAAAAAATCAGTTCTAAAAAACAAGAAGAATTTTTAAGCCTTTTTATGAAGTCTGGTTGCTCTGTCTTTGATAGCAGCAATCTTGTCTGCAAGATCCTTGTGAAACATACTAAATGATCATTTTTTATTTCTTCCTTGTTCATATTTTGGTATATAATCGAATAATGATTAACAGAGTCACGGTTCAAAGTTTGTGAAGATGCTTCTGTTAATTAAATTAATTTTGTTTCACATAATTTCTGTGAAATTCTTATCCCCTTTGTCAAAAACTACACGTAAATAGCCAACCTCACGTGTAATATTTATTTGTAAAATCTTTTTGTATACATATTTGTCTCACACAACTTATTTACATGTTCATTTGGGAAAACAATATTTAATTCTTCCAATTAGCCATTATTAAAACCAAAAAACAACAACTATATAACTACACTTGTGCAATCAAATATTACACAAGTTACATTATAACAAAGAGGCCATTATATTTTATGCCCTAATAGTTACACAGCTTGGTAATTACATTCAGTTCCCAACCAAATATAACCCAAGTTACATTATAACCAAGAGGTCATTATATTTTATGGGCAAAATAGCTCAGTAGACCTTTGTACTTGGTCTAATTTATAAAATGAATACTCATACTTAGACTTTTGCTATCTGAACTCCTCAACCCATCAAAACTCAATATTTTAGGACCCTCTGACCGTTGACCAAGCTTATGTGGCACAAATCGACTGAGTAGGACGAAATGCGTGAGTGCACGCGCCTGAAGTGTGAGTGAGGATTTTTTTTTTGATATTTTTACATTAAAACAATTAAAAAGAAGAAGTAAAAGCCAACCCCCCCCCACCCCCCCACCCCCCACCCCTAAACCACCATTGCAGCTCCCACAATTAAAAACAAACAAAGGATAGAGGATTTCAGCAAATGCCCGTCTTCACCACACTTGAAGCAACCGCCTCCGCCACCACCGCCGCCACCGGAGTATCTACCACCACCACCCTGGCTGCAGTCATGAGCTAAGGTCCAGACTCGCCACATTTGAAACAACCACCTCCTCCTCCACCATCACCACCACATCCAGCCACCTCGTCTCCCATCCCCCACCCAACACCACCACCACAACATCAATCGACCATTTCCACCCTTGTCCTCCACCCTACCCCGCACCACAACCATCACATCATTAGTACCAAGTAAATTATTCAATGTACATAAGTTTTTTAAGTATTTGAATCGAAGAGAAATTCATGCTCCTTGTAGAAATTCAAGATTTGGACATAAGAAATTGAAGGGTAAATTGAGTGATTCAAAGAGAAATTCCTGCTCGTTGTAGGAATTCAAGATTTGGGCATAAGAAATTGAAGGGTAAATTGGATTATTCAGCGCATAAAATGGGTAATTCGATTCAAAAAGAAAGAAACTTTTCTTTTTTCATAAAGATTACTTCTTGATACAACAAAGATTCAACTTTTTTTTTTTTTTTTTCTAAAATGAGTGTTGAACATCAAGAAAATATTGTGGTGACTATTGAAGCTGATTTCGTTGGAAACACAATGATGTTTGTTGAACATCTAACAATTTTTTTCTGAAAAAAAATGATGTGTGTGAGAGAGAATTCAACCTTGAAGATGACATTGAAGAAGATGCAGAACAAATGGAAGACAGATATCGCAGTGTATTGAATTATTTGGAAAGAGAGGTGGTTAAAATGAATAATTTTAATATTTAATTTATTATGTGGCATTTAAAAACGATGTTGAATTTAATATAGTATTTTAAAATGATGTGAAAGCTAATGTGAAGGCGAGTGTCACACACACCGAAATAGGATTTAAAATGTTGCTTTGTAGTGGGTTCAAGATAACAAATATGTAAGTAGGAGTATCCACATTACAAATCAAATATTGTACAAGAGTCCATCGAGTCATTTTGCCTATTTTATGCCCTAATAGTTACACAGCTTGGTAATTACTAATTACATTCAGTTCCCAAACCAGCCATAAAACTCACTCCGAGCATATTTCTTGGTAATTACTAATTACATTCAGTTCCCAAACCAGCCATAAAACTCACTCCGAGCATATTTCTCGTTATGATGTCTAAACCAACTTGCGTACATGATAAATTCAGAGAGCATACCCTCCTATCTTCCGCTAACATAATAGTTGATAGTTTCGTCCACTAGAAATTTAAATAAAAAGAGATATTTGAACTCTTTTAAGTTTCCCATTGGTCATTAAATGGAACTGCTAGGTCACACTCCCCGAATCCCATCTTACAGCATAAATAAGTTGTTGATTATCACTATGCTTTGAATACTGTTACCATGGTTGAAATCTACTTGATCATACGGAGCTAAATTCAATCTCACACGACATTTAGAATATAATACACGATAACAACTACACATATTTCAAACTATCCGAACATAGAAAGCCGGTCACACATAGGGCTTATTTATGGAACCAGAGAGGCTTTCGTTAGTTTAGGTACAACTTAAGTAGCGAAACATAAAAGCATCACCAGAACTGATATCAAGCTTAGCTTAGCTTTAGATCATCTCCGGCTACTGTCTACACAACTGAAGCAAACTGTCACTAGAACCTAAGAACCATCATCGTCTTCGAGGTTGTTCACACGTTCACACTCATCAATCCATTCACTGTATCTGTAAGTTTTCAAGAAAAGAGCATGAGAGAGAATGTAGGGGTATGAAGGAAGTAAGGAAGGAAGGAAGGAAAGAAAGGCACACAACAATGCTAGATGAACTTACATGTCAATGGCTTCTGTCAGTGCTGCAGATTAAAAAAGCAAGAACTGTTAGCCAAACAATAAAATCCATTTGGAGAAATCTGTGTGTGTTCAAATCTTCAATTCTTAAGAAGCTATCTTTTGACGTATGCAACACTCATCATAAAGATAATGTCGTGAGAGAGGTGCACTTCTATATTTACTTTAGATTTGTAACACGCCTCTATCTAATCCAGGATGCAGGCTAAGGACGCAACAAATGTAATGAAACAAACTTGAAACAATTGAATGCAAACTTGTCCTCTTCTTTTCTTTTGATAACCGAAAAATCCCAAAGCCCAATGGCGCACGGCTCAAAATTCGAGTGTTAATGGGGCAATCCCACTACCTTTCTACACTAAGATACGAGGATTTTGTTTTTGGCAATATTCAAAACCGTGATGTACGCCAACCCACACATCACATACTGTACTCTTGCCACTAAACCGAAGCCCTTGGAAGCACATCTTGTATTCTTTATCTTAATCAAGGACTTGGCACATCTTGTACTCTTTTATCTTACAGAAGTCAGATTATCTGGAGAACTAAAATTGGACATAATGATTGATTTGATGCATAAAAACGATGAGTAACATAAAGGGAAATACCTGTAGTTTCTTTTTCTACCTCTTTTAGTTCAGTCCTCCCATATTTTATGTTATCGAACCAATTGAACCATCTTTTTTCGAAATGAATGAGATGCAGTAAACAATAAATAAATGAGAAACCATCATATATACCTGTAACAGTGGTGCTGAAGCTCTCTTGACAAATCCTGCAATTTGCCTCCCCAATCAAGTTCTTCATATCACTAAAAACCAGGTAAAGTGAAAACTTAAGTACTGACAGATTAAATAAATGGCCAACCAAAATGAACAGAAGTACAATCTTTCGGTCCTGAGTAAAATATTTTAACACATGACAAGTGGGGATCACATATTCTTATTGGCCTGACTTGGGAGTAATCATCCAAATCTAAAGGTATACCTCCACCGAAGGTGCTATTCCCGAAAGGTATTTAGATTTACACAAATTCATCAGCACCATCCTCCATTGAAAAGTTAAAAGGTATATAAATGTAAACGTGTAGGGAATTAAATATCCTTCTATCTAAGCCCGCATAGAAAATGTCTAGAATGGTGCACAGCAGCACAAGTGGAAGGCAACAGACCAGTCTAGCCAATGGATATGCAGAAAAATAATTAGCACATAAAAATGGTAATGTATTTAACTTACATGCGACATTCAACACTGGTGCCATGACTACAGAAAGGACAGCTGAAAACAGTGTCAAGTTTGTCCATTCTTTTCTTTGGAGGTGGTTTTGATTTCGACTTCCTCTTCCCCATAGCTCAAGTAACTGTAAGCCACAAATTTTGAAACGAAGTCAGCACAATGAAGACAAAGCAAATTTTTAATGGGAGATATGACATTTATATCTCATCTGCACCCTATATTAACTGGTTCCATATTGGTGAATATAAACCATCAAATGTGAGTTAATTCAATACATTGCACCATGGTCCATGATAGCAACAGAGAAGATGCTAGCAACAGCAGCATCAAGTGTTTTTTAAAAAAAGAGTGAGAAATTCAAGCCAGAAGAAATGAAGAACTAAAAGACAAATCCATGCCACACTCACTCTTTCGTGCACACGTGTGAACATGCACATAATTCGGTTCCCAAAGAAGTTACTCTATCTTATTCACAGGAATTACTTCTGCGACCAAGTGGCATACGAAGGATTTTTCATACACAGTGTCACCATGTGAAGGAGTGAACAAATGAAAGTTTAAGAACAAAAACAAAAAATTAGGGTGAGCAAGTCAGAAAAAAAGAAGAGATTAAGCAGGTTTGAACCCGCAACCTCTCACCCAAAGCTGGAAGACGCAGTTTTGCTTACAAGCAGTGCCCTTTTAGCATTGCTACATTCTATTTTCGCTTAATTTATTATTTATATATGTATATATACTAAAAACAATCCACGAAGCAGTGTCAAGTGACACCCCTGGGGCCAAGAAAAATCCACCTCTGCTGCCACCTTTACGACCTTCTTCATTATATCCACGTGTTTCGTAAAATAAGGTAAGCTGTACGCTGGCACTTACGTTCGTATCCAACAAAAGATCCAAGAACGGCAAAAGTGACGATGCATCAAACCAAATGTGGATAAGGATCCTAAGCAATAAAAGACCCCTCAAATAATCCATTAGCTATGAGTTTCAAAGCCGGAGAAGACTACACACAACATGATGCAACTTGCAAGATCACAAAACATACAATCAATTTTTAACCAAAAACTTACTCCAGTTATTTTGAATCCCAATCAAAAAAGAGAAAAAGAAACAACGTACATTAGACCATAAGCAGCATGAAACTTGACAAATTTCCTTACAAATAACTGCCCAGTAAATAATGTAGAGAACTTGAGGACATACATATATTTGGGAACACAACCAAGTATGAAAAATCAAGCAAATCTCCAACATAAATTGGGAAAAAAAATCAACAGATTCTCTAGGAAAACACAAATAACAAAAGGGCATTACAAATTCAACCATAAATTACATGAACACAAAGCAACAAAATATCCCAAAATCCAAAACCCTAGAGCAGAACTGAAAAAGAAAGAAGTAATTCCCTTCTTTCTTTCTTTGTAAAATTCACATCAAGCACCATACAACAAATTAAAGAACAACATATTAATTATAAAAAAGACATGATTTTGTGAAATTCCCAAAGCACAAATCATGGAATATCAACAAAAATTTCTTTTTAGCCATAGGAAAGAAGAGAGAGAGATACATATATAATTGTATACCTGAAGAAGCACAAAGATAGAAATTGACTTTTAATATCTGCAAAAACAAAGATCGAACTTTTACGAGCAAAATCTATAAATAAAGAGAAATTGAGTGTAGAGAGAAATATAGGGAACTCACCGCTACTCGCTTGCTCCTTCGCCTGACCGACCTTGCTAATTGTTGAAAAAAGAGAGCCCTTTATTTATATTTCCCCAAACAACATTTTTTCTTAAAACAAACGCTTGTGTCGTCATTTGATCGAATATGTAATTTAAAAAATAAATAATTAGTACTTTGTAAAATCACTTTAGTATTTGATTTTTTAATTGTTAATAAAATAGAAATGTTATTAAATAGATGTTAAATAAGAAAATTAATATTCTTTTTGGGATAAATTTAAAAGTAAATGACACATAAAATGAGACGAAAAGACCCTAACCTTATCGTGTAAAAATAGTAATACGAAATTTATATAAATTTTAGTCAAATCTCGTAAAAATAATAATACTAAATTTATGTAAATCTTACTCCTGTTTCATATTTATGCTATTTTTAGAAGATTCAAGAGAAAAAACAAAAGTAGAAACATCATAAATAATAGAGGAAGCATTCTAAAAAGTTTTTTTTTTTTTTTTTGATAAATAAAGTGATTTTATTACCAAGTAGCAGTTACAAATCAAAATATAGTAAACTGGATATGCCCAGTTTACATTTGCATCCTACTTACCCTCCTATTCTAACAACTTCTATCAATTACCTACATCGGTATCCAAATTGCATTACACCAGGTAGAAGTTTAAAGTCTGTAGCACATTGTATAGTCTTGGCCTTAATCTTCCTCTCATATGCATATTTTGCACAACTTGCTTTGCTAACATTGCAGGAGTTCTGCTCACCTTTTGGAAAATCCTTTGGTTCATTTCTTGCCATATAATATAGACAGTTGCAGCCATCACCATCCTATATACCTCAGATCTTGAATTTTTACCTTTATAGTATGTATTTGCCCAGATCACCTCTTCATTCCAGCCTTGTGCTTATCGGTATATTCTTTGCCATTGTAGCACTTTTTGCCACATTTGTGTTGAGTACTCACAGCAAAAGAACAAATGGTTATAGTTTTCTTCTTCAGCACAACATAACACAAATTGCTTGTTCTCCACACCTCCCCACTCAGCCATTCTATCCTTAGTAAGCAGTCTATTTTACAGGACTAAGTACAGGATAAATATCCATTTTAGACATGCTACATTGTTGCAAATCAGTCTTCTCCATTCCATTTTTTTATAGTCCCCTCTAAGAGCTTGGTATAATTTCTTGATAGAAAATTTATCCATTTGTTTCACATCTTCTTCAGTCCGGCCTATTTGTTCATACACTTTATACATTTGCAGGATCTTCCTTACCATCCATGATGCTTGAGGTACATCCACACCTCATACCGTCTCTTGTTTTCCATAGTATATATGCACTCATCTCACTCATAATCTATCTTTCTTGGTGCTCAGAATCCATAACAGCTTACTTATTGTAGCCTTGTTCCATGTCTGCACATCTAGTAAGTTTAAACCTCCTACAGTTCTTGGCTTGCATAGATGCTCCCAAGCAATTAGTGCTTTCTTGAAAGTATCTACTCCACCAGTCAATAAGAATGTCCTACATAGTTTCTCAATGCACTTCGTGACCTTCTTTGGAATGATGAACACCTGAGACCAGAATACTTGTATAGAGAACAACACACTCTTGATTAGTTGGATCCTTCCTGCATATGATAAAAATTTGATGGTCCAGCTATGAACTCTTGCCATTATCTTCTCAATCAGCGGTTGATATTGTATCATAGCTACCTTTTTGGTATGAAGTGGAACTCCCAGGTACCTGAAAGGCATTTGTCCTTGTGCAAATCTTAACTCTTGCAGTATTTCAGCTTGTATATCAGGTGATACTCCTCCAAAGTATATAGAGCTCTTGTCATTATTAGCAACCAACCCAGACGCTCCTGAAAACTCCTGAAACACATCATAAAATATTTTGACTGAACCAGTATCTCCTCTACTGAATAGTAAGAGGTCATCAGCAAAACTCAATTGGATTATTTGTATTCTTTCACATTTGGGATGGAAGTTAAAGTTAGGTTGATGCCTTAGCTGTTTCAGCAATCTTGTCAAGTATTCCATTGGGATCACAAAGAGATAGGGTGATAAAGGATCCCCTGCCTCAGTCCTTTCTTTGTCTGAAATGGGATACTAGGATGCCCATTTATAAGTATTGAGTAAAAGATTGTACTTATGCATTGATAAATCCAGTCAATAAATTTCCCAGGGAATTGCAAGCATACCATGACCTTTCTTAAATATCCCCACTTTATAGAATCATAAGCCTTTCTCATGTCTACTTTGAGCATATATCTTGGGGAGACTCCCTTCCTTCCATACCCTTTTACTAGTTCATTGCTTAGTATTATGTTATCATTAATCAACCTACCTGGTACAAAGGCAGACTGATTTTTATCTATCAGTTCATCCATCACCCACTGCATTCTACTTGTTAACACCTTAGCAATAATTTTGTAGAGTATGGTACAACACGATATAGGCCTGTAATCTGTAACTCTAGTAGGGTGGGCTATTTTAGGGATCAGAGTTATAGTTGTGCAGTTGACAGCTTTACACATCATACCTGTGGCAAAGAAGTTCAGTACAGCTGCAGTGACATCTTCTCCTATACTTGGCCAAGCTTTTCTGAAGAATACTGCATTAAACCCATCACATCCTGGTGCCTTCTGATTATTGATCCCTTGTAAAGCCATGAACACCTCTTCTCTGGTGACTGGTTCCATAAGTTTGAGCTGATGGTATCTATTCAACACTGTTCCATTTTGCATCACTCTTGGATTAATTGCAGGTAATTGTGAAGCACACGATCCTAGGAGCTGTTTATAGAAACTTAGGATTTTTGTCTTTATATCTGGGTTGCTAGTAATAACCCTTTCATTAGTAGTAGTAAGTCCAGTGATCTTATTTTGTGTAACTCTATTTCTTAGGCTTGCGTAAAAATATGTTGTGTTACTATCTCCGAGCTGCAGCCATTGCATCCGGGACTTCTGTCTCACTATACTCTCCTCAACATTCAACTATTTTTCAAGGTTTTTCTTAACCTCCTTCTCTAGATAAATTACATCTTAAGGTTGACCAGGTTGCCTCGTGTCTCTGAATATTTCTTAGTTGTTGTCTATACATTCTTATCTTCCGATCCACCCCTTGATATGAAGAGACATTTAGTGCTTTCATAGCTACTTTCACATTCTTAAGCTCTTGTCGTACATCATACATTTTCCCAGCTCTATGTCTTTGATTCCAAGCTCTCATTACTATCTCCTGGAAATTTTCATGCTAAGCCAAGTGGTTTATGAACTTGAATAATTTAGCCTTACTTATATCCTTTTTTGCAAAACTCAGGCTCAAAGGAGAATGGTCCGAGTACCCTGGGTCTAATAGTATTACCTCACTAGTAGGCATATCAAGCATCCAACTGACATTCACCAATGCCCAGTTAATCATTGTATAAGTGTGCCCATCGGTCCAAGAGAATTCTCTACCCGTGGTGCGCAATACTGATATGTTATTTTCAATCAAGAAAGATTTAAAATCTTTAATCTCAGCTTCTTACACATTAGACCCAATCAATCTATGTTCAACCTTGTGAATGGCATTATAGTTCCCCATAACTAGCCAAGGCCCCTGTTGGCTTGATTCAATCTGTTTTAACTTGCCCCATAGTAGTTTCCTACTATCAACTATATGCAGGCCATAAACGACTGTAAAAGAGAAACTGCAGTTTAAAGTTTTGAGCCTTATCTTGGAATGTATATATTATGCATCCATCTCCAGCCCTTCACATTCTATAACTTGAGGATCCCAAATGATCCAGATTCTCCCTCTGTTGCTACAACCATAGTTATCTAACATCTTCCATCCTGGTGCAATTACTCTAAGGATTTCAGTAGCATATTGCTATTTTATTTTATGCTCTATAAGAGCTATAATATTAACATTATTTTGCCTAATAAACAACCTTACTTCTTTTTGCCTATGGACTTTATTTATCCCTCGAACGTTCCATGTAATTAGCTTAATTTATTAGGAACGTATAATAATACCTTTGCCCTCCAGCCTACTTTATCCACCACCCCCTTTCCTTCCTCCGACCATAAAGCGAGTATCATGTTCATGAAGGACTCCAAATTCATTTGTAATATTGAGCTGCTCGTTAGTACCTTGGGTCACCACCCCCTTTGCTGCAGCTTTTCCTCGAACTTTTTTCTAGGCACTCACTAGTTTTGTTGCATTAGGTTGTTCAATTTTCTCCACACTATTATCCTTACCCTGTACGCCTATACTAGTGCATGGCATATTTGCATCATTCTTTGCTTTTTCTGAGATCTCCTCTGCTTCTTTGTCCTTGTGCTTCCATTCCATTTTCTGCTGCCCCATCCTGGGTCTAGGTTTCACCCCTGGATCTTTCTTTACTTTGCATTTATGACCAATGGTTAGGCACGTTGGACAGTACACTGGAGTTCATAAATATTTTATTAGGGAAAACATTTATATTTTTGCCTTATATGATTGCTTTAAATTGAAAAAAAAAGTTTCATAAAAGGAATGTAATTTGATAAAACTTAGTATAATTTAATAATATCAGTAAGAGTTTTCTACATAATAAGTGGAGAATACCATATGATGACACACAATCAAAGTTTTGTTCTATAACCTTAGTAGCCTCCATATGATTCTGGCTGATGGTCAGCCGCCCCCGCTGGCTGACCAATCTGATTTTCCCCCATTACCCTCAGCAACCAACATATCCCAACCCCCAAATCCAATCGTTCCAAACATCTCTCCTTCAGCTATCTCTTATGCAGCGATCATCAAGCTTAATGGTTATTTGAATAATGCTACAAAGACCACAACTGTTGTTGATCCCATCCCAATAAAGAAAGTAGATCTAATAGATGGAATTCCAGTAGTAAAATAGACAGAGCAAGAAGTTAACAGAATGAACATAATTAAAAACTTGCAATACGCTATTGTTGGCAAATTTTCTTATGGCTGGCCTGAATTATCAGAATTAAGGGATTTAATCCCTAAGCAATGTGGGATTAAAGGTGAATGTAAGATTGATTTCTGAGAACTAGCCATATCTTAATGAGATTTGATCTAGAAGCAGATTTCATTAATATTATGTCTAAGAATGCTTATTACATCACTACAAAGTATGGTGCTTCATATCAGATGCGTCCCTTCATTTATGATGCAAAGTTCAAACTAAATGAAGAAACTTCATAAGAAACTGTGTGGATTTTATTTCCAGACCTCCTCCCCACCTTTTTTGTCAAAGAAGCATTGTTCTCATTGGCATCAGTTGTAGGAAAGAAACTCACCCAAGTTATGCTAGGGTGAAGGTCCAACTGGATTTGTTAGTAGAGAAACCTCAATTTGTTCACATGAAAATTGAAGATGAATCAAGTAAGGAAAAAAGAACCGTGAAAGTGAAAATTCAATAAGTTTCATTACCAGCATATTGTAAAAGGTGTAAACTCCAGGATCATAGTAAGGTCGATTGTAGGGTGTTACATCCAGAGTTGAGGAAGGAGATTGAATTTCCTGGAGAAACAGAATCATCTGAGCAGCAAAAGAAAAGTGCAGATGGAAGAAAACCCATTATTAGTAGATGGAATCCTACTAACAAATTTTTTACAAAAAAGAATGGAGAAAGGATAAGTGATAGGACTGTAGAAAAGGAAAAAACAATCAGTACCAGTAATCCTTTTGAAGCACTGGAAAAGTATGCAAAAGAGACTGAGCAAAAATTAAATAATAAAAAGAATGCAACAAGTAAATATGATGACAACATAGAAGAGTCAACTAGGGATTAGGTAGAGAGAGCCTTTACATTTCCAAAGAAGGCTAATATTAGTAGCTCATCAGGGAAAGAAGGTGATAAAATCACACTTGTGTACAATAATGAGAAGATGTCAGTAAGTGAAAATGAAAACAGTGCCAGATCGAGTGATACCATGGAGGAAGATGAGAAACTAGAGAATGAAGTGGGTGAAATTGTAACAAAGAAGTCAAATAAATGTACAGATATTGTACTCTCTACTCAGCCAATTTCCTTGGCAATAATGAATGACCATAATGATATCTCCGAGTCACAGCAGGAGAAGATTGAATCAGATGTGATACCGGAAGATTTTAAATATATTGAAAATTCAGGAAATAAGAGAAAGGACACACAATTGCTTTTAGAGGAAACACCACATCAAAAGAGTCCAACACAAATATTTCATGAGATTGTGACACACCAGGTGGATGATGGACAAGAAACTAATATTGTAGAGAACTTAATGACAGTCATAACAAAGGAGGTGTAGGAGAAAGAACAAGATAGTGATGTTGTTTGGAAACAAGTTGGTAGAAAAGCTGATCTATCACTAAAAACAACAAAAAAGATCAGGAGAAAGAGCAGAAAACAGATTAAATTAGAAGATCAATCACCAAAAAGGGTGGTTTCAAAAAGAGAGACCTTAAATAAGTTTAATAGATGATTATGAAAGATATTTTTTGGAATATAAGATCTATTAACACTCAGAAAGCTTTTAATAGGTTGCAGATGCTTAATAGACATCATGAATATTTCTCAATAACTCTCATGGAGCCTTTTCAAAACAGAAGATGAATTCAGAAGTATAAAAGAAGGTTGAACATGGGTATAGCAGGAGTAAATATTAATAATAAAATATAATTTTTTCTGAGAGAAGAAATTGACATGGAAGTAATAAATGATAAGGAGCAGCAGATCACCATAAAAGCTACTTTTCTGGACAGGAAAATATGTTGATTACTATTGTATATGCCAAGTGTACAGAGCTAGAAAAACTGAATCTCTGGAGTGATATTTACAGGATTGTTGATACTAATCTACCATGGTTGATAGGAGGAGATTTTAATACTATATTAAATGAAAAAAGAAAAGATTGGTGGATTGCCAGGAACTCTACATGAAATGGAGGATTTTGTATTTTATGTGAATTCCTGTGATTTAGAAGAAATTCTTTTTAAAGGAAGTCCTTTTACTTGGTGGAACGTAGAGCAGGAGCTGATTGTATTTTTGAGAGGTTAGACAGACTGTTGGTCAACTCTCATATGCTGAATTGGTTACCTAATTTAGAAGTGGAACATTTGTCAAGAACAGGATCTGATCATGCCCTTTTGTTCTTGACAATGAATAGAGAAGCCTCAAACATCATAAGGTCTTTCAAGTTCTTAGCTTTTTGGGTGAAGGATGAAATGTTCAAGCAGGTTGTGTCTCAAAACTGGCACACAACTGAGAGTGGGAACAGTTTCTATATTTTCAAAAATAAGTTGAAGATCTTAAAAAGGTCTTGAGAATTTGGAGCAAACAAAGATTTGGTGATATTTTTCTGCAACAGAAAATTCGTGAAGAAATCATAAAGCTAAAGGAATAATTATTTGAGGAGGATCCATCCTTGGTCAATAGGATGATTTTGTAGAAAGCCCAAACAGAAGTTAAGAAATATCTCCATTTTGAAGAGGAATTTTGAAGACAAAAAACTGGAATCACATGGTTTGATAAAAGAGATAAAAACATAGGGTTTTTCCACAGTCTGGTAAAGGGGAGAAGGAGAAGACTACAACTAAATAAAGTTAAGAATGTTGAAGGAAACTGGATTGATGATGCTAAAGAGGTTGCAGATGAAACAATCAATTTTTACAAGAATCAGTTTAGCCAAGAGAAAGAAGGATCTAATTTTGATTTACTAAACCATTTGCCGGAAATGATAACATCTGTAGAAAATAGTGTTCTGACAGAAATCCCAACCTTGGATGAAGTTTACAAGGCTATTTTTAGTTTGAATGAAAGCAGTGCATGTGGGTCAGATGGGTTTTCAAGGTTATTTTCTCAACACTGCTGGGAGATAGTGAAATATGATGTTCTTAAAGTGGTGAGAGATTTCTTTAAAGGTAATACCCTCCTAAAAAGTATTACTCATACTAATCTGATTCTTATACCTAAGAAAAAAGTGATTGAAGAATTCACTGACTTGAGACCAATCAATCTCAGTAATTTCATTAATAAAGTAATATCTAGAGTATTCCATGAGAGATTGGAAGGATTGTTACCTAAATTAATTTCCAAAAATCAATCAGGTTTTCTTAAGGGAAGAAGCATTGTCGAGAATGTTTTATTAGCACAGGAGATAGTAGCTGATATAAGATTGAGACGTAAGCCTACAAATATGGTGATAAAACTGGACATGTCAAAGGCTTATGATAGGGTTTCCTGGCTTTTTCTTACTAGAGTGATGAGAAAGATGGGTTTTTCAGAGTTGATTATTGACATGATTTGGAGGTTGGTGGCCAATAATTGATATTCCATTATTATAAATGGAAAATCCAATGGTTTCTTTCATTCTACCAGAGGAATTAAACAGGGTGACCCTTTGTCACCTACTTTGTTTATCCTTACATCAGAAGTTCTATCTAGGGCTCTGAACTCTCTCTGTGAAGATGGTAGATATCATGGTTATAGTTTGCCTAAGTGGAGTAGAGAGATAAATCATTTGGCCTATGCAGATAATACTATCATATTTACATCAGCTGATAGGTATTCTTTAGAGAAAGTGATGAAAATTCTTGAAAAATATCAACAAGTATCTAGACAGCTCATAAATGGTCAGAAAAATAGCTTTTATATATACAAAAAAGTGGCTAACGAGTTGCAAAATGAGGTAAAATTGATCACAGGTTTTCAACATGGAGTTTTTCCTTTTTCATACTTAGGTTGTCCTATCACACATGCTAGGAAAAAGAAAGCATACTATAATGAATTGATCAATAAGATGAAAGGGAGGCTTCAGAACTGGAAAGGTAAGTTGTTGTCATATGGTGGCAAGGTCGTACTAATTAGCAGTGTTTTGCAAAGTATACCGTTATATCTGTTGTCTGCAGTGGTTCCTTCAAAGATGATTTTGTATGAGCTACACAAAATCTTTAACAAATTCTTATGGAGTAGTAAGGATGAGGGTAAAAGTAAACACTGGATTGCTTGGGACAAAATATGTTATCCAAAAGAGGAAGGGGGATTGGAATTTAGATCCCCTTTTGACATTTCTAAAGCCATGTATTATACGCTATGGTGGACTTTCAGAACCATAAGATCATTGTGGACTGATTATATGTGGAATAAGTATTGCAAAAAGGTTATTTCCGCACTAGTCCGATGGAAAGAGGGATCTCAAATTTGAAAGAAAATGCTAGAAGCTAGAGATTCCATGGAACATGAAATATGGTGGGAGCCTACTGTTGGTTCATTAAGCATTTGACTTGATAATTGGACAAAACTTAGGGCTTTATACCATGTGGTAGAATCAAATTTTGAGATAAAGGAAGAATCAAAAGATATTAATCATCTGATGGATGAAAACGGGTGGAATTTTTAGAAGTTGATGGATGTATTGTCTTATGATATAGCCCAGCATGTACAAGAGAATATCTTTATCAGTAAGGAGGCTTCACCATGGGATATTCCATGGTGGATGCCAACATCTACAGGTAAATTTACTGCGAATGCTTTTCAATTGTGTAGGCAGAGAAAAGACGCTTCTGGGGATTTGAAATATATTTGGACTAAGAGAGTACCTTTTAAAATCAATTTCTTTCTTTGGAGATTGTGGTTCTTTAAGATTCTTATTGATGAAGTGTTAAAAGGGCGTGGTATCAATATAGTATCAAGATGCAGATATTGTTCATCATCTCATTTAGAAACTGTACAACATGTTTTTGTCACAAGTGAAGCAACACAAAAAATTTGGAGGTATTTTGCTATTTGCTCAGGAGTGGATGGACCTTTTGTGCAATACCATCAAACTATCAAAAAATGATGGAATGTAGAATGCACAAAAAGATTAAAACTAATCATCTGTGCTGTCCCAGGAATGGTTTGTTGGCATATGTGGAAGGGCAGAAATAAGGTGAATCATGGAGGGATGGTTAATATATGACATTTCAAGAAATTTACAATTTTTGGCCACTATTTTATATTATTGGATACAGGGAATACCGTAAGAATGACCATTATTGGTGGATTTGCTTTAAAATTATAGACCTGCAGTGAGAACTACATAGGTTTTTTGGAAATTTCCTAGCAGAAACTGGTTTAAATGTAATTCGGATAGGTCTTCAAGGGTAACCCTGGTCCAAGTTTAATAGCTTTCTGTGTTAGAAACCATGAGGGTGACATGCAGGTTGCTTTGTGTAAGTAAATAGCAGACACCACTAATTTATTTTCAGAAGCTCTGGCTATGAAAGAGGGTTGTGATTATTGTTTTGACCACTATTTGTTACCACTTATTTTAGAAATATTTTTTGGAGCTTTGGCTATGAAAGAGAGTTGTGATTACTGTTTTGACCACTGTTTGTTACCACTCATTCTAGAAACGGATTCCTTAGCACTCATGAAGATAGAGAGAATAAAATGGAAATGTCCATGGAACATTGTGATGTTAATCAGGAGAATAAGAAACTACATGAAGGGAGGACGACTGCAGATTACTCACACTTTCAGAGAAGAAAATGCCATGACAGATTTTTTAACTAATAAATGATTTAGTTTTACAGGTACACAAGTTTATAATTCATTTGCAGAATTACCACAAGAGGCAAAAGGCATCGCAATCTAGACAAGCAACAAGTTCCACAATTAAGAATCAAGAGAATGAGGAAAAAAACTCCAGATTAACAACAGAGTCAGAATAAAGCATCAAAAGAGATTCCTTCGCATTTAAGGAGAGATTCAATCAGTGAAAAGTAATGCAGTAGATACAAGAAATACAATAAAAGCACAACAAAATATGGACGAAAACAGGTACACAGAAATAACCCATCTAGAAACTGATAGGGTGGTATCAACCCCAAATGGAGTTCATTCCCTTGAAGATAATAAGTGAAGTTATGTGTGCAGTACCTTAGAATATATTGGTCATTAACGGATCTGAGCTCAAACACCCGAAAAATAATAAGCACAGCTTGGATATAATTTCAATCGAACTTGAATACACAACACCTGGTGAGAGTTTAAGGTGACTTGAGTGGTATTTAGTTCAAAGCAACGTATTTTAAGTTTTGATTGCTTGAAGCTCAAGATTGAACTACAGGGAGGAACAAGAAGATAACTCAGGAATAATGGAAATTACCTGATTAGATGCGAGAGTCGATGACATCGAAACAATAAACAGATCGAACGGAGATGTGAAGAAGAAGAGCAGTACACTTTCCACTTTCCCTATTTTGTCTTTAAGATTAGAAAGTCTTTGATTTTCCTTCTTTTGATAGAGCAATTGGGCTTGGGTCTTGCCTGACCTAAGTCTTTTGTACAAATTTATTTTAACATTTTAATAAATGGCCCAAAAGGCCGATCTTGGATTAAAAAAAAAAAACATAATAAGTGGAGATTTGATATTTATTGTTCCTTCTATTTTCTTTTTTTTTCAACAATGTCGGTAGAATTTTCATAAAAAAATTTAGCATCTATTATGTAGAAAGTGTTTAAATATGATAATATGATTCTTAAAGATGAGAGTTTGGATAAATCCTTTCCCCCTTCTTGCTCCATCATTGCTTTCCTTCCTATGAAATACACAAAAGAAAACGTTTAAGAAGAAATTAGGTTTACATTTCATTATCGTGAATCTTTAATTACCACTTAAAAAAGTTTATACTGTTTGAGTTTTATTATCTTCACATTCTTTTAGAAACAATATATATATATACACACACATACATATTAGCACTAAATTTAATAAGGATATAAAAGTAAGCGAATAAATATTTAAGGAGTTAACACACTTAGCAAACACATCTTAGATTACCAAAAGTGGAAAAAATATCAAGTCTAAACGATTTAATGATACATATCATGAAATTACTAATTTAGTATATACTACGTAACTGAAATAAATAAAATCAATACTATACGATATATGGAAAAGTCAGCTATCTAGCGATCCCAAATTAGTTTTGGTTGAATACATAAATTCTTTATATATAACAGTTTCACACTATGAGATTCGTTTTATAATCATACGAAATAATGTCTTTTTATATGATAAATATTTATTAGTTGAGTAAATTAGTAAAACTAAGTTCTTTAAACTCATGTTTTGTGAGTACTATTCCTAACACACAAGTCGCTAATTAAAGTCAAAAAAAGCTTATGGAAAATATTATATTTGAAAATATTAAATTCAGAAATAGCATAGTTATCCCCTTAATTATGAGTTTCATAACAACAGTTTCAGAATTACATAATATAGCAAGTTGTATTTTGTATTTTTGCAAACTGTTGCTACAAAAATACAAATACATATGATTTTTACTGCCCTTATGATCGATATATAGTTTGTATTTTTGCAAACTATTGCTACAAAAATACAAATATATATGCTATAAAATATAGTTTGATAAAAGTGTTGTTATTTTTTATAATTAATACTTAAGTATGCTACTTTATGTATTTTTTTCCTAATAATTATTAATATCACTAGTTTAGGTGTACGCGCTCCGCACGTGTACCTCAATTTATTGAGTTCAAACGCTACATTAAATAGAATATTTGTTTAAATAATAAAGATGAATATAATAATTAAATTCAACATCTTTTGGAGAATTTATTTAATTAAACCTAACCTTTACCAAAAATATTTGTCAAAGTCGATCGACGTTCATCTACCACTTGTAAACTGCAACAAAACAATACGATGATAGAGATATCAAACCAATATAATTAAATCTAACCTTTACACAAAAATTTTTTCAAAACCGTCTGACACTCATCTACCACCTATAAACTATAACAAAATAATACGATAATAGAGATATCAAAATAATACAACTAAACTTTACCTTTACACAATTTTTTTTTCAAAAGAGAAAATGGTCAAATACCCCCCAACCTTTATCCCAAGTTTCAACTACACGCTTATACTTTGAGAGGGTCCTATGACCCCCTGAACTATTTTAAAATGAAATTATTACCCCAAAACTATTTTAAAGTAGAATATATAACCCTCTAAAAACTCATACCCATATTTTATTTGATTTGTGGTCTACACGCACTGCCACGTGTCATGCCACGTAATTCCACGTCATATATCATTTTTTTACTATAAAAAATAATTTCACGTCATGCCAGGTCATCATCATCTTCTTCTTCTTCCTCCTCTTCTTCTTTTATTCTTCTTCTTCTTCAATGGCATAATGAATCATATGGAATTCACACGATATGTAATCTTATCAAAATCAAATCAACAATTAATGTTCAAAAAATATTCGATTTTCACAAAATGGCGTCGCGACAGTGATGGCGCCGCGATAGTGATGGAGCCGAAAAATTCAAAATTTCAGTGACTTTATTTTTCAGTCTGAATTGATTCAATATTCTCACGTAATTCGAGTTCTTGGATGTCATTGAAGAAGAAGAATAATAAAAAGAAATGTCATTGATGAGTTCTTGGATGCCATTGAAAAAGAAGAAGAAGAAAAAAAAATTAATTGTCATTGATGGGTTCTTGGATGCCATTGAAGAAGAAGAAGAATTGAAGAAGAAGAAAAAAAAAAATTGTCATTGATGGATTCTTGGATGCCATTGAAGAAGAAGAAGAATTGAAGAAGAAGAAGAAAAAAAATTAATTCTCATTCTTGGATGTCACTGAAGAAGAAGAAGAATTGGAGAAGAAGAAGTAAGAAAAATAATAATTAAAATTATATATATATATATATTTAAAGAAATATTAAAAATAATTTTTTAATAAAACATTTTCGTTCTCACTCTCTTTAAAGAGAGTGAAACACACTCTCTTGCCATGTCAGCCTTGGAGGGGTAATAATTTCATTTTAAAATAGTTCAGGGGGGTCATGGGACCTTCTCAAAATATAAGTGTGAAGTTGGGATTTGGGGTAAAGGTTAGGGGGATATTTGACCATTTTCTCTTTTCAAAATATAGATATAAAAATAATACTACAATTAAACCTAACCTTTATCTAAAAGAATTCTTCAAAGTTGACCGGCATTTATCTACCACCTGTAAATTCATTTACGACCTGAAAACTACAACGAAATAATACAATAGTGATCACAAAACTTCAATTTTGATGAAAATAATTCTTTGCCGAGTGAAAATTTTGACCCTAAAAAATGTCTTGAATAAAAATAAAGAAAATATGAAGTTGAGGGTTAGAAAATTAAGTATTTTTCCCTAATAAGTAAACCGATTTCTTCTATAGTTTAACGTACATCTCAATATTTATAGAAGTATTTCCTTAACAGAGTCCTATTTTAGGATTATTTTTCTATCATATTTAGGAGTATTTTTCTAATTAATCAATACAAAAAACTTATTAATTGATTCATAAATTATTTACCAAAATTATACAAACTAAAACCATACGAATTAGAGTTTTATTTAGATTCTTTTTTTTTATTTCTTCTTTTTTCTTTTCATATGTTTATAGGAGCATTTATTACCTTTTTTAGAAGTCTCATATATTATCTTTTTTAGGAGTCTCATATATTTTAGGAGTCTAGTTAATATAATAAAAATAATTAAATACTCCCTCCGTTTCATAATAAATGAAGTGTTGGATTTTGGCACACATATTAAGGAAAAAACAATAAAGACATAAATTTAACGCAACTTTTCATTTTTACCCCTAAAAAAGAAAAAGTTGACCTTGTAATACCTTTTCAAAAGTTAATTGGTTGTCAAATCATTCATACGGACAAATTTGAAAAAAAATTTCAATAATTCACTTATTTTTAAACACCAATAAATACCCCAACAATTCACTTATTTCGAAACGGAGGGAGTATTAAATTGAAGAAAATGGTGAAAAGACGGTTTTGTCTAAACGAGGATCTTTTAATGAAGGACAAAAAGTTTAAATCACTTTTTTAAAGGTCTTCACATTTTTAATATTTTATAGATTATAGATATAATCTATATAGATTATAGATATGAACGGCTGATATTACTCATCGAGGTATTGATGTATTGGGCGATTCCCGGGCTAATTGGGCCGGCCAAAATCATGGGTTGATTTGGGCGGCAAAAGTGGCTTATCTGAATGGTTGGTTTTCTTTGAACAAGCCCATCAGTAAATCATCTCATACCTAGCCCGTTAAATTATGTAAATGGGTTGAACAGATCATATAAATTTGGGCCAAGTTTGATGGACTTTGATAGTGCAATAATTCGAATGGAGACTATCAATATTACAAGTTGTTGCACGGGTTGTCCCTATTTTATGATGTTCTTTAATTTTTGCCTTTCAAATCAATTGTCTTTAATTTTACACTAGGTAATTTATTCGCGCTTCGCGCGGTCGCAAATGACTTATTTTTGACCACCCAAAGTGCATGAAATCAAAAATTATTTCTTAATCAAGTCTTGTCTTCAATTCTATTGATATCTCGCGCACAACTTTAAATAAAGTCAGTAGCGGAAATGAGAAATCGATCCCACTTTCACCTTGAAAAGAAATTCAGAAATAAAGTGGAAATTTAAGAAAAACAAAGTACCAATTATTTCTTCATCAAACTTCACCAATTTAACCACCAATTCTAGAAACAACAGCAGTAGCATCACCAAATCTCGATTCAAAACTCTTCATTTCGATATATTACGGCAAAACTCACCGAAAAACAATTAAAACAAACCTACAAAAAAATATACGCATAAAATTAACACCACCATCACCATCAACACCGCCGCTAATAACTTTTCCTTAATTTTAATTTTATTTCAAATTTTCAAATTCATAAACCTCCATTAATAAACCTCAATTTCCCCCTCCGTAATTGTCGCTACAAAAAGTTTGAAGTGAGAAAAAGAAAGTGACTTTGAAGTTTTCTGACTTTCTTGATCGTATAAATATTTGTGAATTGGCATTGTGTAGTTGGAGAAACTGAGCTTGACCCACGTCAAGATTTGGTTGAATTTCATCTGAGTTGGTCTTAGTTTGCGGTGAAAGAGGCAGTAATAGTGGCGTTGGGTTGCTGACATTTTGGTGTGTGTACTGTGGGTTGTGTTGCTTGAAACTGAACTTGACTCACGTCAAGATTTGATTGAATTTCATATGGGTTGGTGTTAGTTTGCAGAGAAATTGGTTGTTGGAGGAGGAGGGGGATGGTGGTAGCGGGTTTGAAGAGGATAAATTATGGTGGGGTGGAATGGGGGTGGGGGTAGAAGAAGAAGATGGAAAATGAGGGTGGGAGTATGAAGAAGATAGATGAAATGGAAGTGGGGTATGATGAAGATGAAGCAAATAATTTTTTATAGAAAAGTCATTAATGTATATATACTAGACAAGCATGACCTGTATTAGTATGGACTTAATATTAAGATATTTATTTATTTTTTTAATTTTGATATATTTAAATAAAAATTTTTAATAAAAGGATGACATATGTTTTCTAGGATTCATCTGGAATCTAGCATGAGTTCAATATATATTATTTTAATATGTATTTAAATAATTTAAGTTGTTAATTATTGTAATGTATAATATTTTTTTTTATGTATTTTTCAGATTAATATACTTTACTTTTCTTGTCTAAATTTTTGTAGCATTAATAGTTAATTATATTTTAAAAATAATTTAAGTTTTTAATTATTGCGATTTATAATATCTTTCTTCTATTCCAATTTCAGTAACACTAACATAATTTCAAGAGCCGACCAAATATTTTATATTTGTAAATCTTTTTAAGTTGTTGATTATTGTGATTTCTAGTATTTTTCATGTAATTTTTTTTGAAATATATAACATATTAATTTTTTTTAGATATTTTAAGTTGTTAACAATTGTAATTTATAATACTTTTTATGTAATTTTTGAATAATATATGTTATTCTCCTTGTCCAGAGTTTTGTGTCGATGATAGCTAATTATATTTTTTAAATAATTTAAATTTTTGATCATTGTGATTTTTAATATTTTTTATATCTCAACTTATGTGACACAATGCTTAAATGACCATAATAATTAATTAGGGGTTATATAGTAAAATCACGACTGAAGCAGCTGGAGCAGAAATCAATCAATTTTTAATTTTTTTTTGTTAATTATTGTTATTTAT
>NC_061112.1:127327277-127331925 GCF_002878395.1 Capsicum annuum | reverse complement strand
CACGTCAGCTTGAGGAGTGAAAATAATACACTTTAAAGATGTTAAAGGGAGTAAATAAACGGAAGTTAAATTTAAGTGTTAAACTAAAACCATGCCTGTCGCCTTACCACCATAACCTTCATTGCCATTAGGTTGTTGAAAAAGAGCTAACGGTAGTTGATAGAGGAAAAGGTGGAAGACCGAGGATTTTTCTAGATTAGTGGTGTTTGATAATGACAGGACAATTAATGAGTTTGTTATGGTAAATGAATAAAAATTGGGGAATATAAATCAAAAAATAAGCAAAAAAAATAAATATCTTTGTTAATCATTGAGGCATACCACGTCAGCAGTCTCCAATGATCCCTTTATATATAGAGAGAGATAGATTGCTGCTCATTTTATAAAAGTTTTTGGGTCAAAGTACGTTGACTATGACCTAATTTTGCAAGAAGCTTATTTCTTGTTCAATCAACATTTGTTGTATCGTATCTAATTCACAAGTCATAAGTTTAGAAATGATTTACCCTGTCTGACTTAAGTTTAGATAACTTTTATGGATTTAGGGAAATTTCTGGTATAGAGAAAAACAATAGCAAAGATGAACTTGATGTTGCTAAGTTAATATGCCTAAACATTTTCTTTTTCAAAATGCCTAACCTTGCTCTAGTAGTTTTAACTATTCGTTTCTCATGATGCACATTTTTCGGGTCGCTTTCATCGAATTCCTTGCATTTTTAAGATGCATGCATGGGCTGAGAAATTTCTGTTAGAAAATGGGTGAAAATCGTCCCAGAAGTTTGTCTTAAAAATCAACCTCCCCGGAACTATCAACAATAATCAATCCCCCCCTTTGTCCCATGCAATGTTCATTTTGTCCTTGTAATTTTAATTCTATATTTATATGATATCTTTTTATAGTATATGTAATGAATATTTTTTAACATGGATATTTATATTATTTTATTTAAGTTTATTAATTTTATAAGCAAATTAATACTTTTTATAAATTTATCAAAAAATTTAATGTTATTTTTTAAGGTCGTTATTTTAGTATTATATTATTAAAAAGTCGTTTGGTGTGAGGTATAATTATAATAATTCAGAGATAAAGTTCATGATTATTTATCCTGCGTTTAATTAGATGTATTAGGTAGTGTCAAAATTATTTGTTGCACCATTTATACCACAGTGATGAGATAAATTATCACACATACATGTTAGTACAACTTATTTTGTAATAACTAATCCCGCAATAACTTGTTTCCAAACAACCCACCCCTAAATGTGTATATATACATATGTATGTACATGCATATGCGTATATTTTCGTGTTTTATCACTCTCTTACCAAATTATTTCGTATTACTAACTTTTTGTTGATATAACACAATCCTTAAGAAAATTTTACTTAGAGGTATATTTTACTAAATTAACCTTATTAATAATAATTTGAAACTTTAAATTTGTCTATACTGTTACTTTATATAGTTATTTAACAATAAATGGTAGAAAAAAATATAATACAATTCTTTTGATTTCACAAATTGAGCAGATAAATTAAAACTTCTATTTTTAGTATGAGGATCAAGTGATAAGAAATGATATTATCTATTGTCTATATCAGTAAACAAGATGTGATTGTCATTAATAGAGTATTACATATTTTATAATTTATATAAATAATATAATCTTTAAAATTTTACATTATTTTTATTCGAGAAAACATCTAGTACCCCCGAACTATGATCAAATTTGCTACGACACACGTCAACTTCACGGGGGTCCTATTACCCCTTAAACTAAATTTTAGCGTATTTTTGTCAATCTTTTTAGCTAACGTGATACCCTTTGTCAATCATTTTAGATGGCGTAACACCTTTGACGTGGGCTCCATTTTATGTAATAAAGGTTTTACTAGAGGCTTATCTCTTTCATTTATTGTTTGTATTTTTTGCATTGAAATATGTTTATAAAATTAGTATTATTTATTATTTTCACTTGTAAAATAAATATTATAATTTTGATTATTATTAATAAAACTAATTTTCTTATATCATGCTAATTTACTTCATAAAGATCATCATTAGCTTATATATTTAATTAGTATTTCTTTTTTTTTTTCTTAGAAGATAATGTTTATGTTTTTATGAAGATTTTGTTATATGATTTTTTTTTTTAAATGAAGATAATGTTTATGTTTTTATGCAATGTCCATAAACATTATCATATTACAAGGACAAAATGGACATTGCATGGGATAAAGGGGGGAGGTTGATTATTGTTGATAGTTCGGAAGAGGTTGATTTTTAAGACAAACTTCGGGGGAAAAACAATTTTCACCTGTTAGAAAATTCATTAAAAATATATAAATATTCAACTATAAATCCAAAAAAAAAACTAATTTGATAATAAATTCAGCACTTATAGAATTTAAATCTCGATTCAATTTCTAATAATAGTATGAATGAGAGCTAAAATTAATAAATTGAAAAAAGTTAGGTTTAGCATCATTAATCTATCGCCAACTAGTTCAGTGTCGGAATTCAATGACAAACCAGAATAATAATTACAAAAATCATTATTAATGATGAACCAACTCTTTAAGCTTTCACATAAATAATGCAGCACTAAAACGTGACACGTTAACAATGTTAGTAAGTTCTGATAAATCATTTGCAATCCACCAATGAAATAGGAAAAATATCGAAAATGTTTAGACGTATACCTATGAATCTATACTTTTGTGACCTAAAATTTCTTAATACGCCTTGCTTTGGGACTAAATTCAAAATTCGCTCCTACAACACATTTGAAAATATTAGAAAGAACAGTGCGGTGCATTCAAGCTTTTTATGTATAGAGCATGAGAGAAATTGCGTTATAGCAAGCGTAGTCAGATGAACAACCTTCGTCGAATTTTTTTTCGAATATATAAATTAAATATAATATTTTTTAGATATATGTAATAATTGAACAATCTTGCCACAAAAGGCAACAAAGGCCTAGCAGTTTAGGGTATGCAGATTCACCCCAGCCGCTTGTGTTTGATCCGCGAGTCTAGCAATCTTTTTTTCCCACCTCTCAATTCTAAAAGTATGAACACCTTTGATAAAAAATCTGGCGCCGCCACTAGTGTAGAGTTTGAGAAAGATCGAACCACAAGATTTTAGTATGCGTAGTCTTACCCTTGCAGTTCTGCAACTTAATTCTATGACTTGAACTCGTGACCTACTAATTACATTACAATAACTTTATAAGTTACTCCAAGACTCCTTCTTACACCTTTGAAAACACTATTTGATGATAAAAATATTAATCATTCGAGGTATTTGTTTGAATGAATAATTTTATCTAAAACAACCTATTATTTTTCATAATTGACCTTTGGTGAACTGGTCTTAGAACACGAAATAAATATGCAATACAAAATTGATTAATAGTTAAAATTTGAATGATATCGATATATGAAGGAGATGTTTCACTTCTCAACTCCTACTATATACTATTTATTTCGCTTACAATAAACAAAAAATTTACGTAGCTAACTTGTTTATCATGATGCACATTTTTCTGATCACTGTCATAGACTTTCTTGGCATTTTTAAATTGACATGATGACGGATGGAGCTAGATCATTATTATGGGTTCAGATTAATTTAATAATTTTTATTTAAATCATGTATTTATAATAAATTTTTTATTAAATATATATAAATATATTTAGTTGCGAATTCATAACTAAGACTATGAAATTCAGCAATAAATTTAAAACATATAAACTTCAAATCTATCAGGTTTCTAGAGAAAATTGAAGGAAATGTGTCTTTTAAGTCTTGAATGAAGGATTGATGACATTGACCAACAGATAGGGTCAAGCATCATTAGAGAACTTGATTAAGTTAATTTTGGACTTGATTAATATTTTCAAAACTTTCTAATCTTTTCAAAAATACAAATCAACCCAACCCACACCCCTCTTCAATCCTAATCAACCACTCTCTCTCTCCAGCTTCTCCCAACCAACAGTTCTGCAAAATTTCTCCCTTCAACCTCCGACGACAAATAGTCGGGCGAGTTCCTTTTCGACTTTCAACCGTCAATCGACGTGAATACTTCTCCGCCGACAACAACTTCGAGTTATTCGTCCTCCCATTTCCTTTATCAAAGGTAAAAAATTATGAAATAATAGAGGAACTTGAGCCAACTACTCTTCTGGTATTGAAATATGGACTGAATAAAACCCAAATTTCTGGCATTTCTGCATTTCTTCTTCTTGTTGTCGTACTGTTGATTCAAATTTGTTGGTGATTTTTGGTCACAGTTGATGTTCTTAGTGTGTATGTGTGTGTGTGATATGTTGGTGTTGCTGGGTTGATTTGTTGTTTGTCTTGGTAGAAATGGTAGTGCAACAGTTGAAACATCTTATGTAATAGATGAAACATATGATGCAACAAATGAAAATCTGATGCAACAGATTAAAAATTTGATGCAACTATGAAAATCTGATCTAACAGGTGAACAATCTAACAGATCATTCATCTGTTGCGATAGACGACTCTTCTGTTTGGAAGAAATCTAAACAATATTGATCCAATAGATAACTGATTAGTGATCTATTTTTATTCTTTCCAACGGTTTACTCTTCATTTTAAAATCTGATGCAACA
>NC_061112.1:127315972-127324277 GCF_002878395.1 Capsicum annuum | reverse complement strand
GTTGCCCTCTTCGAAGTTGGCAAAGAGTTCCTTGTCTCTTGTGAGCTCGATCAGGAACACTACCTTCAAAGTTGTGGCATTCTAGAAGCCTTTCAGAACACTTTCTTTAGAAGCCTTAAAGGATACATGAAGGGTCTCTATGTTTTTTTTAGGTCAAAATATGTTGATGCACGTTGAAGATGTGGTCCCAAAAGTTGAACAACATACTTTATTTAGCGTTGCTCCATGCATCTTGCTCAACCAATTTGATAAATTAGTAAGCATGGATTTACGTAGCATGTGATCTAAACTGGCTCTACCATTACTATCAAACGTTATGTAACTCTAAGCTCATTACTCTATCAAAAAAATATGACAGAGTTAGTGCACAAATCGAACGAGTTCAATCTCTCAGCCTTTCTGCTGATTGCTCTTCTCCAATATAGATGACAAGATATATACTATGCAAAAGTCTACACCGTCGTCAGACATGTTCTCAGGAAATCATGTCTGGCGATGGTGTAGACTTTTGCCAAGCAGATATCTTGTCATCTATATTGGAGAAGAGTGATCAGCAGAAAGGCTGAACGATTGGGTTTTTTTTCTATGTGCACTAACTTGGGCATATTGTTTTGATAGGGTAATGAGCTTGGAGTTACGTAATGTTTGATAGGCTTGGTAGAGTCGGTTTAAATCACATGCTGCGTAACTCCATGCTTACTAATTTATCAAATTAGTTGAGCAAGATGCATAGAGCAACGCTCGATAAAAGTGTGTTGTTCAACTATTGGGACCACATCTTCAATGTGCATCAACACATTTTGACCTAAAACAAACACAGCGACCCTCCATGTATCCTTTAAAGCTTTTGAAGAGAAAGTATTCTGAAGGTCTTCTAGAATGCCACAACTTTGAAGGTAGCGTTCCTGATCGAGCTCACAAGAGACGAGGAACTCCTTACCAACTTTGAAATGGTAATGAACAGCTTGAATACAGAATCAACAAACTGGAGGCAAGCTTGAAAATTATTGGGATTCACATACTGCAACAAGCATCTGATCTTCTACAAGGAATGTTGAAAGCATGTCAAGGTAAGAAAACACAATCAATTATAACCATATTGATAAGGAAGCAATGATACTCTATTTTCCTTTCAATCTCTTTTGTGGTTCCAATTAGGTCAACGGCAGTGGACCTGATCGGAAACACAAACAAGAAGATGCGATGAAATTTAAAATTCAAAAATTGCTGCCTTCGCTTAGTTTCCTTATTTTCACTGTAGTTGTTGTTGGCGTAAGTTTTCTAGACTTGTTGAACATCATTTCTACCCTCGATGCCCGTGAGGCTGCTTTGTTGGTCTTTTACTATTTTCTACCTAGGTGATAATCCCGACCATGCAGCTCCCTAGAAAAGTGTCCATCTGCATTATTTTTCTTTTGGAGACACAACGGACGAAATTACATTATCGGATACATTTTAATATTTGTACTTGATTTATATTTCGCATCTGTTAAGATAATTCCATCGGCGAGATTCATTAAAAGTTACTTTCTACCCTGTGTCTCTTCTTCAATTAGCTCTCAGATGATATAGTCTTCCATCAACAACCCATTTTCCCTTGAAAGCATTCTCCTACCGCACCTTCTGGAATATAATCATCAACTCGAGCGAGCAACCCAACCATATAAATTTTGGCCAGGGCAATAACTATATTGGTTTTCCATTCTTGTTTAATGCAGTGCAAGAATTTGAGGGCCCTCTAAGGGTCCAATGAACACTTAAAAGTAAGTCCAATCGCTATTGTTTCTCTGCAGTGATGGCAAATGTTGATCCCTTCTCAAAACTTGACATGCATAAACACGAGCACCAACCATCAGTAATTCATAACAGGGCATCTGCACCACCTTCATGAGGTCCTCAGCCTTATCAATTTCGAACCCATCAAACTTAACGGTACAATGCAGAATCTTGTTTGAATGATCAATGCCTAATCTGTTAAAAATTACATTCACAAAAATATTGTACTTTGTGTGTGTTGTCCCGGTAACCTTATTAGTAATATGTACTTAACTCCCACACATATGATAGTGGATCCCTTTGGACACACCTTATTCTTCCTAGCCCATCTATGGCTTAAATTGAATAAACAGATGACTAACTTGTTACAACAGATAACACATCTGTTTATATTGTCAATCAATTGGAGACATCTGTTACGATAGTGATCAACCTTTTGCCAAAATCAAACAGATATATATATCTGTTGCAAAAAAATTGCCAGTATGTTGTAAGTTATCTAACAGAAAGAATATATTTTATAACAGATTACCCATATGTTAGATTTATTTTAAAGTAATTTTCTTTTCTTTTCGAGATACAATAATTTATAAATAGGTCCCTCCTTACAAATATGGATGATTTAGATTTGTACAAGAATATTTATATTGTGTGAACTTCAAAGGCAGTTTGATTGATGAACTTCAGAGAGATATTTGACTGACTTCGGAGCAAGGCTGTCGGATGAATGAAAAATGTCTGATTGACAATAATAATAATAGTTGTAATAATAATTAGGTAATATTTTTTATTTTAGCGATTATTTTCCTCCTTTTGTATATCAAATCTACCCAAGGGATTCAAAATCTCTCCCTCTCTCTCTTTCTCTCTCTCTCTATATATAAAGGAGAAACATAGAGGAGGTGATGTGGCACCCCTCTATGATCTCCATTGACATTTATCTTTTTTCTCCTTTTTTGACATTTTTTTCTTCATTCTTTTCTTTTATCAATTTGCTTGATAAATAAAAAGATTTATTGTATTCATTATATCTAATTACATTTCATGAGTTACAAAAAATATTTATCCATTTGCATTCTCTATTAAATATTTTCTTTAAGTAACATGTCTTTTCAAATTTCTTTATCTAATTTTTATGACTTGAACAACCTCTATATATGTACAGTGATTTATTTGGAGGGCAATATGGAATTTTATAGCCATGGTTGGACGCAAAAGAAGAAAATTGAGGTTGTAAGTTTTTAGTATATGTGTTTTTGAGCATTAGACATCTTTCTTTTTCTATTTTTTGAGCTTAAATTGATTTGAAATTATTTGAGTTGTACTTGATATTTTAGATTTATAATCATTTGCTAATCTTAACAATTTGTTTTGTATCTTTTCATATATTTGTGATGGTATGATCATTTTTTTCTTTTCATGTATTAACAAGTACAATGATTTATTCGGAGGACAATATTTAATTTTGTAGCCATGATTGGACGCAAATGAAGAAAATTGAGGTTGTAAGTTTTTAGTATGTGTGTTTTTGGGCATTAGGCATCTTTCTTTTTCAGTTTCTTGAGCTTAAATTGGTTTAAAATTATTTGAGTTGTACTTGATATTTTAGATTTACAATCATTTGCTAATCTTGACAATTTTTTTTTTGTCTTCTCATATATTTGTGATGGTATGGTCATTTCTTTCTTTTCATGTATTAACAACTATACATTCTTTAATGTATAACATAGGAACAACTGGTAAGAAGTTGTCACTCTTATTATTGAGTACTAATACTGTTAGCTTTATGCCATGAAAAATGTTGATGTATAGTACTCCTGTCAGGCCTAAAGCAATATATCATGTGGCTCCAATGACAAAATAAATTAATGACAACAGATAGATTGAGCAAGTGGGGAGTGCAAGTAGTGAAAGGATGTGTCTTATGCAAAACACGGGATGAAGACAGAAACTACTTGTTTACTCATTGTAATTGTAACACCCCGATTTTCTGAACCAAAATGCTACACGGTGCTTATGACCCCCAAAGGACCACAAGCTAATCCATGACTGATATCTGTACTTGTACACTGCATAATATACATGCAAAATGCGGAAAACATGAACAATAGGCCATAAGGTTTAACTGAATAGAATATCTGATAAATAATAATATCCATATGGGGTAACCAATACCCAATACAACTGATGTCTAGATCAAAAATCTGAACTAAATCTGAAAGTCTCTAAATACTATCTAAAATAAGGAGTTGAAGGAACATGTCTCCAACTAACTCCATCTAATAAAACTGAACTGAAATAATGAATGAAATAAAATAATATCGTCCTCGGATGGATGAGGACTCACTGCCACTCTGCGTACTGGGATGATGCTACTGCTACTGCTGATCTGGAACTCGTGACTCTGAACCTATGGTGTAACATAAAAGAAAGCACCATAGCGCAAATGCATCAGTACAACTGAAAGTACTGACTATACGAGTGGGGTAGGCTAAATGCAAAAAGGTTTACATGAATGAGTAATGCTAACTGACTGATAAAATGAATGTGAGAGTGTAAACATGCATACATAGTAACTGAGATCGTGAACGAGTGATATCTAGATCTGTACGCTAATACATGATTTACTGTTATCTAACATGACTGATACTGGAATTCTGATAACATGGATGACCGTGTTTGACAGTCCTGAATCTGATGGAACTACCTGAGTTTCGTACTATAACTGAATTAACTGTAACTGACAGTCCTGGTATACTCAAATCTGAAGAAATATCTGAGTTCTTTTACTGAGACTGGAACTGAAACTATATGAGGTAGTTGCTTAACCGACATGCCCCAATAACGCATATAGCTAAGTTGGGATCCAATCTCTGCCCTAACTGGAAGGGTGTCAATACCGTGCCACTGGTAAGGATAACTGTGAGTGACCCTTAACTGGCAGGTACTTAAACAAGAACGGTGGGAACCTTAAACTGACAGGTTAAGCCACCTCATCAACCCTACTCTGGTAGGTTAAGATGTCTCAACCTACACCGGCTACGTAGTTCTGGAACCCAAGGATGACTACTAAGAATCACACCCTAAACTGGCAGGTGAGAGTTCCCATCTTTGGGTTCACTCGATGCTAACTTCTACTCCCATCTGAAGAGACTGAATCATGATTTAACTGGATATACATGGACTGATCAACTGACTTCTGTTGACTAATAGAATAGTACTACTATTTGAGAATTTATTGAGATCATAAGATTTCTGAGATTTTCTGAGTCACACGACTGAGTGGGTTCTATAGATCATGGCTTGAATGAGATTATCATGATAACATGACATGACTCTAGGTACACAACTATATTTTTTAGGTACAAGTACCCCCAGGACTTGATGGAAGGAAACTGACATGCATAATTGACTTGATCATAAAAATGGAGTCCATAATTCACCATATCATAAGTAGAGGATTTCACACTAAGCATAGTTCTCAACATCTTACATATGGAAGGGAAATTCATACAACATGTGTACACTTTCATAGCTTTAATATCATTCTTAATCCATATCACAACAACGACGCATATCAATCACGTGGAATTCATGTGAAATGGGACATGAATCTTATCACATTAAGCATTTTAGAAAACACTTTGCATGCATTCTTTTAGCTTAGGTGTGATTTCATGAATTTCCCCATTTTAAACCACATAAAGTTCATGGATTTCAACTAACGAACACATATACCTCATGAAAACACCTTTAGATATCGTCTTGAAACTTAAACAACAATCATCAGCATGTACATGGTCATATCACAACAAGACAATCACAAAATAATATTTAAAATATGGTTCTTGAGCTCTGTGAATGAAATGGATCCATAGATGAACAGTACGCATACCTTAGATGAAAGATCCATGAAAATTTACGGTGAAATCCTTTGAATGTTGAAGCTTCTGTGAAAACCCTATGGGGTTCTTGAGAGAATTTTGAGAAAAGAGAGTATAATGTGGTTGGATTGCGGATAAATTCCGTTTTTATGGAATATAGGGGTGGAAAGATGACCCAAATACTCCTCTAGATGCGTCATTTAATTTCTATGAAAATTACCCGATTTGGGCCCCTGGCGCAATGCGAAGATGCCGCGTTGCCAATTTTTTATGACCAGGAAACTCACCGCGATGTGGTGGAATCACAAAGAGACACTAGAAATTGACAAACATCATTTTGGCTTATGGCGCTATGCGCCACTGACTAAAATGACACTGCTGAAACTTTAAATCGCCATAACTTCTTCATCGAGTGTCTGTTTTAGGCAAATTTGGTATCGACGGAAAGTTTATTCAATTATATACAATTTATAGGGTATAAATATGCCAAAATACCACCTATAAACCAAGTTATTCTCATTTAAAGATGACCTATGTAAAATCACACACGAAAACTTGGTGGATTCAAAAGTTCTTAGCTCGACTTACTCTAAGTGACTCTTATGAACTGTTTAACACATCATAAGCTCTATTATCACTAGGATACTCATCCTAATTCATGTATTTAAATATGAATCACAGGATAGGAGGTTTCATCTGTAGGGGCAACGGTTCATTTTCTAGCTTAGAAATATACGGGGTATTACAATATCTCTCCCTCGAAAACATTCGTCCTCGAATGAGACTGACTGAAACTGGGAGAGACTATAGTACATAAAATACATACACTAATAGAACAAGATCTCATGACAGACATGACTGATAAGCTAAACATATCATGTTGGACATGCATATCTAATGCATGAGTAACTGATTCATGAATGCATAACTGAGATTTCTGATAATTGAGTTCTCCCAATGAGAATGCATATTTGATGCATGATTATACACTAGACTGATACATGAATGCTTGACTAAATATGCAATGGTACTTGATACCAGATTTGTGATGAAACATGAGCATGAACTGAATACCAAGTTATATAGAATACTGAAAGGGAAACTGAATAAACTTAAAGAGAATTGTTACCTTGAGCTTGATCTGGATTGGTGGAAAAGAGGTGAGGATACTTGGTATGCATATCTGCTTCTGCTTCCCAAGTAGCTCCCTCAACGGACTGATTTCGCTAAAGAACTTTGACTAGAGGGACTTCTTTGTTCTTCAGTCTACGAGTCTGGTAGTCTAGAATTTCGACCAAAATTTCCTCATAGGAGAGACTGTTTTGAATGTCAATGCTATGAATAGGGACTATGACAGATGGATCACCTATACACTTCTTGAGCAAAGATACATGAAAGACTGGATGAACTAAGGCTAGATCTGAAGGCAATTTGAGCTCATAAGCTACCTTACCTAAACGATTGAGAATCTTGAAGGGATCGATATATCGGGGACTGATCTTTACCTTCTTGCCGAACTGCTTCACTCCTTTCATGAGAGAGATCTTCAGATAGACATAGTCACCAATCTCGAACTCAAGATCCTTTCTGCGCACATCTGCATCGGTCTTCTGTCAGCTCTGAGCAGCCCGAAGTCTTTCTCTGATCAACTGGACTTTCTCTAAGGCGTCGAATACTAAGTTAGGCCCTATGACTGAGGCCTCACTAGTTTCGAACCACCCGATTAGAGATCTGTACCTCTTACCATAGAGAGCTTTAAACGGAGCTATTTTAATACTGGAATGATAGTTATTGTTGTATGCAAACTCAATCAAAGGCAAGTGGTCATCCCAACTTCCCTTGAAATCAATTGCACATGCCCTTAGCATATCTTCAAGAGTCTGATTGGTTCTTTCTGCTTGACCATCTATCTGAGGATGAAAAGCTGTACTGAAATGAACTTGGGTACCAAGACCCTTTAGAATGCTTTCCAAAAGTGAAAGGTGAACTGGGTACCTCTGTCTGAGATAATAGATAATGGAACACCATGTAATCTGACCAACTCTCTGATATAGAGTTTTGTGTAATCCTCGGCTGAATAAGAGGTATGAAGTGGAAGGAAATGAGCTGACTTAGTCATTCTGTCTACAATGACCCAAATTGAATCGTGCTGATGACAAGTTCGAGGAAAATCCATCACGAAGTCCATGTTCACTTCTTCCCACTTCTAAGTAAGAATAGTGAACTCCTGCATGGATCCACTAGATTTTTGATGCTCTATCTTAACCTGCTGACATATAGGGCACTTAGCCACAAATTCTACAATATCTCTCTTCATCCCATTCCACCGATAGATCTCCCACAGGTCGTGGTACATCTTAGTGTCCCCTAGATAAATAGAGTATCGTGCACCATGCGCTTCTGCAAGAATTCACTGCTTTAAATCACCTAAACCTGGAACACAGAAATGACCCTGACAACGAATGACACCATCTCCCCCTTGGGAGAAAACCTCTACTTTCTAATTTTGAACTGACTCTTTTAGCTTGACAAGGCTAGAATCCCTGTCTTACTTTTTTTTCACCTCAAAAACTAGAGATGACTCTGAACTATCCTAAACACATCCACTACCCTCTGAAGAATTGGCTAAGCGAACACCTAGTCTG
>NC_061112.1:127275804-127312972 GCF_002878395.1 Capsicum annuum | reverse complement strand
CACATCCACTACCCTCTGAAGAATTGGCTAAGCGAACACCTAGTCTGGCAAGCTGATAGATTTACTGAGCCACTTTATTCTTGCTATCCTCAACGTAAGAAACACTACCCATGGAGAGTCTACTGAGAGCGTCGGCCACAACATTGGCCTTGATCGGATGATAAAGGACACTCATGTCATAATCTTTCAAGAGCTCTAACCACCTTTTCTGATGAAGATTGAGATCTTTCTAAGAAAAGACATATTGGAAACTCTTATGATCTGTAAAGACATCTACATGAACTCCGTATAGATAATGCCTCCAAATCTTCAAGGCAAATACTATGGATGCTAACTCAAGATCATGAGTAGGATAATTCTTCTCATAAGGCTTTAACTGCCTGGAGGCGTAGGCTATGACCTTATCATGCTGCATGAGGACACAACCTAGAACCACTCTGGATGTTTCACAATAGATTAAAAATTGTCTGAACTATCTGGAAGAGCTAGAATTGGAGTTGAGGTGAGTCGAGTCTTCAAGTCCTGAAAACTCTTCTTGCAAGAATCTGACCACTGAAACTTGACCTTTTTCTGAGTCAATCTGATCATGGGGGATGGAATAGAAGAAAATCCCTCAACAATCCATCTGTAATAGCCAGCCAAACCTAAGAAACTCTTGATATCTGATGGAGAGACAGAGCGAGGCCAGTTTCTTACCGCTTCGGTCTTCTGAGGATCTACTCTAATGCCATCACAGGAAATAATATGGCCAAGGAATCACTACAACATTTTTGTCTTTTGGCCACACTAAATTTAGACCACTCTTGTAAAGTGTGGCCTATACTATTTAAGATCGCGCTTTTAAAGCGTATCCTAAACTTTTAGCTTTTGGACACATTAATTTTTACAACGCTTAGAAAGAGTGGTCTTTAATGGTATAGGCCACACTTTATAAGCGTTGTCAAATCTTGATAGAATTGGCAACTCTTATTTACAGATATGACTACACTTTTAAGTGTGGCATTATTATAATTCTAAAGACAACATTTTAAAAATGTAGCCTAAATTTTCATTACAAATTTTTCACTCTCCCTCCAATTAATTATTAGCCAAAAATAAATGAGTAAAGAAAATATTTAATAAAATATATTGATCTCTTTTTCCAAATATCTCACAGATGTCAGAGCTCACAAAACCCTCAGCTCTTTGCCCAAATTTCTCCTCAAATCCATCGAATCCATGGAAGATTTATTTCCAAAATCGTCAAATTTTATCTAACTTCAGCTCAACTCTATTAGCATATCAACCAATAATATAGTGAAGGTAGGAGGCTTAGTGGGTTAATTATAAGTGCTTTTTAATGGAAGATAGATTTGAGTTTTAGTAATTCTTGTTCTGCTGGAGCTATGTTGCTCTGATCTTAAAAAATGTGTAATTTTTGGAAGATCTAACAGACTCCGGGGTCATTTTTGAGGATCCGACCAATGGCGCTAAAGTTTGGACTACATGATAGTTAATTGGATTGGTTGATTCAGTATAAATATGAATTACTTCTATTCTATCTATTTTGTGATAATGTGCAGTTTTTTTTGTTGTCTTTTTGTCATCTATTATAGATGGATTTGCAAGGATAAAAGCTAGTGCAACAATTGATGCAGATACTTCTTATGATCTTTGCTGTGGTAGTATTCCTCATAGGCTATGTGTTAGGATCGTTCCAAACTATGTTGTAAACGTACGCTAGTGGTGTTGTCTTTATGGCCCTTGTAACCATACCCAACTAGCCTATGTTAAATCACAATTCTCTCAATTGGTTGGACCCAAGTTTGGTTGAAAAGCATCCCAAACCAGTGTCTTCTCACTCCAGTTCTAAGAAGAACACTAAGAATTAGTTCATTTTCTAACGTTACACTTGGTCCTTCTGCAGAAAATTATAATGATGTATCAATTAAATATTGCTGGTGGTTTTTCGATATGAGCTGAATGTTTTCTGAATCTGTTACCACCACGACTGTCCCCTCTTCACTGCAATACTTTGTAATATTTAATATTCTGTATTGATCCCTGATTGTTAACCTATAATAGTGTTCTGCATCACATTTTGTGGGGACATCTATTTTGAAGAATTGTAGTACCGTAGACGTAGTTTACTTTCTTACGCTATTGAAATCTATGTAAACCAATTTTAACGTATAAGGAGTTTAACTAAAAAGTGACCTAGAAGAGAGTATAAGGAGTTTAAATTTGTCAACTGCAGCAGGCTATTAGCCTTACATAGTTGAGCGTGAAGCTTACCCGGAACATAGTGATTCTGTTAAGGCCAGAACCTTGGATCGCAGATTATGATAGAGCTGCACAGTAACATTTTGAATTGCCTTCCTCAATAGACATTTGTGTTGTGATGAATAGTTCATTCATTGGTTTATTTGTCTCAAATTTGTTTCTGATATAGGAACAAGAACATTAACACAAACTGTACAGTAACTATGTATTATTATTTTAGAATTATTTTTCTAAAAGAGATGGTGCTTAAACTAATGACCGATCCTAACTAGCTTGTCAGTTTGGACTAATGGATAGCTAATTTGATCGGTGGATTTAGTATAAATATAACTTATTTCTATTCTACCTGTTTTGTGATAATGTACAGTTTTTTCATTTGTTTTTTTGTCATCTATTTTAGATGGATTGGTAAGGACAAAAGCTAGTGGAGCAATTGATGCAGATACTTCTTGTGAGCTTTGTTGTGGTAGCATTCCTCATAGTCTATGTGTTTGGCTCAATCCAAACTGTGCTGTTAAGATATGCTGGTGGTGTTGTCTTTACGGATCTTGTCACTTTAGCCAACTAGACTATCCTTAATCACAATCCTCTCATGGACCCAAGTTTGACTTAAAAGCATCCCAAACCAGTGTCTGCTAAATCTGATTCCAAGAAGAAGAGCACTAAGAAGTAGGTCATTTGAGTAACATTTCACTTGGTCCTTCTATAGAAAGTTATTATGATGTATAAATCAAATTGGTGTTTTTTTTGTATGAGTTGAACGTTTTCTGTTCTTGGTGAATTTAGTCAATTCTATAAGAAAGATTTAGTTTTGATATTGTTGTGCCATATCTCTTTTATTCCCGAGATTTGTACGTTAATTGCCTTTTTACTCACATGTCGTCTAAAATTAACCAGTTTCTATCCAAACGCCATTTGTATTTGAAAGAAAGTCTAAGTTGCTCGGACTCTTCACATGTCTATGGGTGCTTGTCGAATCCTTCAAAAATAGTGTATTTTTGAAGGATCCGACACGGGTACGGCAATATTTTTGGAGAGTCCTAGAAACTTAGAAGAATGAAGCTCAAGTATTACTTTTCATGTTCTGGTTGATAGCTTCTATGACAGAGATCAAAGAAATTAAGAACCAAAAGCACAAAGAGATGACACAATTTTTGCTATCGCTTCTGATTGTAGACATGCAGTAAGTCCTCATTTGGTTCTGCAGCTATTGACCATTATGTCTTTTTGAAGCATCATGATTGGACATACTATTGGTGTTGTTTAGTTTTCAGTAAGTTCCTTAATTTATCAAACTAATTTTTCTTGTGCATTTGTTATTTCTTCTGCATTGGATGATCTTTCCTTGAAATGAGGGTCTATGGAAAAAAACTTTCTACTTTGGTAGGTGTAAGGTCTTTGTACACTCTACCCCTCCTAGATGCCACTTTCTGAGGGAGTTTTGATATATTCATAAGTCTAATCTGTTTAGTAACAAAATTTAGACTATAGATTTGAATTGCATAATTTGTACTGATTATAATTTGTAATATGGCGAGGCAGCAAACTAATTTAATGGTGCTGCAATTTTAACTCTAAAGACAGATAAAAATACAGATTGTTGAGCAGCAAAGAAACATTCTTCGAATGCTGGTGAAGTCTTTGGCAAGAGAGTTAGCTCTTGATAAGAAGCTTAATGAATCTTGACAATTTGAAGAAGAATTATAAATTTGGTTGCAGCAAGAAGCTCTCCGCATGGAGGAAGAAATTAAAGATTCTTGGCAAAGGTTGTTTGAGGGAGAGAATGCTGATGAAGTCTTCTCAAGAATTTCAAAAGAACTATTGGGGGCCGACTCCAGATGGCATATTTAATTCGAATGTACTGTTCAAAGAGAGAGAGAGCCACTTATAATCTAAACATCAAGAACTGGAGGAACATTTAAAAGAAAAAAACAACTTACTAGGGAAATCTGAAAGCACTTCTAATGACCTTGTGGATGAGGTTAAATCTCTTAAAAAACTATTGGGGGACTCTGAGTTCCAGTTGTCCAATTATATTGCATCTACGAAGAAAAGTATGAAGGACTCTGAGCATCGACTTTAGCATGCAGTTGCATCTGCCGAAGCTAGTCAAGAAAAGTAGATCATGTTAAATTCTACAACCAAAGACATGGAAGACTTGATTAAGATCTAAAATCAAAAGTTTTAAAAGCATAAAGTTTGATGGAGAGTGCTGAAGATAAGTGAATTATCTTGTCAGAATATAATGTAGATCTCAGTGAAGAATTAACTTTTGCAAGGAGTAGGTTGGCATATTTTGAGGCATCGTTACGTAAAGCTGAAGAAACGAAGAAGGTTACTGCCTGAGATATTAACTTCCGAAGTAAATTGATAACTGATCTAATTATGCAATTGGCATTCGAAAGAGAGAGACTTGAAAAACAGGTTTGTCACTTCCTACTGACTCTCATTCCTGTTATGACTAGAATTATCTTGATAACATTTATGACTTTCCTTTTCCTCCATTATATGCAGTTATTCTGAGTTTTTTTATCTAATTGACATGATTAGTGAGCTCAAACGCTGATTGAGGACTGTACCTAATTGAATACTAGTTAAACAACCTAGTTATGTCTAACAATGATATGCCATTTGGATAACATCAATATTTTTTGTCAAAATATAATTTTATTAAATATAAATTTATTCAGACTTTGATGGAAGCTTAACAACTGTATATATTTAATGACTTCTAAAATGCAGTTGTTATGTGTGCACAAGTTTGTCTTATAATTGATGTGTTGTCTTTTTTCCTTTTTACTTGTTTTGGCAACAATATTTGTTCATTTGGTCGAGTTTGATATGTTCTTACTCGTGATTTGGTTAACTTTTCAGAGTTTGTGACCATATAGCTCAAACTATAATCATTAGAAGTATTTACTTTTAAAATATATGCATAGACCCATGCACACACTCCATGCTCCTTAGTGGATGAATGTATACCTTGAAGGCTAAAATAGTAAAGGCACACCTAGCTGGGTCAGTCATCAACTTTTAAAAACTTATTAGTACTTAGTAGCTTAGATGAGTTGGAAGAATCTCCGCTGGGTACTTTGTCATTTCTTTTGATGAACTGCAATTTTTTTTTTTAATTTTCCTGATTAAATTTAAAGTAGACAAGGAAATGTGCTATATGTAAATGACATGGATAGCTTGATAGATTTTATAGCTCCGTTTATCTTGGTTTGGATGTAAGTAGTAGCTAGTCAAGTGAAAGCTACTTTAGTTTTTCTGTATCTTTAAGTAACCACTTGGATGCTTATTAAAGAACAATAGATAGGTATTGAAAGTTGTACCTGATCATCTTACAAGGATATATATTTGCTTTAGGCATTTAAAGACTAATCTATACATAAAAATTAGCGAACATTATTAATAAACAACCTTATAACCTTAACGGACACCGGTTAACCTTAAAACCTTATATTAGGAAACAACCTTATAATTATGTAGTTGGCTACTGACAATGACATCTATTTATGGTTATTACTTAGTTGATGGTGTTGTTACCAAAGGACAGGCTATGGAATTCGTAGTATTCGTGTGGATGGTAATGATGCTCTTGTTGTTTTCACCGCTGTCCAAGAGGCACGAAAAATAGCTGTTAATAAACATAAAACTATTCTAGTTGAGGTAAACTACACTCTTTTTGAGATTGAGGCTTATGCTAGTTGTGGAAGTGTCGTTAACTGCTTCTTTTATGTTCAACAAGCTCTCAGGAAGTAGGTAAATTCTGCTCACAGAAGAACTTTTTAAGTTCATTGTTGCATGTATAGCTTTCTAGTGCAAAATTCTAAGTATTCTAGACACATATCATCGATATATGCTACTAGAAAACGTAGACAACTTGTTGTGCTAGGAACTGAGACAGACTTAAATAAACTCTTGAAAACACCTGCTCTCATTTTTTAAATTAAACACCTGCTCTCAACTTAAACTCTTAAATAAAATCTTGAAATTAAATATATGTGGCTTGCAATTGGGTCCAATTAAGTTCTGATCATGCATCGTTTGGACCACAATCCAATAGTTGATTTTTTCTACATAATAGTGTTTTTCTTTCTTGCAGTCAAGACTCCAGGAAAAGCAGAATGCTAGTGCGGATAAGAGACATCAATATAAAGGTTGGTGGACTTGAGTTCATTTCTATACTAGGCATTAAAGGTTAGCATATTTTTATATTAGAGTTCCCACATGTTAGACATTGGTGAGATAGGGCTTCTAAATGCAGTAATTCTATTTGTGGCAGTATGTTAAAGTTACGTTCATAACAAAAATGAAACAATAGCTTGGGAATATGGATTAGTTTATCTTAGGTCTATCGAAAACAACCTCGCTACCTTTGAGGGTTGGGGTAAGGTCTGCGTTCACTCTGACCTCCCCAGACCCTAGTTTATGGGAGTACACTTGGTATTTTTTTTAGGTCAAATTTTCTATTCAAATATAGTAATTTTTCTTTTCTGGTTCATTTTCCCATTCTTTACTTAATTATAGTTATTTTCTTATGAAATGCAGGTAAAGGTGGTTTTTAAATGAAATATTAGGTGGATCTGTGTATGTTATATACAACAACATAGTATGCTATTCAACTAGAGAAGATCATAGTTCAACTCACAAATCATCAAGGATATGAATAATAATGTAAATTGTGATTGAGGACGTTGGAAAGCCTAGATTAAGCATGGAGTCAGTCTATTTCTCGAAGGGAACATGATGAAAATTTGTGTGTACTATAATTTTTGAGTTATTTTTATCTAACAGTGTTTTGAGACAATCTAAATAGAATAATGATGTACAATATGACTAGTGGATGTATGAGAATATAATTGTATTTTTCAATCAAAATTTATAGTAAATATTAATCGTATAAAATAGACAAGAATGCTATGCTTTAAATGTGTGGTCATTGGGAGCATGGATATATATTGTGCGACTCATTTAGATGTGTATGTGCAAATTAGCAAAGGAAACACTTTGTAAATGTTGCTTTAGAGAAGGTATTAATGTCTACACTTCAAAAGTGTGGCCTTAAGAAAGAAAAGACCGCGCTTTTTAAGTGTTGTTATAGAGATGCTACAAAAGGCTACGCTTCTGAAATGTGCCCAATAGTAAAACAAGGCAACATTTTTTAAGTGTTGCTATAGAGGTGCTACAAAAGGCTACGCTTGTGAAGTGTGCCCAATACCAAAACAAAGGCAACACTTGTAAGTGTAGCTTTATCAAATAAAATTGTTGCCAATTACAAGCTACAAAGCGTGGCCTTTATACCTTAATGGCCATGCTTTTTAAGTGTAGCTGATATGGAAACACTTGAAAAGTGTGGCCTTTGATCAAAGGTTACGCCTCTTTAGGCCAGCCCCCAAAAAGTGTTTCCTAAAGTTCAAAAGTGTAGCCTTTGATCAAAGGCCACACTTTCTGCTATTTTAGGCCACGCTTTACAAGAGTGGCCGTAGGCCAAAAATATTGTAGTGAATGTTACTGACCTTAGGTAAAACTCGCACTTACTGAATTTGGCGAATAGCTGGTGATCTCTGAGAGTCTGAAGAACAATTCTGAGATGGTCTGAATGATCACGCTCTATGCGGGAATAGACCAGGATGTCATCTATGAAGACTATGACGAACATGTCTAAGTACTGCTTGAACACAGGGTTCATCAAGTCCATGAAAGACCAAAGGACATAACTAGAATTTGAAGTAACCATACTGAGTATAGAAAACTGTCTTCGAGATGTCACATTCTCTAACTCTGAGTTGATGATAGCCTGATCTGAGGTCTATCTTGGAGAAATAACTGGCACCCTGAATTTGGTCAATTAAGTCATCTATTCTGGGAAGAGGATACTTGTTCTTGACCGTAACTTTGTTGAGCTGACGGTAATCAATACACATCCTGAGAAAACCATCTTTCTTGTGTATGAATAAGACTGGTTCACCCTACGGGGAAACGCTGGGTCTAATGAATCCCTTATCTAAGAGATCCTTTAACTGATCTTTCAGTTATTTGAGTTTTGCTGGTGCCATTTTGTATGGAAGAGTAGAAATAGGCTGAGTATCTGGAATAAGGTCAATTTCGAAGTCTATTTCCCTTTCGGGAGGATGCTTGGAATATCTTTGGGAAAGAAATCTGAATATTCATTAACCAATGAGACTGATTCAAAGCTAGGAGATTTGGAACCAGAGTCTTTAACATGAACTAGATGGAAAACACATCCCTTAGAAATCATTTTTCTTGCCTGAATGTAGGAAATAAGCTGACCCCTGAAAGATAAAGTACTATCATTCCACTCTAGGATGGGCCCATTTGGGAACTAAAACTGAACTATCATGTTTCTACATTCGACTGTGGCATAGAAGGAATGAAGCCAATCCATGCCGAGAATGATATCAAAATCAGTCATCTCTAACTCGACTAAATCTGCTGACGTGGCTTTCTGGAATATCATAATTGGGTTGTTCTTGTATACCCGTTGAGCTATGATGGTTTTACCCACTGGCATAGAGACTGAAAAGGGCTCTACTAAAATTTCGGGACTGATTCAGAAATCACCTGCTATATAAAGAGTTACAAAAGACAAGGTTGCACTTGGATCTAGTAAAGCGTAAACATGAACATGGAAAATCTGTAATGTACCAGTAACGACATTAGGAGAATTTTCCCGATCCTGTCGGGTCTGAAGAGCATAGAGTCTGTTTGGGTGTTGTCCACTAGTAGCACTGGAAGTGGCACCCTGCTGATTTGGGTGACCGAACTAGGCTGTGGAACGATTCTGTTGACCCTGTAGACCTGACTGCGGACACTCTCTAATCCTATGGCCTGGCTTGCCACAACCGTAACAAACATCGCTACCAGCTCTACAGGTACCCTTGTGGTTCTTACCATAAGTCTAACACAGGGGATTAGTTCGGGCACTACTAACACTGCCCTGAGACTTAGATCCTGGTGCTTAATCTCTGTTGCCATCTCTGAATTTTGGAACTAGGGCACTGGCGGAGAAAGCAGTTGGAACTACTGGCTTGGGACAAAACTGCAAACGGTTTCCTCCTTCAGATTTGGGTTGAGCAAAACTGAAACTACCTGATCTTGCTTTCTTGTTCTGCCTCTCCCTAGTCCTAATCTTCTGCTCCTCTATTTGCTGAGCATGGGTCATGAGCCTAGCTAAAGTCATATCACTGTTCAGTATCGCAGACCTACACTCATTTAACACGCTATCATTTAGTCCTGACACGAACTTGCTCATCTTAGCCCTGTTATCTACAACCACAGGAGGGGCATATCTATCTGGCTGAGTAAATCTGAGAGAATACTCTTTAACCATCATATTTCCTTGCCTGAGGTTGATGAACTCTAGAACTTTTGCCTTTCTCAGCTCTTGGGGAAAGAATCTGTCTAAGAAAGCCATGACAAATTCCTCTCACTCAATGGGACCTGCATCCTCTAACCTCTCAGACTTCCACTACTTGTACCAAGTATGAGCCACATCTTGCAACTGGTATGTGGCTAACTCGGCACTCTAACAAGAAGTAACCCCTATGATTTCTATGACCTTCTAGACTTGGTCAATGAATTCCTGACGGTCGTTATCAGACTTAGACCCAAATAAAGATGGAGGGTTCATTCGGGTGAAGTCCTGAATCCTAGCTGCGGTTGAGTTGACCATTGGATTGGCCAAAATAACTGGTGGCCATTCATTTTGGGCAGCCACAGACTGAGCAAGTGTGGTGCATGCGGCCCTAAACTCCGCATGAGAAACATGTTCGCCCAAAGGGTCTTTGGGCTGAGGAGCTGGCTGGTTTCTTATCTTTGGAGGCATATTATGAAATAAGAGAAGAACGAATTAGACTGAGAGTTTAACTTGAGATTATGATCACTAGCATGACATGAACATTGAAAGAGGGGAAACTGTTCCTGAAACTTCTCATAGCCTCTTGCACATAAATATGGTGCGCAACACACCCATGCACAAGACTCTACTAGATGCGACTTTCAGACTTCCTAGGACTCTATTGAACCTTAGGCTCTGATACCAAGTTTGTAACACCCTTAATTTTTGAACCGAAATACTACACGATGCTTATGACCCCGAATGACCACAAGCTAACCCATGACTGATATCTGTACCTGTATATTGTACAATATACATGTAAAATGCGGAAAACATGAACAATAGGCCATAAGGTTCAACTGAATAGAATATCTGATAAATAATAACATCCATATGGGGTAACAAATACCCAAAAAAATTAAAGTCTGGATAAAAAATCTGAACTAAATCTGAAAGCCTCTAAGTACTGTCTAAAATAAGGAGTTGAAGGAACATATCTCCAACTAACTCCATCTAATAAAACTGAACTAAAATAATGAATGAAATAAATTAATATCGTCCTTAGATGGATGAGGACTCACTACCACTCTGCGTACTGGGATGCTACTTCTACTGCTGATGTGGAACTCGTGACTCTGAACCTATGGTATAACATAAAAGAAAGCAACATAGCGCAAATGCATCAGTACAACTAAAAGTACTTAGTATACGAGTGGAGTACGCTAAATGCAAAAGTGTTTACATGCATGAGCAATGCTAACTGACTGACTAATATGAATGTGAGAGTGCAAACATGCATACATAGTAACAGAGATCGTGAACAAATGATATCTGGATCTGTACGCTAATACATAGTTTACTTTTATCTAACATGACTGATACTAGAATTCTGATAACATAGATTACTGTGTCTAACATCCCGAATCTGATGGAACTACCTGAGTTCCATACTGTAACTGAATTGATTATAACTGATAGTCCTAGTATACTGAAATATAAAGAAATATCTGAGTTCTTTTACTGAGACTGGGACTGAAACTGTGGGAGGTAGTTGCTTAACCGACATGCCCTAATAATGTATATAGCTAAGTTGGGGTCCAATCTCTGCCCCAACTGGAGGGGTGTCAATACCGCGCAACTGGTAAGGACAACTGTGAATGACCCTTAGCTGGAAGGTACTCGAATGAGAATGGTGGGAACCTTAAACTGATAGGTTAAGCCATCACATCAACCCTACTCTAGTAGGTTAAGATGTCTCAACCTACGCCGACTACGTAGTTCTAGAACACAAGGATGACTACTAAGAATCACATCCTAAACTGGCAGGTGAGTTTCCATCTTTGGGTTCACTTGGTGCTAACTTCTACTCCCATCTGAAGAGACTGAATCATGATTTAACTGGTTGTACATGGACTGATCAACTGACTTCCGTTGACTAACATAATAGTACTACTATATGAGAAGTTATTGAGATCATGAGATTTCTGAGATTTTCTTAGTCACACGACTGACTGGGTTATATAGATCATGGCTTGACTGAGATTATCATGATAACGTGACATGACTCTAGGCACACAACTATATTTTTTAGGTACAAGTACCCCCAAGACTTGATGGAAGGAAACTGACATGCATAATTGACTTGATCATAAAAATGGAGTCCACAATTCACCATATCATAAGTAGGGGATTTCACACTAAGCATAGTTCTCAACATCTTACGTATGGAAGGGAAATTCATACAACATGTGTACACTTTCATAGATTTAATATCATTCTTAATCCATATCACAACAACGACGCATATCAATCACGTGGAATTCATGTGAAATCATAAAGCATAAAGCATGGACTTATCATTTAAGCACTATCAAATCATGGGACATGAATCTTATCACATTAAGCATTTTAGAAAACACTTTACATGCATTCTTTTAGCTTAGGTGTGATTTCATGAATTTCTCCATTTTAAACCACATAAAGTTCATGGATTTCAACTAACGAACACATATACCTCATGAAAACACCTTTAGATATCATCTTGAAACTTAAACAACAATCATCAGCATGTACATGGTCATATCACAACAAGACAATCACAAAATAATATTTAAAACATGATTCTTGAGCTCTGTGAATGAAATGGATCCATAGATGAACACTACGCATACCTTAGATAAAAGATCCGTGAAAATTTACGGTGAAATCCTTTGAATGTTGAGGCTCCTGTGAAAACCCTATGGGGTTCTTGAGAGAATTTTGAGAAAATAGAGTATAATGTGGTTGGATTGCGGTTAAATTCTGTGTTTATGGAATATAGGGGTGGAAAGATGACCCAAATACTCCTCTAGATGTGTCATTTAATTTCTGTGAAAATTACCCGATTTGGGCCCCTGGCACGACGCGAAGATACCACGTTGCCAGTTGTTTGTGACCTGGAAACTCACCGCAATGCAGTGGAATCATGGAGAGACACTGGAAATTGACAAACGTCATTTTGGCTTATGGTGCGATGTACCACTGACTGAAATGACGCTGCTGAAACTTTAAATCACCATAACTTCTTCACCGGGTGTCTGTTTTAGGATAATTTGGTATTGACGGAAAGATTATTAAATTATATACAATTTGAAGCGGCCAAGAGACTTGAAAGTCTCGGTTTCCATTTCATTCATTTATTTAGTCATTTATTATTGTTGTCTTTATTTATTTAGTTATTATTTTTATTCATTAATTTGGGCCATGAATTCAAGGTTGTACTAATACAAGTGGAGCGGATTTTGGGCCAACGGGCCTGAAAGAATAGTTTAGGACAGGTGAAATGGGGTGAAAGCCCAATTAGACTAGGACAGGTCTCATTGATTTGGGTTAATGGCCTAAATCCCTTACTTCCTCCCCTTCCCCCTGTTCTTTATATTTGTTTTCTTTATGTGCTTTTCGAACCTAGTTAAAACCTTAGTCAAGTCGCTAAAAAACTAGTTTTGCATAAACACCAAAATATTCCTAAAATCGCTTTTCTTTTCAAAAATCAACTTTTTCGAAGTTAATCAAAGACGATTTTCAAACAGTCCGGATAACCGCAAGTTATCGGACGTTTTAGGTGTCTAACACCTTCCTAAAAAGTTAATAGGAACCGCTTACTCATAATCTTTAGAACTTAAACGATTTTCCTATTTTGAATCGTTTGAAGTAACTCTCTAAAGGTTTTTTAATTCCTTTTCAAAATTAAGTGGGGACTCTTCAAAAAGTCAAAATTTTCGCAAAACAAAAATGGCGACTTTGCTGGGGATTTTTAACTAGGTTCTAACCAAATGTTTGATTTCATCTATTGATTAACTATTTTTGTGTTTATATGTTTCGATTATGTAAAGTTTAACTATCGCATCTCATGGCATATTCCTGCATTATTTAAACTATTTTGGGGTTTCGTGGATGTCCCGGACCCTATTGTTCAATTCTAATAATGTGTTGGAAATACGAGTGGCTTATTAGAACGTGAGTCATCTGATGGCTGTTCGTATTTTCAAACTCATGTTGTCCACTTGAGAACCAGTGTTCAAACCCACTCTAGACACCTAGGACAGAACGAAACCAAAACCCTATTTTAGGCATGAGTCTAGGACGACCCAATACCCGAGTAGGGTATTGGGCCCATTAGAACACCTGTCTTGTGTCTATTGACCCCGAGTCAATTATAGACAAACTATATTTATGTGTTGAAGAAAATATATGCCTGTCTAATTCAATCCATTATCCTTTGGGGGTCGGGAAAAAGCTTGATTTGCTTACTTTTGTAAGAAGAATTGAAGCAAAAAATTGATCGATTTGGGAGGTTGCATCTAAGGCACAGTTTGAATGTCAACGAATGTTACCAATATAAGAAATGGACGAAGCTAACAAGGCAAAGGCTGATAGAAGAAGCACTTAGAAATTTGTATTTTCTATCCCCTGTGTGGGAACGTGTCTTCTTTCATGTTATTTCCCTTTCCCTAAAAAATTGTATCCCTCTTTTGTTATATTTTGTAGGCATTTATGCCCTTTTAGTGTCTATAAATTTTGGGGATAATGGATTGACCTTAAGCAAGCATATATTTTTCATAAAAAATCATTAGGCCCAAACCCTTGGCTCAAAAGGGTCATTAGTATAATGTTCTTATGTGATATAATTGTATTATGTGTTTATGTGCGTTTGTTTGGATCAAAGACAAATTTATCCGCTATGCTCCTATGGATTGATTTGGCTATGACACAAACAACTCTACGTGGCTATTTCTTGTCGAGTATTTTGCATTGCTTATCACATGTGGAAACTAACACATTTGCCTTTGAGTTGTTTTACTCTACAGATATTAGAAAATTACTCCGTGTTGAAATAAGATGGCAGAACATCCTTACTTCACCCGATCAAAAGTGCACAAAATCCCATCCTCTGACCATTATTCAATAATAACTGAAAGTGATGAAGAAAATACATTGACCATCAGGGATAATGTAATAGCGGAACAGAGTGACATGATTGCAGAACTCGTAAGAAAGCTAGAAATGCTTCAGGAGGAAATAAATCGTACTCGAGATTTTGCTAACCTGGCCATCACTATTAATGCTCCTGCTCCAGGAGGACACGGGACTCCACTCCAAATCCCTGCGCTTAGTACGCCTATTCTAGGGGATCAGCCAAATAACATATCGTCCGTCTCTGCCCCTCCACTTGTCCAAAATACCAACCGTGAAAATAATCCAGATGCTTGCCATCCACAAAATCCAGCCCTCGCCCCACAAAATCCTTCTTCGAATCTATAAAATTCATTCCCAAATCCCTAGAACCCATTGGTAAATCAACAAAATCCATCCCCAGATCTACCAAATCTTCCAAATCTATCTCCGAACCCATAAACTTTATTTCTGAATCTGCAGAATCCCTTCCAGATCCCACCAAGCTACTCTCAAATTCCACAAAACTTTTCCAGTTTCTGAAATGTTCTCCCCACCCCCCAACCAACTTCCTTTCATCTATAAAATCAAGCCGTCTTTGTAAATTATTCTCATGTCATCATATCCCCTGACATCTATAATTCCCTTCCTAATCCCGCGGTGGACCATTACGAGGAGAAGGAGAAAGAGTGGAGGACCGAGTATGAAATAAAGTTACTAGCTATGAATAAAGAGATCATGAGGATCAAGGAATCTCATGGAGCGGGGAATAACGACGAGTTAGGTTACGATAATTTATGTGTTCACCCTGGAGTAGATCTACCAGAAGGGTATAAGGTCCGTAAATTTGAAGTGTTCGATGGCACCGGAAATCCAATGGCCCATCTGAGAAGGTATTGTTATCAGATGGTTAGAATAGGAAGAAATGAGGCATTGTTGGTGCGTTTATTCAGTCGAAGCTTAAGTGGCAAAGCCTTAGATTGGTTCATGTCTCAAGAACTAAAAAGATGGTCTAATTGGAAGGCGTTGGCTAAAATTTTTCTCGATAGATTTGCATTTAACATTGAGATAGTCCCTGATCGATACTCACTAGATCGTATTAAGTAGAAGAATGATGAGAGCTTTCCAGACCATGCCTTCCGTTAGAGGAAAGAGTCTGTTAAAGTGCAACCTCCTATGTCTAAGAAGGAGATAGTATCCATATCCTCTCATGCTCAGGAGGGAGAATTTTATACTAGGATGGTATCTGCAATCAGGCCGACATTCGCAGATTTGGTGAAAATTGGGTAATCTTTAGAAGAAGGCATTCGAACAGGAAAGATTTTCAAAACCCCAACATCATCTGGGACTTTCAGGTTCCCAAAGAAGAAAAGGGAAGACGTAGGTCAGGTCTCTACTGATTCTTTCAATAAATTTAAAAGGAAATTCAAGCCTAGGAATATTCTTTCCTCACCACCATCATCAATTCTTCATCTTGTATTTTATGCCCAACCCCAATATCAAGCTCTATTTCCTTAGTGTCAAGTTCTGCAGCCAAATTATCATTCTCATGTTCAAGATACTCTTCCAAACAATCAAATAAACTTCTAAGCACCTCCAAACTATCATCAAGTACCTCCTTCTGCTAATCAAAATCAGTATAAACCCCCACGTATAAACCTGGAAAAGAAGCCCCCTAGAAAATTCACTTCATTGGCTGAAAGTCGTACCCAGCTCTTCGGAAGATTGGTAAAGGCTAGTTATTTACAACCTATTACCCCAAAGCCTAGCAATCTTAATTCTCGATTCTTTCATACCGATCAAAATTGTGCCTATCATTCAGGAGCAGCGAGGCATAATACCGAGGATTGTATTAACTTGAAACATAAGATCCATGATTTGATCGATCAGAAGGTCATCACGCTTCAGTCACCGATACTAAATATTAACAGTAAGCCAATGCCTAATCACGGGGGACCTACAGTTAACATTATTGAAATATAGGGTGAATGGGTGTCTATCAAGGCCATCCCTAAGGTAAATTCAGAAGGACTCAAAAGAACAGAAGAAGTGGAGAAGATAGAGAAAGTTGTGGCCGCCTTAAGTATGGATTTGGAAGGAATTATTGAGCCTGTTATGGTCCCAGAAAAAGCATTTAAGCAGGGAATAGAGTACCAACCAAGAAAAGAAGATAAAATCGAAGATAATTCAAAGGAGAGTCTGTTTAGTCCCTTGCCACTCTTGTACCATTCATTTCCCATACATGAGATGTCAAATGATGATGGTCTTGGGGATGGGATAAGAGATCTATTCGAAGGACGCAATGCTCTACTAGATGATTTCCCAAACACCTGTGGGGTGAAGAAGATTGCATCAGAGGAGGCCTTGCAAAACTGAACCTCCACTCCACTCATAACCCATCACCCATCATGGTAGATGAAAAGGGCAATTACTAATAATTTTTAAAGTCAGTGATGATCCGGAGTAGGCCCCATGATCCACCCTCTTATCTCTTAAATTTTCATTTCGTGCTTTACAACTTTCAAAAAGGCATGGGCCCACATTTGTGTGGGTTATGAGCCTTAGTTTATTTTATTTTCCAAAAGGCCTCCCTTTATTTAAGAAGTTATTTTTTTAAAAAAATATGATTATTTAGCATGGTTTATTTTGGTAGCAATAATTTAGAAACCTGTCAATATCATGTCATGTCAAGGGTTAGACGAACAAAGCGAAGGAAATAATGATGAACAGAAAAGGTGATGAGGAGCAGTTAGTAGTAGATATAGAGGAATATGAAAATCAAAAGAATCCCAACCTAGAGGAGCCCTAATCCTACCTGATATGGATGGTCAAGAGTAGACCAAACCAATCAATTCTGATGCGGTAAAGAGATATTATGCTTGAAAGATGTTATAGTTTTTGTTTCTTGGTTTATTTGTAATCGCCTTTATAATAGCATCAATTTCATGATGTGTAATTTCTTAGAACCCCTTCCCTTTATGTACGAACTACATTTGATCTGAATTCTCAAGAATGAGATACATAGGCGGCCTATGTCGGCTTCGGTCAACCCCTTAGGAAAATTTATCCTTTCCTTTTATATATGAACTATGTGATGACCTGAATTCTCAAGAATGAGATACGTAGGCAGCCTATGTCTGCTTCGGTCAACCTATTAGATTTTTCTATATATCCTTATCGTAGTCTTGAACTACATTTGACCTAATTCCTACTTCCACGGGATACGTAGGCGCCCCAACGGCTCAACCATATAACCCTAGGAAATGGAAACTGGGGCAGAATTTTTGAGAAGGAATCTCAAAAATTCATAAAAGGAAGACCGTCATCGAACAAAGAGAGCGAAGACCAATAACGAATCAGATCCTCTCGAGTTGGTGTCATATCAAACAACTTTAAATTGGGGCAGAAATTTTAAGGGAGGCCTCAAAATTTCCACCAAATACTGGAATATATTTCAAATTCCCCGGCACTAGAGGTCGAAGTCGAGATTTGAGAATCACACCTGTGATAAAGTCTAGGTAAACTAAATCTTCGGCTATAATGAAATCATTTGTAGAACCCTCCAACAATGATGATGAGTTCTAGAACTCCTCCATCGGATATAGTCAAAACTAAGAGGAATACGTTCGTTGAGCTAGTACATGACATGACTGGCAGGGATTTTCAAAAGCTTTTATAGAAAATTTCGAAACTATTTTCTAAAAATAAGACTACTTTTGAAAAATCTTTACAAATCTCTTACTTAGTGATTGCCGAGGCGTCTATAGGAGCAGGGAGCCAGGGAGGAGGTGCCAACATGGTGGAGTACCTAAAAGATGGTGTGGAGCAAACGAAGAATTGAAGAAGGTCAACACGGAGTAGTTTCACTCAAACTAATTATTTTTCTGTGGATGCTGGGACCAATACACAAAAATAGGAGTCTCTTTCAAAAATCCCCAAGCAAATTAGGAGACACACCAGAGCACTAATGATTAAGAACGGTATTTTTGGGTAGCCCTAAAAATGGGTTTAATACCTATTTATTGAGGACCTGTTGAATTGTCCATCTCACTTCTTGAGATCATGGAGGACAACCAAAAGTGTTTGGTCTTCTTTACAAATATTGTATTTAGAGTTTTCTAAAAAATAGTCGCTAGCAAAAGCGACTTTGTGTCTACTAATCATCTACCTTGAGTACAGGTACATGTAGAAATCAAGAAGCAAACAAATAAACTCAGGTGAAACTGTTTTTAAATTGCCAAGAGGGCCATTCATGTCATCGTTGAGAGGGCCAATTCATATCATTGCCAAAAGGGTCATTTCATATCACTTCATAGCATTGACGAGAGGGCCATTTCATATCATTGCCAAGAGGGTCATTCATATCATTTGTTGAGAGGGCCATTTTATATCTATTGACATGCAATACATAAATGCTGGCATTGAGGATATCATCAGTATTTTATATCTGTTGACACGCAAGACATAAACACTGGCGTCAAAGATATCATTAGTATTTTATATCTGTTGACACACAAATACATAAACGCTGGCGTCGAGGATATCATTCCATTTTATATATCTGTTGACGCGCAAGACATAAACGCTGGCATCGAGGATATCATCAACATTTCATATCTGTTGACACGTGAGACATAAATGCTGGTATCAAGGATATTTCATCATTTTATGTATCAACATCTGAATGCATCAAGAGCATGATTTGAAGGGACGCCTTTAAGTCACTATCTAAGGATGAATGATAAATAAGATTTCCTAAAATTGACAATTTGAGGGTCATCTATAAGTCATATTATTTGAAATAGGATAGTGTGCAAGATCACCTATGAGTTGATAGCCTGTAGGTCATCCGTAAGTCATAACAACATCCTAATCGGATAGTGTGCAAGATCGCCTAAAAAGTCGATAGTCTGGAAGTTATCCATAAGTCGCAACTAAATTCTTACCGGAGAATATGCGAGAGTATCAAATTGATACGTCCAAAGGTTTTCTATAAGCCACGTCATATCCATGATCGATTATGTGCAGGATTACCCAAGGACTAGCAATTTTAGTGATATCTATAAGTCATATTGTATCCAAGGTCGGATGATGTGCAGGAACACCTAAAAGCTAGCGATTGGAGGCATATATGTAAGCCATCTCTTATCAAAGGTTGGATAATATGCAGGATTGCCTAAAATCTAGCAATTCAAAGGATATTTGTAAGTCACCTCGTATCCAACATCAAATAATGCACAAGATTATCCAAAGATTGACAATTTAAGGAAAATTTATAAATTGATCATCGTCTATAACCGGAGAGGTTATTATTCCACATACAACAAGTGATACAGGTAACCAAAAGGGTTTCCGCATCAATGCAAGATTACACGGTTGCAAGGACCGTTCTGCATAAAGTGTCGCTGGTATCCAAAAGGACCACTCCACTTTGAAGACATATCTCATAATTATACAACAACCAAGATGGTTGTTGTGTTTGTCGTTGCCAGTTATTTCATTCCAAACAGGTACAAGAAAGGATGACTTCGCTTTTAGATAACAACTCATGCGGAGATATGGTAAAAAACTATATGCCTCTTTCGTGAATTATGTTTAGCACTAATAATTTTGTTTGAGATATTGTCGAGAGCATCCGAGAGGATGAAAATCTCAAATCAAATCCACAGGTGCGGACGACTTCAAAAAGGACACAGCATAATGTAGAACTCTTTCTTAGCAGCAAAATGGGACATAGTCTAGAGAGGGACGTCAAACTCTTCGGACGCGAACTAAAGGATGATCACCACCACCATACAAACACACCCCTGTTAGAAGGCATGTGGGTATTTTGGGATGTTCTAAGTCTCAACTTTAAATCCGGGATATTTCTTAAACTCATGCCGAGGGTAACCTTCTCTTTCTTTTAAAGTCGGGTGACAACATACTCAGAGTTTGGAAATTATGTCTGGGTAAGTTCTTGTCTATGGGTGTGAAGGATCCCACATTCATGGTTAAGAGGTTAAAAGCCTCTTTTCTGAAACTCGATCAACTTGTCACTCATCCTGAGCCAAAGATCGTCTGAAATAAAAGATTATCTTTTCTACCGATCGAGTCAAACTACAAGCAGTCTGATTCCCTAAAATCTTCGGGATATGTAGGCCGAGATCTATATGGAAAACTCAACTGCATTCCAACCTCCCCTCAAATCCCTTTATTCCCCAGCATTTCGATTCCATTAGAAACTCCAAAACTGAGATAATTGGAGAATTTTCTTGAAAATCGTACTTAAAATCAAGCTTTATGAACTATAAGTGGCCTGAATTCTTATGAAACCTGAGATATGTAGGAAACCTAATACCGAGGTTCAGCCATACCTCCATGAAACTCGTGCGGAAAACCAATCTCTCTTAGATACAAATTTATGGTCGGACAAAAATTACGAACGTCAACCTCCCTTTGCCCAGCATTACTTGCATCTAACCTACCCAAAGGGATGGGCAGTTGTTAACACCTAATTTTTGCCCTCCACAACCAAGTTTAATTTTGAGCTTCTTCGGTTTTTAATAAAATCAAAATATTTATTTCATCTGAATAGAAACGTTTTAAAAAAATATTCATCTGGGCAAGTTTGTCATTTTAAGTGACGATTATACATTATCGTATTCAATTATACGAAAATATGTAATTTTTTTACTTAAATAACTATTTTACGGAATATCAAATTTTAATCAAGGATTATTTTGAAAATAAATTCAAATGGTTGAAATCTTGATTTAAATATGATTTATTCTGAAAAATAATCTATTTGGATCAATATTTATTCAATTTTATCGAATCAAGAAGCTCAGAATTAAAGAAGGTGTTAATTCATATCGAATTTCAATTTGATTTGGTCAATTTATTAAATTTGGCTCTAATTGAAATCAAATTGGCCCCAATTGTAATGCAATTAACCGATGAGATATTCAACTTGGTTAGAGTTGAAATAATTTGCCTAAAGTATAATCTTAATCCCCAGTTACCATTTCTTAATTGGGATTATTTTAATCTGATTATATTTAATTTGAGTTATTCTTAATCCAATTAAATTTAATTATGATTATTCTAATCTAATTTAATTAGGGTTATTTAATAACCCAATTAGATTTAATAGGGGTTATTAAACAACCCCAATTTAAGGCCAAATTGCTCCAAAACCAACCCAGGCCCAATTTCACACCAACAACAACAATTACAACAATTTCACTTGGCCCAAACACATAAACGACCCGGCCCAGCATCAACAATCCCTTTTATCTCCTTCAGCAGCTTCCAACAACCATTCAACAACATACAACTTCAACCAGCCAATACCCGACCCGATTTCGTCCAAATTCGATCCGACAAAGATCTGAAGTAGCTTGTTCTCACCTAAACGTCTTCCTCTCTACTTGAATCCATACTTCCTCACGTGATTAGCATGGTGATTAACACGAAGTCGGTCTTAAATCTTCTAGAAATGAGGTTAGGTGTCACCTCCAACGTCCGAATTTCATGAATTTCGGGATAACTTGTACGAATTAGTACCTATTTGTCAAATTTTTGTTGGTTCTTGGGGAAATTATCCATTTTCCCCAATGGTTATTGTCCAAATCCAAATGGGGGTACAATCGGTTATGACCATCATTATTTGAATTTCAAATTCCCCTAAAAAAGAATCCCGAAAAGATCCCCCAATGGTCCTCTATATAAACGACCCATTGTGTGCTTCTAAAGGGGAATTTTTTTTTTTGGAGAGATTTGAGGTCGAAACGGAGGGTTTGGAAAAGTGGGATTTTTCCTTCTTTTGGGGGTTCGAAAATTATCTGAGAAAACTGAGGGGAAAAATCTGCTGAGAGGTTGGTTCGAAATTCTGGGCTGAGAATTTTGGTTCTAAAAAACGAGAGCTCTTGGGGAGAATTCAATCTTTTAGTGAAGATGTTTTTCGGTGGTGGTGATCCTGACGGCAGTTCGTTGTTCTATTTTGCTGCCCCGAAGGAGGTAAAATTCTCGATGCCTTATTTCTTTTCTCTTCATTTTGCCTCATTTTCGCTTTTGAAGTAGTAAAAATTTATTTCTCTTATTCTTTCCGGGAGTTAGCTGCAGAAACCTTGCAAGGTTGTAGGTTTTTCTTGAGGTGGTTGAACCAAATTCATGTTAAAATTTGTGTTCTACTGATAGTTTTATTGTTTAGATTTATATGTCTTGGGTCCACTGTCTCATATTGTTGATGTTGGATCACTATAATTTTATTTTGATAGAAATCGACATCTGCTAGGATTAATTCATGTGTTTGTTTGGGTCATTGTTACAGCCTGTATTTGGATCACCTTGATTTAGGTCTATTAGATCAGAATAAAGTGATTTTGCATTGATTTGTTAGCTTGCTGATTCAGGTTTAAGGATTGCATCGTTTTAATTGTTATTCTTCTAAATGTTCTTTCCCTGATACCTCTTTTGGTTTAATGTTTTGGTTTAAGGCATCTTGTTTCCATTATCTTAACTTCTAAATGCTTAATCTATTGACTATTTGTTTCAAGCGTTAGTCTGTCCAATTGGTTTAATTGCGTGTTTGTAGATTATAATAGTTTCTCGTAGAATCCTGCTGATTCTAGATTAGATAATTAAGTTGTCTCTCTTGTTAGATTAACTTTGAGTTCAATGAGAATGAGAGTTGAAAGAGTCGAACTCTAGTGAAAATCCTTGAATATCCTAACTCAGTTTCCCCAGGCTGCTCCTCACTCCAAGCTTTCCTATCGCTCATTGAATTTTCTTTGCTAAAGTTAAATAAATCCTTTCGAGGTCATTTTCTAGTGTAAGCTCGCATTAAGTGCATGTCTTTTCTTTGCTCAACTGTGTATTAGTCCGCCCAAGAAGCATATTGAAGTTTTGTTTTAGCATTAAACTCCCTTTTGATTTTCTGTATATGTTATTTTTGAAGGATTGATTCAATATCCTCTCTTCTTTTCCTTGTGAAAATTTGTTGAACTCTTTCATAAAAATACTCAAACTTTTCGATCGCGACAAGTTGTGATTGTTGATTTCATTTTTATCTCCCTTGATCTTTTTTTTTTAGTTCAAGACGCTTGTCTTTGATAAGATCGGACGATGTATATAGCCCTATATCTTTTTTTGACTCTTATGAGTTTTGCCTAGATATTTGCCCTTATCCTTTAATTGGTCTCATCGATTTTTAGTTCATTATATCTTTGGTATGCTTAAATGATTAATCTAGGTTTGTTAGGAGAATGTTGTTTTGCCTTTGCGTTCCTTTAAAAATGATTTCTTTTGTTTTATTTTTGGGAAGTATTTTATTAGCTGAAACGTACAGTCCTTTTTTTAATTTGCATATGATCTATCTTTGCTGAATTGATCTAAAACATGTTTTCCCATTCCCCATTGGCTCTTGATGACTAATTAGGATTGTACTATGTTGTTTCCTTTAGTTAATCACGTGTCAGTTTTTCTTTCTCTCTTTGTTGATCATGTCTTAATTACCTTTAGTTTTCCTCCTTGATTGATAGCATATTAGCTTCCTTTACTTTTTTACTTTCTTTCTTTCTTTCTTGGTTCGATCAGGTACTAATATGCTTTATTTTTTATTTTATTTATTTATTTATTTTTTGCCGCCTTTGCATGGAAATCATTTGGATCCTAAATGGACTTTCCCCATTCTTTGCATTATTGATATGGACCACTGAGGCCTATCCTTCCTCAGTCGATTTCGAAAATCATAAGGAGACAACCTCATAGTGCATGAATACGAGGAGATCAAAGAAGACAAATGGGTCCAAGTCCTACTGTTGAAGCGGTCAAGAGACTTGAAAGTGTCGGTTTTCATTTCATTCATTTATTTAGTCATTTATTATTGTTGTCTTTATTTATTTAGTTATTACTTTTAGGATAAATTACAGTAACTAGCAACCTTAAGATCTTAATTACAATTAATAACAACACTTTTTCAAAATTACAACTTATGTCAAAACTAGCAATATTTTGACTTTTCTAGAGTTAAGCACGTGAATTTCACCAATTGCTTTTCCTTTACCTATTTTCAAGTAATTTACCGTATTTTCAAGCAATTTACCTATTTCTGGATTCCATCAATTACTTTTTCTTTACCTATTTTCAAGTAATTTACCCTATTTTAAAGTAATTTACCTATTTCAGTTTCTTCCTTTCTAACGTTTTTTTTTTTCAAAATCGCTATTTACTCTCTAATTTTGGATAAACTTATTCCCCAATAATTAAGGGAAGATGATTTTACAGTTAATGCATGTTATTTTGTTTCATATAACTTCTTTTTTGTAAAATAATTTTGGCATTTTTCAACCTTTTTCTGTGAATTATTTTTTTTGTTTTTGCGGTTTGAAATTTTTGGAGTTACGCGATAATGCCAATACATACAAATCGTAGTAGTTCAGTTAGTGGGATTCCACCGATGAATTTTAGGTCCGATGAATTACCGTTGTTTAGTCTTGGTTTAACACAAGATGAAGAAATTAACTTGATTTCTACTAATTTTCAGTCTAAGAGAGGTGTTAGCAAAGTAGAGGTGAGATCGAATCAGCGTAACGATTCGAAAAACATTGTGGAAATCATGAAACGGAAAGCATTAAGAAAATCTTCATCCCCAAAACCCATAAAAATTTAAAAATAGGTGAAAAAGAGAAAATTGGATGAAAAAGGAGAATCTAGTCAAATTTCAACTCTTGTTTTTTATCTGATTATGAATCTGAAGAAGAGAAAGTGGAAGAGGTATTATTCTATTTATAAAATTTTATAATTTCTGGACAACATATTCATATATGTATTTTATATATACAATTTATAAGGTGTATATGTAGTTTTGAGTTTTGTTAAAATATGAAATTGCATTTGCTAATGGGATGATATGTATCTGTTATATATTTAAGATATGTATTTTGTATTTAGGTTTGTTACTGATAAGATTTGTATTTGTTATGTATAACATATTTAATATATGTATCTTGTATTTAAGATATGTGTAGGATATTTGTATTAGTTACTGAGAAGATTTGTATTTGATGTCCAGTTGTATTCTTTTCTTGGTAACTTAAATTTTGGACCATTCATGTATTTATAAAATTTTATGCATTTGTATTTTAATTTTTTTTGGACTGTATGGTCATATATGTATTTTATATATATATATTTGATAAATTATCTGCTTATGTGAGAGTTATTGTTAAGATATGGAATAGTAGTGTGGAGATATGTATTTGTTATTTTTAAGATATGTATTTTGTATGTTGTAATTATATGTAATTCATTTGCTACGGGTTCGATATGTATTTTGTATTTGTTTGTTCTAAGTTTTTATATATGGTGACATATGCTGAGTGCCTTACTTTTGGTGACTGTGTTTCAAATATTGACTTTGATTCAGATCTTCTTCGCACGAGATATATTTTAATGTTGTGAAATTATATTATGCTTCGAGGAAAGAAGATGAGAAGGCTGAAAGTGATGATGAAGCACCAATGAGGCCTCCTAGGGATATTGAGCTAATAGAAGATACTGAAGTGCATGATATTTGAAGTTTATTTGTATTTATTGTATTTGACAATATTGAACTTTAGGAGGACTAAGATATAGTTGAAAGATGACATCTTAATATTTTTTTTATGTGATTGTTAGATTTTTTATCGTTATGATTCTAAAATAGAATTGTTCGATCTTACTTTATGTTATTGTTACGCATATTTTGGTATGAATATGTGATTTTCAGTTTTAAGTATAATTTTCAGTAATGAATATATATGCTTCAGTCATCATATGTATTTTTCAATAGTGTATTTGCATTTTTCATTGTATGCATATGTATTTTTTTGTAATACATTTGAGGTAAGTGGAGGTTGCATATAATATTTTTCATTGTATGAATATATATTTTTTTGTAATGCATATGTATTTTGAGTAATGCATATATAGTTTTTTCAGTTATGCACATATACTTTCGAATAATACAAAGTTATTGTATTGTTTTGCATAAGTCTATGTATTTTTACGAAGCATATGTATTTATGATTTATACATACATAGTTATCCGTATATATTTATGAATAATTCATATTTATTTATGATTATTGCATATGTTTTCTTTAAAAAAAATAAATGGATTTCAAGTTCTGATTAAGTAATTGATAAGTCATTAAATGTATTTTTAATTATTTTTATTTATTACATAAATATATGTTAACTTATTTTTAGTTTTTATAGATCGGTATACGTTTTTATTAGAATCTCATATGTATTTTTCATACCAAAAAATTGACTTGTATAGTGTACACTCTTTTACGTATAAATAAATAATGGTATATGTCTTATAAAATTTATTCATGATGATAACATTTGCAACAATTTAACTACAGAAAAGTCAACATCATCAAAAGTTTGTATCAAAATTTAGAATCATAAAATAATCAATGAAAAAAAATAATTATTTTTGAACTGAATACATTTGTAAACTTATCATTTATTATACTTCCTACATGAATGCCAATTGTGATCTTTCAATCCACATGAACTACAATAATTTTTGTTTTTCTTCTAGAACATATCTCTTTCCGACTTTTCATGATTCTTCTTTGCAGGTCTTCCAGGGGGTCGCTTGTATTTTGAGGACAAAACTATCTTCTCCAATATCTCTTGTGGAATCACTCAATCATCTTTGTGTGGTGTAGGATAAATGGGAAGATCATATGTTCTTGACACAGTTTTGATTTGTATAGGTCAGAGTAATATGATCCCTTTTGAAAATTCTTGTTATTAAGTACTTCATAAGCATGCACACAGTATCTCGTCTTATTGGAATGCATGACAAGAATTTTTTTTTCTTAAGACAAACAATAAAATGTTTATCCTTATCGTGTATTGTATAGACATACTCTGAGGCTGGTATAAACTGAAATTATTAAAATAAAATTAAAATTATAACAACAATTATTCATTTGACATTTGTAATTATTCCAGTTTAGCAATTGTATTTTACCAACTCTGCATATGTATATTGCATGTCTCAATATGTATTTTTAGAAATATATGGCCTTCATATTTAAAATAAAATAAAATAAATGCAGTCAAACACTTAAAACAGAGTGCAAATGTATTTTTTAAATATATATAGCTGGCAGCATATGTAAATTGAAATACATAAAAGTAACTACCAGTGATCACATAAACAGACTGCATATGTATTTTACAAATACATATAGCTGGCAATATATGTAATGTAATTAAATGCATATATAAGGACTTACGGTTCCACCCATGGTATAAGCAGTTACAAAAGTACCAATATATAATTTTCTGAGATGACTTGCATCAACGATTATTACAGATCTACAATGTTCAAACCCTTTGACACAATAACTTATTAGTATATACAAAACTTCGAAACAAAATCAAACAAGAACAAATTATTTAATTGAAATGGGAAAAAATACAAAATAAACTGTAACAATTGTATATCAATATTCAACCTACATAACGTGATGGAAAACTCTAATTTGTAAAAAGAAATTGTTGATCAAACCACTTTGTTCGAGAACTGATCAAACCATTGTTGTTACGATTTTTCTAGCGATTTTCACAAATATACTTCAAAAAATTCACAAACAAAATCAGATTGGTTTATTGATACCTGTATTTGCAGTGTTGTCTTATCAAACTCTTTGTCTTGTTCCAGGTTTTTTGGTATGACTTTGATTACTATTCCTTGTCTTGAGTCGGGGGTCTATCGAAAATAGCCTTGCTATTTCCCCGGGAGTAGTGGTATGGACTGCGTACATCTTACCCTCCCCAGACCTCACTATGTGGGAATACACTGGGTTTGTTGTTGTTGTTGTCTTATCAAACTCTTCTAAAAACATTAAACAATACACATAAATTTTGAAAGCAGTCATTTTTTTTTTTAAATTGATAAGAGTTGCAGATTATGAAAAATGTTTTTGAATTTTGAATTATGTTGCTGTGAAATAATGAATGTCGTTAAAATAGAGTCATTACAGGAAAAGATATTTGTAAAAGGTTAAGAAATTTGTCAAATTAAATGTTCCTTAAATTAAGGAACCGTTTTTCCCATATTAAATTGAAACAAATTGGAGTTAAATTAGGAACAAAATCTTTAATTTTATATGTATTTAACTAGCAACAGGTTAATCAAATACAAAATACATATTGCTATTTTTTGTAATTTTGAAAGGATTGCTATAAAACTTACAATTAAGGCTCTATAGTTGCTATTTCTGAAATTTTTCCTTACTTTTATTCATTCATTTGGGACACAAAGCCAAGGTTGTACTTAATACAGGTGGAGCAAATTTGGGGCCAACGGGCCTGAAAGAATAGTTTAGGATGGGTGAAATGGGGCGAAAACCCAATTAGACTAGGACAGGTTTTATTGATTTGAGTTAATGTCCTAAATCCCTTACTTCCTCCCCTTCCCCCTGTTCTTTATATTTGTTTTCTTTATGTGCTTTTCAAACCTAGTTAAAACCTTAGTTAAGTCGCTAAAAAACTAGTTTTTCATAAACACCAAAATATTCCTAAAATCGCTTTTCTTTTCAAAAATAAACTTTTTCAAAGTTAATCAAAGACGATTTTCAAATATTCCGGTAACCGCAAGTTAGTGGACGTTTTAGGTGCCTAATACCTTCCTAAAATATTAATAGGAACCGTTTACTCAGAATCTTCAAAACTTAAACGATTTTCCTGTTTTGAATCATTTGAAGTAACTCTCTAAAGGTTTCTTAATTCCTTCTCAAAATTAAGTGGCGACTCTTCAAAAAGTCAAAATTTCCGCAAAACAACGACGCATATCAATCACGTGGAATTCATGTGAAATCATAAAGCATAGAGCATGGACTTATCATTTAAGCACTATTAAATCATGGGACACGAATCTTATCACATTAAGCATTTTATCAAACACTTTGCATGCCTTCTTTTAGCTTAGGTGTGTTTTCATGAATTTCCTTATTTTAAACGACATAAAGCTCATGGATTTCAACTAACGAACACATATACTTCATAAAAACACCTTTAGATATCGTCTTGAAACTTAAACAACAATCATCAACATGTACATGGTCATATCACAACAAGACAATCACAAAATAATATTTAAAACATGGTTCTTGAGCTCTGTGAACGAAATGGATCCATAGATGAACACTACATGTACCTTAGATGGAAGATCCGTGAAAATTTACGGTGAAATCCTTTGAATATTGAAGCTGCTATGAAAACCCTATGGGGTTCTTGAGAGAATTTTGAGAAAAGAGAGTATAATGTGGTTGGATTGTGACTAAATTCCGTGTTTATGGAATATATAGGGGTGAAAAGATGACCCAAATACCCCTCTACATGCATCATTTAATTTATGTAAAAATTACCCGATTTGGGCCCCTAGCGCGATGCAGAGATACCGCGTTGCCACTTGTTTGTGAACTGGAAACTCACCGCGATGTGGTGGAATCACATAGAGACACTGGAAATTGACAAACGTCATTTTGGCTTATGGCGCGACGCGCCACTGACTGAAATGACGGTGTTGAAACTTTAAATTGCCATAACTTCTTCACCGGGTGTCCGTTTTAGGCGAATTTGGTATCGAAGGAAAGTTTATTCAATTCTATACAATTTAGAGGGTATAAATCTGCCAAAATACCACCTATAAACCAATTTATTCTCGTTCAAAAATAACCTATGTGAAATCACACACGAAAACTTGGTGGATTCCAAAGTTCTTGGCTTGGCTTACTCTAAGTGACTCTTATGAACATGCTTAACACATCATAAGCTGTATTATCACTAGGATACTCATCCTAATTCATGTACTCAAATATGAATCACAGGATAGGAGGTTTCATGTGTAGGAGCAACGGTTCATTTTCTAGCTTAGAAATATATGGGGTATTACAGTAATTTTGCGAGAATGCTATGAAATACGCTACTATATGATTGCAACTTTTAACTACACGGTCTTAACCTACTCTTATGGGAACAAGTTCGAACATTAAAGATGATCAACAACACTAAAGGAAGGTCAAAGCAAGCCAAAATCTTTAGAATATTTTATGCTCTATATACATATGTCATCCCCTTTCCCTAAGACTCCAGCAATATTGATTTTCTTAGTATTTGTTTGATAATAGCATAGGAGTTATTAGAAATTGAGAGGTCTGAAGGTGTTTTGATTTATGCTTTACATTATATTTGTATTGAAATTTATCATGAGTAGCAATATACAAAATCATGGAAGGACCAATTTAATTATTGAACCTCAATTTGGTGTAAAGAAATATAGAATTTCACTTTCTCGGATAGTGAATATTTTTCACCTTCAATTTTAAAGTTGCGGATTCAAATCCACCATGAAAGCAAAAAGGTGAGAGATTTTAGAAAAAAATAAAAAGAAATTTATTTTACTTTTACTTTTGCTATCTAAGTTAACCACTCAAATACTACTCCATCTTAGTGTTACTTCAGTCATAACTTTTAGACTAATACTAATTTTTCTTTCTTATTATTTTTCATGTGATAGTTTAGGCTGTTGAAAAATTATACATTAAGATCAAATGTCAAACCTAGATTTTATGAAAAGTGATGCGACACATTTTTCGGCTAAGAAAAGCTAGCCTTAATTTATATTTTATGTGTAAAAAATAGTCAAAAGTCACTCTTTTAACTCTCTTTATTATGTCAAACGTGTTATGTTTATAATTTTTTTTATCTCTCTTAATTATTGTTGAATTTTCAACAGTCCATTTAATTATAATTTTAGTAGATATATACAGATTGGAGTCATGTCTAACACTTTCATCATAAGGATGAAATCTTGAAAAAGAAAAAAATAGTTTCGAGACTTATCTTTTTTTTAAAACTACTCATTTTAATTAATCTCAACATTTTCGGTATCTATTTTATGATTACAAAAATGTGTAAAATCGTATCAACTGAAGAGAGAGAGAATCGATGACACAACGTCTATGGACGGATATTTTTACATGTTCACATTTGAATATTTTTAATGTAAAAATAATTTTCTAAATAATTTGTAGAAATTGAGGTTAAAATCAATTTATTTCATTCATCTTTACCTCTTAAATATTAAAATTATATGTTACAACAACTCCAAAAGTCATGTTCTTAATTTGATACATGTTGTCTCTTTTTTTAATTCTTTTTGATGCAAAATTCTTTTTTCTTACTCTAGCTAGCTAGAACTTTAACTACTATCAATTATTTAAAATTAATACACTTAATAATATTGCTGTCATTAAAATTTCGTAATGCACATTACTCATTTTTTGCAACTACTCAATGTTCATTACCTTATTTAGTATCTATAATTATTATACAAATTTAATTACTTCAAATAATAACATATTATCAATTCAGATCCAATATGCGATCAAAGAAAGATTCTTGAGACAGAGGAGTTATAATCCAAAATGTAATAGAGTGTGGTGTGACACCTCTCCATGACCATCATTTCTATTTTCTTTTTCTTCCTTTTTAGTATTTTCCTTTTTTATTTCATTCATGTTCTACCTTTTAGAAAAGATCTAAAAGTCGCCACTAATTCTAACAAAGATGCCATCCTCTTTTTATTTTCAAGCACAAATTCTTTTTTTCCTATTTAAACTAAATAAATCATTTCACATAAAACTTTTGAAAAGTGCTTTTTAAAACAGTTTGGATGTCCTTAAATACATTATAAAGAGTTACTTTAATAATGTAATCGTTTTGACAATCTTTCATATATCAAAGGAGAAGAAAATTTTTGTTTTAAGAAGTCTTAATTTGTTTCATTAGCCCCATAAAATATACAAAGTGAATTTTTTCGAAAGTGGACGAAAATGATAAAATAAATAGCTGCTGACTGATCTATAGTTCTCGCGAAAAGCATTTTTTTCAAATCTAACACACTCTTGAATCGTGATATCTCCTTTATGTTCATAAAAAAATATGTGTTCGTCTTTTTTCTGATGTTCATTCAGTTCTCATGAGTTTTCCTCTTAAAAATTTTAAATTGATATTAATAATGATCTATATAATATTTTTTTTTCCTGAAAAGCTATGATGGTATTAGTGAATTAGCAACGAAATTAGGTGATTAGTGTCATGTATTCATTTTCTCACTAATTTTAATATTTTTATCGCAACAAGAGAGACGGGTTGATAAAACTTAAATATTGTACAAAAGATAGTGAAACAATAAAGCACTAGAAGTATAATATCTCTTTCTCCCCCTGTCAACAACCGGACATAGGCTCTTAACTAAGATTTGTTTCTTCCCCAAAAGATTAAAGTTTGAATGAAAAAATCGAATAGGAATTTTGAGAGGTTATGATTCAATTTATATATATATTCCTTTTACATTTATGTAAATTTGCTTTTATATATATATATATATATATATATTTCAAATGGAGAACTATTTTTTTTTTTCCGAGTATTCTTGAGCTTTCATTTGTTTTTGTTTAAATTTAATCTTTTATTATTAAAAATGTAATTTCACTCAGTTTCTTATTGCCGCAATAATGATGAGAAGAAATGGCTAATTAACGATACATTATGAAGAAGATAAGTAAATATCCATATCAATATAATATTTTGTAACACCAATGAAATAGGAAGCATTTTGAATCAATACGTTATTTCTTACTCATTTCGATTGTATGCATGATATCTTTAGTTTTTTTATTTAATTTAAATTATATATTTTTTACAGAATCAAAGAATATTAATTGGGTTTTTTCCCTTCAAATACTCAAATTTAGATAAGTTAAATCCTTATATGAATAGAAAATCGTATTAAATAAATATTATTTAATTAAGGATGGTTTTTTGAAAAGACCTCTTACATTTTAGAGGTAAACAATATTTTAAAAAGTGTATTCAAATTAAAAATATTATATAATATAAATCGAAGGAGTTTACGTGTTACCATAAATAACCATTTAACATGGCATTTAATTTTTCTTTCTATATTTAAATTAAGCATATACATTTTACAAAAGAGAAAGTTAGACGTTCAGATTGCGGCGGTTTTAGAATTTAAAGCTTACGAGTGTTATTAGACATAAATGAAATAAATTTAATATTAAAAGGTGATTTTAGTATGCATTCGCTCAGTTTCAATTCATTGAATTAATAGCAGAATTTTTTATTCGTAAATATACTTATTGCCAATACAATTCACACCCCAACTGGATTAATATTAATCACAAGTGTAATCAAAATTTTAGCATGCATAAGTGCCCTTCTCTCTCTCTATATATATATAAACTAGGGATACAAAATAAAAATGGATCTATATATAAGCAGTATCAAAGACGGCCACATCTTATTCTTCGACCAAATTGACTATTGATCAACCTCCTTAGCGGACCCTGCATCAAAAAATGGATCCAGCAAACATCAATATATATTCATGCTGTCACTTACTACTACTATTATTATCATTATCAGTGGTAATTTATCATGTACTTATTCTTTTCAGTGCGCTAAATCGAAGAAAATTGAAATCTTCCTTACATCATCATTTCATGCTAAGTAGCTCTCCTTCGTTAACCGGAAAAAAGTATCCCAGTTCTTCATACAATAAATTATTAATTAATTGCATCGTCAAATTTAAGATAGTAAGAATCATGAATAGTTTTTATTTTTTATTTTTGGGTAAATAGGGTACACTTAAATAGACATACAATATTTAGAAATTTACTTAATCAGAGCCAGTTAACCTGAATTAATTACAAAAGAGGAACAATTTTGCTTAGTTAGTGATTGAGCATTTGCTTTAATGGATCTTTCAAAAAAAGTTCCTCGCATCTATAAATCTGAGCATGAATAGGTTATTAATAAACTGCAGATTTCATTTTATTTATAAATCTGGTATATATTGACCAGTAAATTAAATAGAGTAAAATCTTCTCTCTCCCTCAATCTTATGTATCAAATAAATGTATTTAATATATCTATAAATATATATCAAGAATTTATGTATTCTTTTCATAATTTTAAGGATGATGCATATGTTTTTTGTTCATTTAATGGTTTCACCACCTTCATTCAGTTTGCATATTTTTCAATTGATATTTATGATATTTTATTTAATTTTGTGATACATTTTATACTTGCACCATTGATACAATTTATTCTGTGAGAAATAATATATGTAACACTAATATAATAGTATGAAAAATATGTATTGGTATTGTTAATCAGTTATCAAAATATATACATTACCAGTATGATACATTTGTTGTTGGAATATTGGTGATACATATGACATAAACTTTGTGATAGTGATTCATATTTTTAATTTATTTATAAATGTTTGATACATTTAACATATGTTTGACATTTGTAAATTATTTTTTTGATGTGTGATTGAATTTTTAATGGTTAGTGAGTAATTTTACGAACTGTATCATTGTGATACATCTGGAACCAGATGTATCATTGTGATACATCTGGAACCAGATGTATCATTTTCACAATTTATGCCTAATTTTACTCCCCGTAATAATTAAAAATTAATTATTTCCTTCTTTAACTAACCACTAAATTACAAATGTATCACAATGAATATGTATCAAGGCTAAAAATATGTATCATAAATATTTAAAATCCGGGATATCATGTAATTAAACAAAATTATAAAAAAAAAGTGTTAGAACCCATAAAAATTCGGGATTTATGTAAGTTACCCTAAAAAAGTGATAGTGACAAACACGAAAGATCTATTTATCCAACCAAATTAAAAATTAAATTTAAAATTTCGTAATGTTCTTTTGAATGGAAATAATAATAAGAGAGAGTAGCTATTTTTTAATCCTCACAAGAAACTCTGTTTTGTCTTTTTATCCCTAATTGAAGCTTTAATAACATTTTAAATTTTCACCAATTGAAGGAACATCTACAAAAATATTTTGTTGAATTAGATTTATAAATAATTTTATTTAAATGTTATATTTATTTATAAATTAAATTTATTGACGTGATCATACAGTAATTTATAGAATCAAATATTTTTTATATTATTTAGATGCAATACTTTTTAATTAAAAAGAATGTGCTAGCCAATATAAATTTAATTGAGAAAAAATAATGTAGTTAATTTAACACAAAACAAAATTCAATTTATATCGTTAAAGACTTTCATTCAAAAGTTTTCAGTAAAATAAAAAGAAGAGTTTTTAATGCATGCATTTGTTTGAAAAAGTTTTTGTTTAACTTACAAAAATTTTTACTCCCTCCATTATAATTTATTTGCCTAATTTTGACTTAGCACCAAATTTTAAGAAGAAATAAATATTTTTGAATGTTATGATCTTAAAGTAAAGATATGTAGAAAAAACCGAAATATCTTTTAATTTTATAGTCTTAAATAGTTCCCAAGAAAGAAAAGAGGTATTCTTTCTTAAACAAAACGAACTAAAGAAAAGAGGACAAAAAATTGAAACAAATATGTGATTTAATATTTTAGAAATATTAAGAAATTATTGAACTACTTTTAACTAACATAATATTATAAAAAAAACAAATAAAAAGCAGAGTAGCCAAAAAATAGAAAAATCTTTATAAATATTAATATTAATGTAGTTTGGGTCCGAGCTCAACATGGACCAAATGAGACTAGTAAATTAATTTTTAACAAACATTAAGTAAATTAACCCCAAATTAATCGAAGGCAGTTTGTTTGGAAGGAAGAGATGCATTATACTCTTTCGAGGCATAAATTTTGGAAAAAAAAGAGAGAGAGACACTATAATTAGCATGACCAAAGAGTACGTTAGACTTACGGTTTTTAACATGCCAAGCATTTTGGTTAAAATTTACAAGTAACACCTATCCGATGTAAACATCAAGCCAATATATGCATGCCATGTGTTTGAATTTAGAGTTCATGTTACTTAATCATGGTTAATTAACATGCATTTTACTTAGTTTAATTACTTAACCATGATAAAAAATATTAATTTGGTGTATATATCAGGTGCGTATAATTTTTACCAAGCACCATTTTAACAGTTATGAAATTATACTTCCTCTATTTTATTAAGGCTAGAACGAGAATTTAAAAGTTACAAAAATTTTATACTAGATATCACTCTGTTTAAAACAATTAAAACAAGAAACATATAAAATAGCAGAGAGTCAGTATACGCAGGGTCGACTCAATGAATTTGGTGGCCTAAAGTTAAATTTTAATTATAGGTTTCAAGTATATTCAATAAAATTAGCTTTTGTGCATCACACATGTATCTCATATGCCACACGTGCATCTCGTGCGATATACGTGCATCTTGAGCGACTTACGTGAATCTTATGTGCATTTTCTGCGCTATACATGCACCCTATTGTCAGTTAGTAAAAATATTTAAAAAAAATAGGACCTCCAAAAAGTTGGGGCCTTAGCTTTATGGTTGAGCCACCCTGAGTGTACGAGGATAGTATGAGAGGGAAAATAAAGAAGGTGGAAGTACTTGGAGCAGTCAGTGGAAGGGCTGATCTTGTAAGGAATATTGACACCACAAGTTCTAGGGAGAACAGCAGCTTTGCTGAAATTGATTC
>NC_061112.1:127268921-127272804 GCF_002878395.1 Capsicum annuum | reverse complement strand
AAGCTGGTCGTGAGTTTTTTATTATTGTGACAAGTCATGACTTTTCAGCGTATTAAATTTAAATAACATTTTTCTTAATTTAAAAATCGAATACACCTGGTTTTTAATAACCGTTCCGTTTCTTTAATAACCAATTTTATTAATTGAGTTATGGCAATAGATTATATATCTGTTGCATCAGATAACCCATCTGTTTCAACAGATATACCATCTGTTGCTATAAAACAACCATCTGTTTAAGGAGCTTTTCCGATTTCTTCTAACCGATTCATCAGTCGCAACAGATGAGAAATTTGATGCATCAGAAGCATTTTTTATTTTTATTTGTTGAATGTGTTTAGACAAAAGTCACAGTCACGGCTATTCACTAACTTTTTTCTTAAAAATCATATCATCATATATCTTAATTAATTAATCCAATGTTGTGACTTTTTTTAAATTAAATAATCTTTCTTTTACGATTATAATATCATTTAGTTCCTTATTATTTATTAACGAACCATTTTTAGGGGAATTTCTCATCATGACTTTCACCACCATCTGTTGTCACAAGTGTTCAATCCCTACCTCCAACCGCCGACATGTTGAGAATAGGAAATAAATAGAATGATAATTAAATATTAAATAAGAATTAAAAATTCAAAGTCGACCAAATCAAACCAAACATATACATATACATGGAGTTTTTTGAATCCCTTATAGGTAGATCGGATATAAAAAAGGAAAATACATACGCTAAAAGAAAGAAAAAACATAACCTAATTATTATTATTATTATTATTATTATTATTATTATTATTATTATTATTATTGCTATTATTATTGTCAAACTGACTATTTTCATCCGACAGCAGTTGGGCCCTCCTCAGCCTTGCTCCGAAGTCGGCCAAATTCCTCGGGAGTTCATCAAACTGCCTTTGAAGTTCCTGCAAGGACTTAATATTAACCTTCTTGTACTAATCTGGATCAGCCATATTAGTATTATTTGTAAGTATAGAAGAATAAACGAGTGAGTAAGGAGTGAGAAGAGGCTGGAGGGACCAATTTATAAAATGATTGAATTGGAAGAGACTGGACTTAGTCAAACAAAAAGTCACGACTGTTCATATCCCTTAATTAAATAAAACTGGTGCCTTTTCGAATATGTAAATTAAAAAAAATAGATCTAAATACAACATTTTATCTTTTTCTTGTATTTCGGAAAGAGAGATTGGTAATCTGTTGCAAAATATATTCCACCTTTTAGATAACTTTCAACATATGGACAATCTGTTGCAACAGATAGATATATCAATTTGCTTTTCCATCAGTTGTGGCATCTGTTGCACTTGCTAGTCATCTGTTTATTCAATTTCATCGAGAGCAATCGATATTTCTAAACACTTCTTGGCCAAACTCAATTTTTGCTCTTGGATTGCTTCTTTTTATTTCTTTGCATCCTTCAACCAAATTAAATTTTTGCTATTGAATTGATGTCAAAAATTGTATTTGGAGGCCAACTTGAAGGATGCAAAGAAAAAAAGAGAATCAATCCAAGAGCAAAAATTGAGTTAGGCCAAGAAGTGTTTAGAAAAATCTACTGCTCTCGATGAAATTGAATAAACAGATGACTAGCAAGTTACAACAGATGTCACAGCTGATGGAAAATCAAACTGATATATCCATCTGTTGTAACAGATTATCCATATATTGTAAGTTATCTGACAGGTGAAATATATTTTTCAACAAATTACCAATCTGTCTTTTTCTGAAATACAATAAAAAATAAAATATTGTATTTAGATCCATTTTTTTTTAATTTACATATTTGAAAAGCCACCAGTTTTATTTAATTAAGGGATATGAACAGTCATGGCTTTTTGTTTGACTAAGTCAATTCACCACCACTTTCAATTCAATCATTTTGTCATTGTGGTCGTTAAGCTCAGTATAGAGCTCTTGATCTTTTGTAAGTTTGTCAACGAGGACCACTCACTTTCTTTCTTAGCAGCTTTCTTATAATACTCCTCTTGGTCCTTCTTAGCTCTACGCAAGTTCAAGGAGAAGTATGGAAGGTTCACTTTGAGTTTTTCCAAGGCAAACAATCTCTCGGCTGATAAATCCTGTGTTGCAGCATATATAGATAGTGCAACACTCAATTCAGAACAGTTTTCTAGTAGAAGAAAGTCTTGAGAAGACATAATCAGTAATCTATCGATATCAGCTTTCGTTGTGTCAAGCAGTTTTGTTGATATCTTATCTTCTACGAAGAAAATTGATCAGTAGAAAAACCAAGTGATTGATATCGTTTAATCTGTTGACTAACTCGAGCAAAGACATCTTCTGGATTATCAAATTTCATAGGACAGTCTGGTGGTTCAATAACATCAGATGTCTTATTTTAGGTATTATCTAATGATGGGGAGATTCTGCCTACCTCACCATCTTGAAAAGAAAAAGCGCTCAAAATTAGATGGAGTATCTCTACATAACAAAACAAGATAAACTAAATCTAGAATTTAGTTTTTCCTTCCTATTCCTTTCCCCTTTTTATCTTCTCACCTTTGTCAGATTCAAATTTTTTTCGGATACTTGATAATGCCTTGGAAATTGCTTTCTTTCTCCTATTAGCCTTAATCTCTAATGGAGTGAATGAAACTGAAATCCTCTTTGATCGAATGATACTACTGTTAGATATCAATTCCTTTACATCAGCAGTTAATGCATTAACAATATTAATCACATCACCATGTTTTGCCTTGCACTCTTCACATTTGCATGTACAAGATAAGTAAGGAGGGGCAAGATTGATCATTCTTCTACCATATAGAGGACAACATATCTGTCATGCAAAAGTCTATCGTCGCTAAAAATACTTGCCATAACGAAAGTTTGTAGAAGGCATGACAAATAAAAATGAGCAACATCCGACATTAAATCTTAACAAGGTATCAGAATCATATTCATGGTCCCTCAGCCCTATCGGTTCGGACCTACCAAACTTAACTGTAAAATTGCAAATATCTTGTATGAATGATTTATGACTAATCGGTAAAAACAACATCCACAAAATCAGTGTACTCTATGTGTGTTTCCACGATAACATTATCAGTAATACATACCTCCCACATATGAAGTGGTTCCATCTACATGCAGCTTATTCCTCTGAATCTATCTTTACTGCAACCTCTTATGATGGTCAGGCAAGAGTTGATCAACTTTCAGTTCCTTTTATATCTACAGAAAAGGAAAAAATTTATGTCACAGAAAGAAAATCATCCTTAAATTACAACAGATGTAGAGTCTGTTGCATCAGATAAGGAGTCTGTTGCGTTAGATGATATGGAGTCTGATGCAACAGATATAAAGTCTGTTGGAATACATAGCAGCCTTGCTGGTGGTTTGATTTGTTCCAACAGTTGCTCCGTTTGTTGCAACATCAACAACAGCATAAACTACAAACAACAAATAAAAAACATCAACAACAAAGAAAACAACAACATTTGTTCCAACAACATCATCAACAACAAAGAAGCATACATCCTATGTTCCAACACCATCAACAACCAGGGACGGACCCACATGGAGTACTCCAGGTGCGCGAGCACAGACTGAACTCGTATCAAACTTTATATATGTATATGAAAATTAAGAAAAAATGTATATAATCTAATCAGTGAGCACCCATAGTAAGAGTTGTTTGGTTAGCGTAGTTGTTGTTTATGGGTGCTTAAGGCGATTTATTTCTTTTGGTCTTGAGTTCAATTCCCACTCAGCACATATTTTTTTAATTTTGGTAACCAACTCTTCTCTCCTTATTCACTTGAAACTTTCTTTTGTTTTTTTCTCCCTTACTCCTTGTGTTGATTGTTCGGACTCCACTATTTTTAACCTAAGAAGCACC
>NC_061112.1:127199834-127265921 GCF_002878395.1 Capsicum annuum | reverse complement strand
TACAACAGATGAAAAATCTGATGAAACATGTTGAACATTTGTTTTTTACAACTTCAATTGAGTTCATATGTTAGACTAATAGTACCTAAATTGATTAATCTAGAATCAGGGATGAGTTTTTATAGGGTCACCTAGGGTCTTGGGTCACCTAGAGTACTTGGTCAATTACAACTTCAATTATTTTTATACAATTTCAATTGAATTATCCTTTTGGAAATTGCATGATGAGAGGTTTAAAAATTAGGCATATATTTTATGATTTTAAAAATAATTAAGATCAATTCGAACCAAATTAATATTTTCAAAACTACTTGTCATTCTTTTCCAAAATACAAATCAACCCATACAAAATGTTTCATCATTTCAAATCTTGAGGTCTAGATCTTTCTCTCTCATTCTCACTCAACAATACAGTACAGACAACAACTACTCAATAAATTTACTCAACCCTCCACAATAGATCACTTTTCTTCTCATTTTTTACCACATAGGTGTTATTTTCGATTTCATTCTTGCTTGTATCAGTCATTTTCTTTGTCTTTGTAGGCAACCGAGTTCGAGAAGAGCTCTATATATTTGTTAATTTTTTCTAAAAAAAATAAGGGCTTTTAAGTTAAAGATGAAAAATAAAAATTTTAGTTGTATTATCTTCGAGAATGGGTTTACAATTTTAAGTTTTGATGGTAAAATCATAGGAAGAACTCGAGAAATCCCTAGTTTTCATCACAGTGTTCCGTTGGCTGTCGTGGTATCGTTAGATGGTGTTTGTGGTGTTGGTGGTGTTGGTGTTTGTGGTCGTCGTGGTGGCACTGATGGTGTTTGTGGTGGTTGTCGGTAGTGTCGTTATTCGTGGTGTTTGTTTGTTTGTTGGCATTGGTTGGTGGTATTTATGGTGGTGGTTGTTGGTGTTTCGGTATTCGTGGTGTTTGTAATATATTTTTTCAAAATCTATGCATACATCAATTGTAATGTAATTTTTATTTTTCTTTGTCTGTAGATAAAACATGTCTCCCAAAAGAAAAGAAAGTGAAAGTGGATCAACGTCTGACCACTAAAAAAAAGACTACAGTACAGAGGGATTCGGAGGAGTTTCCTGAACAATCTCGGTCAGGGAAAAGTAAAGCTGAGGAGAGATATGAAAACAACGCTGAGGGAGATGGACAAGGGTCCGCAGATGGTGATGAAGAAAATGAAAGTGAGAAAGAGGAGGAATTGGAGAGTGAGAAAGAGAAAGAGAATGATCATCAACATGATGATAATGGATCACCTATGGGGCATGAGTTAATATCGACATCCCAGCATGATCTTGCCAAAACTTTTAGTATTGACAGGTTTTAAGTTGCGATACCGATAAATGACCCAGAAGAGGAAATTTTTTGAACATTTTATGAAAATTATGAAGAACGAAAACATAGGCGGACTTTTTAAGAAAAGCTGCTTTGGATGCTTTCTGGAGCTGCCTGAGGACCCCTCTGCCCGTATTCGTTTCCCTATGACATGGTATATGGTCTTCTCAAGCGCAGGATCAAGTATGCGGGAATGATAAAGATCCGGAGGAGGGGTCAAAAAGAAGATGGATGAAATCTGGATCAACTATTGTGGCATGCCTGTTTGTTTTGGCTTTCATGGTAAAATTAATCACTAATTTTGCTCATCCATTCATTTATATTGAATATAGTTATTATTTTTTTTTTGCTTTCTTCCTGTTTACATTTTTTAGGCTTGGACATTTGAACCCATTCCTCCTCTCCAAAAGTAGTTAATGGATTACTCGAAAGAGGTTTCTCATCCAAGGATATTTAGGTGGTTGGCTGAAAAGAGCAACACCAATATTAAGGAGGCTGATCTCTTCAACCCTTCGGATGATGCAGTACATCTTCTTCAAGAAAAATAATTCTACTCAAAGACAAGAAAGATATTGAACAGATGTTATATCTGGAGCAACAGATGTTATATCTAATGCACCAGATGGGACATCTATTGCAACAAGGTATATCTTGCATCAGATTACCCATATGTTGCTTTGGTTCTCTGAACCCGACTCCTAAAAGATTAACCATCTACAGCAAATTATGCAACAGATGTTTAATCTGATAATATATTATTCATCTATTGCGACGTATAGATCATCTGTTGCATAACAGATAACCCATCTTGTGCAACTGTTGCAACAGATGATTGATATTTTGCATCAGATTATCCATATGTTGCTTTGTTTCTCTGAACCAGACTCAAACGGTTTTTAACCATATACTTCAAACTATGCAATAGATGGGTCTTTTTTTTAAAACGTAGCCTAACTGTGAAAATTATTATATTATATGATTTAAATGCATCTGTCTTTTTTTTCTTTTTTATAGGTTGTGCATCCATGGATCGTGCCTACTAAGGTGGAGTCGGTGATGACTTCTTATATTACTCTAGGTCATGTTGATACTATAACAGACCCAACGGTGGAGTTAATAAAGAAGGAATTGGTTGGAGCCACAGCCATAAGAAGAGCAGTTAGGCAAGGTCATCCTAATGTTGAGGCTCTTCATGACCAACCTTTTACTAAGGCAGATCCGGGTGCTTCTTCTGGTAGAGTTGTTGGTGTTGGTGGCAGGCATGCTGATGCTTCTACCACTCATAATGATGAGCATGTTTATGCTCAAGAAAGAATAAATATATTTGAAAACACCCCTTTCTCCCTTACACAGGTCCCTCTCACCCCTCTTCACCCTCGTGTTCTTGTTGCGAATGCGATGAGTGCAAGGACAGACAGAATAAACTCTTTGAAAAAGTAGAGGCTATCTCTAAAGTTATCGAGGAATTCAAATCCAAGAGGTGTGTCATACCATCCAAGAAGGTGAGGGAGCTACACACTCCTATAGTGTTGGTTAGGAGAAAGAAAAGAGCAATTAGAGACGTACTCTCCGCTTGAAAATAAAAAGAAATTATAATTCCTCCCTCTCCAAAAGCTGTTGAAGTTCAGGGGCCAATAAAGAAGGTGGACATATACGCAGAACTTGGCACCGAAGAGAAGAGGGATCTGCAACAGGCCAAGAATGCCAAGCCAGGCGCACCAGATTACCCAAGGCCTCCCTTTTCCCCCAAGACTTCCAGACTATGATTGATATGCGTATGCCGTACGAGGACAAGGCAAGTTTACTTTTCCTAACCTATCCCTTCTAATCTACCCCATGAAGAAGAAGCCACACAACATATTTCAAATCTGTTGTAACAGTTGGGTATACTGGTGTAACTTATTATCCATCTGTTGCTAAGTTGCATTGGATTATTAATTCAGAGAACCCTATGCAATAGATGGACCATCCGTTGTATCTTTACAATTACTAACCTATTTAAAAATTGACTTCTTATCTCACAGCATGTTGACATAATTCTCTACCTCATGAGAAAAAGGCAATTAATGTACCGGGAAGCTTATGACGTTGTCGATAGGATAATGGACCTCGACTTCTGCAAGAAGCTCAAGGATAGGTATGATCAACTCAATAGAGAGGCGTCAGCCCTTGGCGTGGGACTTGATTTTCTAGTTCCTACGTTGATCTTGGATGAAGAAAAATTGATAAAATATGTTAGAGGAGATAGGCCAAATCCACACGGCAAGAGCTGGACTGAGGCCAAAAAGATTCTTGCGGTCATTAGCGTGAACAGCATGCATTATCGGGCTGTTGAGATACCACTCGAGGAGGGAAAGATCAATGTTTATGACTTTAACGTACCTCTCATCGACGATTTCAATCTTTTTCTCCTCGTGGAGCCACTGATGGTGCTGTTGCCCATCTTGTTGAGGGAGAGTAAACTGATGAATCATTTTCCAAAGGAAGTGTTGATGAAGAAATCATGGGATTTTGAAGGTCGAAACAGGGGAATGATCCTTCTAAAAGATGATATCGCTAAAGCGAGCGGCTCGCATGCTCTTGCACACATCGAATGTTTGCTGACCAGCACAAAAATGGCCGAGCCAACGACTTTTCTGTACAACAACGCTGTGGAAAACCTGTAAGAGGTCTGGGCTTATGGGGCACTAAATAGATGCTTGAAGCCTGTGTATATAGAAGAGCCTATGAAATAAAAATTTTTAATTTCAAGTCACCCTTCACTTTATTACATGTACATGTAGTGGCAGTAATTTTTTTCTGATGAAAGTTGAGTTTTTTACAATGTAATAGATTAGATTGTCAATCTGTTGTAAAATATATTTAATTCCTTCTGGTAGATAGTTTATCTTACAATAGGCTAGTCATCTGTTGCATTACGCCGATGTTATTTTTATGAATAATCTAATAATCTAAGTCTAATCTGTTGCAACAGTGGGAAGATTTGTTTGATAATTTCCAACAAATGACCTAAATTTTACAACATATGCCTAAATCTTTTTGATATTTTCCAACAGTTACGCTTGAATATCCATGTTCTCGACAACACCACACCAGTAGCAAATACACACACCACCATAAAATTTTCAAAATTAGGCTTAAATATCCATGTGCCCAACAACACCAAACCAATAGCAATAATGACAATAATGTAGTATCTTTTTGCTCGATTTTGTTTCTCTTCAGAAGCCTTGACTTTGTTCAACAAACCCCAGATTACATGATTTTCTTGTGAAGGGTGTTGTTCTTCATACCAATCAAAGTAATCGCATCCACTCAATTTTTATAAAAAAGAGAACACAATTACAAAATAATTACAAGTCAATAACTAATCAACTAATTAAATAAAAAAAATATTACCTTTGAAATCTTACAAGTAAAAAACCTACGACCCGAATTTTGTTGAGTCCAAGAAGTCTTTAACAGAGCTTCATGATCACACTTACAATATCGAAAATCTTTATCACAAAAAATAGTGGAAGATGCGCTCGACATTGTCAAGCTCAGTTGGAAAAAATGAAAGAACTAATTTAAAGAATTTGGATAGATAAACAAGATGACGATGAAGAAGAAGATTTGGGAATTTAGGGTTAAATTTTAGGAGAAAGATGAATATATAAGACAATGGAGGGATGGGGGGAATGACCATTGGGATTCAAGTAACGGCAAGTCAGCGAAATATGTCAGACTTGACACTGACACATTTGATGCCTATTTTATTTTACGTGTTTAAAATGAACACTGTCTACTTGATGCCTATTTTATTTTAGGTGTTTGAACTGAACACCGTCGATGGGTTATGCCTTTTTTATTTTAATTCAATTCACTTTAACCTTTTTACACGTAGTGGCAATTTTTTATGTCCAACGAAAGTTGAATTTTTATAATGCAACAGATTCTCCATCCGTTGTAAAAGTTATCCTACATGTTCTGACATATAGTTTATCTATTGTAATAGGTTGGTCATCTGTTGCATTATGTCGATGTTTTTATCTAAAGTCCATCTGTTCGAACAGTGGGAAGACCTATTTGATAAATTCTAACAGATCACCTACCTGTTGCAACATATGTCTAAATCTGTTCGATTTTTCCAATAAATGTGTCGTCTGTTGCACCAGATACATTATCTGTTGCAATATTTGAATCTAGTATTCCTTTTCAATTAACAAGTTCAAATCTAAGGAATAAATAAAATTTGTAGACAAAATAAAATAAATCGAAGCCTTTATAAATTAGCTGAAATAAGTCAACGAATAAATGAAATGTAAAAAACTTGTTATGGGTACAGATCTCAACAAATACATCAACAACAATTTAAGTATACTGCCAAGGATATCTTTGACAGGCTCAAGCTATAAAGATCTACTCAGTATGGACAAGTTGTTCTTCATCCGGTGCTATGAAATTCGGTTTTGCTCGTCGTGGATCTTTATTCTCACTTACGTATGATTTCTGCGCTTTTTGTTCTTCGTATTTCTATAAAAAGAGTAGCATATTGTCAATGCTATTCAGCAGTAGCTTCTTTTACATCCACCTGGAAAGCCAGAATTGGTCAATGCTAATCACGAAGATACAACAAAACGGAAAAGGATAACTCATCTCTCCTAGCAAATTAAACCGATCTTCCTCCCATTTTAAATTATCCCAAACAGATTATATTTTTATTACAACAATGAATCAATTGTTGGGATAAATTTCTACATGAGAAAGATCCTATGTGATAATTTCCAACGGATGAACCATCCGTTGCAACTATGAATCATCTGTTACAGCAGATAGGTCGTCTATTGGTACAAATAAAAGAGGTACGAAGATCTGTTTGATTTACTAAAACAGACGCGACATATGTTTATCTGGTGCAACTGGTTAGTCAACTGTTGCAACAGATGTATATATTTGTTTGATAATTTTCAACAGATGTATCATCTGTTGAAACAAATATGTGTCTATTTGTTTTGTCAGTTGGAAGACATATAATATATTCACCTTCTTCAGCTCGTGCTGCTCTCCTTTGGACATTGTACATTGCTCAGTGTAACACACAGACAGAGGAGTTGCAATTTCACTTTTTTGGATGCTTGGTAATGCCCTGGAAATCACTCTTCTCCTCTTAGCCCTAATCTCTAATGGAGCGGATGGAAATAAAATCCTCTTTTATGGAATGAGACCTCTCTTAGATGTCAATTCCTTTACAGAAGAAGTTAATGCATTAATAACATTAATCATTACATCATGTTTTGCCCTGCAGTCTTGACACTTGTATGCAAAATATTCGCTGGGAGAGGCAAAATCTGTATAACTAGTATGATCATACTCATAATGGTTTGCTTTAAATACTGTAAGAAGAGCATCATTAGCACCAACAGTAGCACCACTACTACCACCAACAGCTCCATCACCACTAAGATCATCAACAACAACAAGCCCACCCTCCAAAATTATTTTTCTTGTAATGGTTGTTGCTTCAAACAATTCCATTTTTATTCTGTCGATAACCTTAGGGTCCGATAAAATTTACACAGACCGTAAAGTAAGAAAAAATAGCATTTTCAACTCTCGGGGGGTTGAAGAGATCAAGAAATTTTACATTTTTATCAATTTTGGCCGACAACCATCTCAAGATTCTTGCACAGGAAACTCCTTCTTGGTAGTTCACTTGTTATCTCAAATAAGGAATGGCTTCAAACACCCCAAGCCTATAAAATAACGCCAATAAATCAAAACCATTATTGAGCGAAAAAAATGAATAATATCATAATAGAAGAAAGAAACATTTACCATGAAAGCCCATGGGAAGCCATATAAGTTGACTGTCTTTAGCGCTAACGAAGTCAACAAATATTTGACAGTCATTTTGAAGCTTTCATACCCCCATGGATAGCTGTTAAATGCCTCAATATCCTCGGAGAGCTTTATTAAACCGAGGCTTATGTTATTGTTAACGTCTTTCGCCCAAAGAATATTATGAACAAACCAAACCAAGCACAATGACTGCTTGTGCTTCTTTGAAAATCCTTTACCTTTCAACGCTTTTATCAAATTTTTGTTTTTGAAGCTTGGACCAACAATGGATACCAGGTCATCACGATCACATGACTTGTCTTTGCCTTTTTTAGGTGTGCGGGGTGCTTTTTTTGGGTTAGAATAGGTATAACTTGAGAAGGAGAATAATATTTTAGTCCAATAACTATGGCAAACTCCTTCCAACCAAAACAAATAGGCATGCCACAGTAATTTATCCACACCTCATCTATCTTATCTTTGTTTTCATACATAAACTTACGCTTGAGAAGTTCATATACCATTTTTATTTGGAAACGAGCATTGTTGACCTCCGGCAAATCAAGATATTTCCTAAAGCAGCTGTCCCTGAAATAAGCATCCAATTTTTGTTCTCGAAGTATTTTTCTGAAGGCGTCGAAAGATTTTCCCATGGTTGACTTAACCACGAAATCACCCGTTAAATTTGTGGCACCATCGCACTGCATTCTTACAGGATAACGATCAATGTTGAAGGCTTTGACCGGCTCTTCAGTGGAAAGGCTATTTGCATCTGCATCATCTCTTTTGAAACATCCCTCTTCCCCATGTTCATCATATTCTGCTCCTGATTGAGATAACGCTTGTCAAGCAAGCTCATAGACTGGTGGATGTAGCCTAGCTGCTTCACTTGTTCTTTTACTTGGACTTGATTTGATTTTTGTTCTTTTGGGAACTATATTATCTAAAATTAGCATGAACATAAAATAATATATTATTGTTGTTTAATACATCGTTAAAAAGGGATAACAGTAAATCAAACAAGCAAAATAGTAAAATAACAGTTGTAATAGATCACCGATCTGTTGCACCAGGTAGTATATCTATTGCAACATATAACCAAACTGTTGTAGCGGATGGGTAATCTGTTACAACAATTCAAAACATATCACTCATCTTTTAAGACAGATGAATAGTATGTTCAACAGATCACACAACTATTGTGACATCATCTGTTATAACATATGAGTGATCTGTTGGAACAATTAAATAATCTGTTATGACAATACAAAATATATCACTCATCTGTTGAGAAAGATAAATGGTTTGTGCAACAGATCACACAACTGTTGCAACATATGAGTAATCTGTCAGAGCAGTTAACTAACCTGCAGCAATGACTGAGTAATCTATTACGACAATACAAAACATATCACTTATCTATTGAGAAAGATGAATGGTCTGTGCAACAGGTCACACATCTGTTGCAATATATGAGTGATTTGTTGGAACAGTTATTAACGGTCAATACTATTTAGATTTCTTCCAACATAGGGTCATCTATCGCGGCAGATGAATGATTAGTTGGAAAAATCAAGTCTTGGATATTTTCTGTAGGAAGAGTTGATGGGATTTTATCCAATAAGAGGTTCATCTGTTGCATCAGATCATTAATCTGATGGTTCTTCCATTGCACCAGATGGTTAATTAGTTGCATCAGATTTTTTATCTGATGCTAAATCTGTTGCATCAGATAGTTAATCTGTTGCATCAGATTATTAATCTGTTGTATTAGAATTATAATCTGATGGTTCCTCTAGTGCATCAGATGGTTGATCTGTTGCATCATATAATAAATCTGTTGCATCAGATGGTTAATATATTGCACCAGATGGGTAATCTGTCGGAGGAAACAAAAAACAGTAGCATAATTTTGTTCAACAAAAAACAGCAATTTCACTATTTTTACCAAAAATAAGAACAGAACTAATCAAACCAAATTACCATTTTATTTATATAAACATAAACAATAAAAAGGTCATTTCAGACCGCATTTGAAATTAGTGCAACAAATATTGAAATTGTTAACCAATACTATAAGAGAAGTTGGCTCAAGTTCCTCGTTTTCTTCAAAACTAAAAAGGCCATAAATTTTTACATGTGAAAGAAGAAAAGAAACGATGAAGAATTCAAAGCTTTTGTGGCCGGAGAGTAAGGCTGTCACGTCGATTGAAGGTTGAAGTCAAAAAGGAACTCGAAGCCCAACTATTTATAGTCGGATGTTGAAGTCGCCGAGGATTGAAATGAGAAATTTACAGAACAGTTGGTTGGGAGAGATTTGAGAGAAGCTGTCGAGAGAGGGATAAGAGATAGGTTGATTGAATTGAAGAGGGGAACTCGAAGCCCAACTATTTATCGCCGAAGGTCAAAGTCGTCGGGGGTTGAATGGAGAAAAGAGGGGAACTCGAAGCCCAACTATTTATTGCCGGAGGTAGAAGTCATCGGGGGTTGAAGGGAGAAATTTTGCAAAACTATTAGTTGGGAGAGAGTTGAGAGAAGTTGCCGAGAGAGAGGAGAGAGTGGTTGATTTGGATTGAAGAGGGGTGTGAGTTGGGTTGATTTGTATTTTTGAAAAGATTAGAAAGTTTTAAAAATATTAATCCAGTCCACAATTAATTTAATCAAGTTTCCTAATGATGTTTGACCCTATCTGTTGATCAATGTCACCAATTCTTCATTCAAGACTTAAAAAACACCTTTCCTTCAATTTTCTCGGGAAAGTTCACCTACCCTTTTCAAATTGGAAAAACTCACATACTACATTTAATTTTTGCAACATTTTTTTTTTGCTTCTTCTTTTGAGAATCTTAACCTATTTTATGTAAACTAATTTCACCAAATTTTTAAAGATATTTAGAACTTTACCCTATATAGAATTATTTTTATATAATAATTTCTTTGAAGTTAGATTTTTCTTTAACAAAATATTGCCATAAATTTAGAAATTCAACTAAAAGTAAAAAATCCTTTCCATTTAATTCTTTTATATATTTATTATAATTAATATTCAATATTATAAATTAAAGAAAAACTGTGACAAGATGATTATGTCTATTGCAGTATTGTTTAATGCTTTGAAAAGATAAGGCACTGGAAATAATGGGAAAGATGAAATAGATTATGCTCTGGGGATACGAATAAGTTTTGGTACAAAACACTCTGGGACCCTGGGTTTATTATGGGGAGAAATTTTGAATTTGATTGGCGTAATTATTAATTGGCAGTTGGGTTCTCTTTAATGCTTTGAAATTGATAGGAAAGGATGATTTCTTAATTATAATCAACAAAATCAAAACATAATATAAAAATAAAAATTTGAAATTCAGAAATCATAAAGTTACCCCATAACAAAGCTACGATCAAAACTCTTATTACCCAAATAAGATATTCGTGTACTCCTAAATTAAAATATTACTATAACAAAATAATAACAATCCTTACCTAAAAAAAAAAAATTCTTTTTTTTCCATGGAAAGTTCACCTACCCTTTTCAAATTGGAAAAACTCACGTACTGCATTTAATTTTTGCAACAATTTTTTTTTTTTTGCTTCTTCTTTTAAGAATCTTAACCTGTTTTACGTAAAATAATTTCATCAAAATTTTAAAGATATTTAGAACTTTATCCTATATAGAATTTTTTTTATATAATAGTTTCTTTGAAGTTAGATTTTTCTTTACCAAAATATTGCCATAAATTTAGAAATTCAACTAAAAGTAAAAAAAAAATTCCATTTAATTCTTTTATATATTTATTATAATTAATATTCAATATTATAAATTAAAGAAAAACTGTGAAAAGATGATTATGTCTATTGCAGTATTGTTTAATGCTTTGAAAAGATAAAGCTATGGAAATAATGGAAAAGATGAAATAGATTATGCTCTGGGGATACGAATAAGTTTTGGTACAAAACATTCTGGGATTTGGGTTTATTATGGGGAGAAATTTTGAATTTGATTGGTGTAATTATTAATTGGTAGTTGGGTTCTTTAATGCTTTGAAAGTGATAGAAAAGGATGATTTCCTAATTATAATCAACAAAATCAAAACATAATATAAATAAAAATTTGAAATTCAGAAACCATAAAGTTATCCCATAACAAAGTTACGATCAAAAAGTTTTATTACCCAAATAAAATATCTGTATACTCCTAATTTAAAATATTAGTATAACATAAGAATAACAATCCTTACCTAAAAAAAAGAACAAAATCTTTTTTTTTCCTTGGAAAAGTTCACCTATCCTTTTCAAATTGGAAAAACTCGGTACTACATTTAATTTTTGTAACAATTATTTTTTGCTTCTTCTTTTGAGAATTTTAACCTGTTTCATGTAAAATAGTTTCATCAAATTTTTAAAAATATTTAGAATTTTATCCTATGTAGACTTTTTTTTATATAATAGTTTCTTTGAAGTTGGATTTTTCTTTAACAAAATATTGCCATAAATTTAGGAATTCAACTAAAAGTAGAAAATCTTTTCCATTTAATTCTTTTATATATTTATTATAATTAATATTCAATATTATAAATTAAAGAAAAACTGTGAAAAGATGATTTTGTCTATTACAGTATTGTTAATGCTTTGAAAAGATAAAGCTATAGAAATAATGGGAAAGATGAAATAGAAAATGCTCTAGGGATACGAATAAGTTCTGGTACAAAACACTCTGGGACCTTCCAACCAAAAAAAAAAACACTCTGGGACCTTGGATTTATTATGGGGAGAAATTTTGAATTTAATTGGCGTAATTATTAGTTGGTAGTTGGGTTCTCTTTAATGCTTTGAAATTGGCCGAATGAATCAACTTCTCTAAGGTTAGGCCTTTTACTTATAGGTTAGAATTATCTAAAAACTAGTGAAATTGGCCGCACACGAATTAGTAAAATTAAGTTCTTTAAACTCATTTTTTGAGAGTACTACTCCTAACACACAAGTCGCTAATTAAAGTAAAAAAAAGCTTATGGCAAATATTATATCTCATGCATATGTAATAATTATTAATATCATGTTGCTGTGCCAAAGGCTAATTTTACTCATCGAGTTATTGATGTTTAAAGGAAACTCATAATCTAGGAAAAAATACGTAACGCCATAACTTAGTTTAACTAAATTACATAAAAAATTTACTTTTTTTCTTTACTAAGCCACAACTTACACAACTTATTTTAACTAAATTACAGTCGAGTACATTCTAAAACTTATAAATTTTCGGATACATAATTTAATTATGTATCTCCATTTATTCTAATTAATGTATTATATGTCTCGATCAAATAGTTTCAGAAATAGATGTATCTCAGCAATAAAAATTACGTATCTCAACTTCAAAAATATGTACCCGGATGCTAATTGTGTATCCGAGCAAAAATAGAATAATTAACGGTGATATTCTTAAGTTTAAAATTATGTATCTCAATTTTAAAATTATATATCTAGATGTTTATTATTACAAAATAAGAGATTATTTGTAATTTAACAAAGAGTAGATATAAGAAGTAATTAAAGAAGGTAAACTTATTGGGCGATTCCTGGGTTAATTGGGCTGGCCAAAATGATGGGTTGATTTGGGCCTAAAAATGGGTTATCTGAATGGCTTTCTTTGATCAAGCCCATCAGTAAATCATCTCATACCCAGCCCGTTAAATTATGTAAATGGGTTGGACGACTCATATAAATTTGGGCCAAGTTTGATCTACTCTGACAGTGCAAGATAATTCTAATGGAGACTATCAATATTACTAGTTTCCCTTTGTTTTGTATGGGTTGTCTATATTTCATGATGATCTTTAATTTTTGTCCTTCAAATCGGTAGTTTTTAATTTTATCATATTGCTTATTTAATAAAAATTTGTAGGTCAAAGTACGTTAACTATGGCCTAATTTTGTAAGAAGCTTTTTCTTGTTCAACATAATTTGTATCGTATCTAATTCGCACGCCATAAGTTTAGAAAAGATTTATCTGTCCGACTTAAGTTTAGATAACTTTTATTATGGATTTGGGGAAATTTCTGGTATAGAGAAAAGCAACAGCAAAGGTGAACTTGATGTTGCTAAGTCAATATGCCTAAACATTTTTAAGATGCATGCATGGGGGAAAATCATTATTTGTAGATTTGAATGAACTTAATAGCTTTTATTTAGATGACGTATTTGTACTAAAAAAATCTTTAAACATATTAAAAATATTTAATTATAAATCTAAAAAAAAACTTTTTTGATAATAAATTCAGATCATTCATTGATTTTAAATCTCGACTCAATTTCTAAATACAAGAAAAATTAATAGAATGAACGAGAGATAAAAATTAATAAATTGAAAAAAAGTTAGGTCAAGCATCATTAATCCATCGCCAACTAGTTCAGTATTGGAATTCAATGAAAACCCAGAATAATAATAATAAAAAAAATCATTATTAATGATGAACCAACTCTTTCAGCTTTCACATAAATAATGCAGCACTAAAACGTGACACGTCAACAATGTTAGTATTAAGTTCTTGTAAATCATTTGCAATCCATCAATGAAATAGGAAAAATGTTGAAAATCAAATTTAACGTTTGGGACTTAAGGCTTACATTTTATGCTCACGATTTACGGCTCAAATGTTTAGGCGTATACATCTGAATTTATATTTTTGTGTCCTGAAATTTTTTAATATGCCTTGCTTTGGGATTAAATTCAAAATTCGCTCCTACAACACATTTGAAAACACTAAAAAGAACAGTTCGATGCATAAGCTTCCTTACGTGTGGAGTCTGAGAAAAAATTGGACCACAAGAGTTTAGTGTCAAGGGTGGATTTTGAATAGTAGTTGGGGGTTTTCGGAATTTCAGTAACTTTCATGCGGTTTTTGTATTTATATTAAAAAATCTAGTAAATATATGAAAATTATAAGTTGAAAATTCATAAATGTAGTGTGTTATTGGTCTAATAGTAAAGAAGACGCTTGCTAAAGCTTTTTAAAAAATTCATAAACTCTAAATACTAGATCCATCTCTGTTTGGTATGAGTAGATAAAAGTATTAATCATTTGAGGTATTTGGTTGAATGAATAATTTTATCTAAAACAGCCTATTGTTTTCCATAATTGACCTTTGATTTTAGAACACAAAATAAATATGCAGTACAAAATTATATTAATAGTTAAAATTTAAATGATAGCGATATATAAAGGAGATATTTCACTTCTCGATTCCTGCTATATACTATTTATTTCGTTTACAATAAAGAAAAGATTTACCTAATTAGTTCGCTTATCATGATACACATTTTTCTAGTCATTGTCATCCACGTTCTTGCCATTTTTAAATTGAGTTGATGACAGGGATGGAGATAAATCATTATTATGGGTTCGGACTAATTTAATATTTTTTGTTAAATAATGCATTGTAAATTAAGATTTTTAATAAATATGTATAAATATATTTACATATTTAGTTGCGAATCCATAATTAAGATTATGAAATTCAGTAGTAAATTTAAAACACATAAACTTCAAACCTATTCTATTTCTAGATGCGAGGAGCTTTAGAAAATATTTTTTTCATTATCTTTTATATTTTCACTATATTCAAAATAAATATCTATTTTTACTTGTCTAATTAGAAAAATCAAGAAATTATTAAACATTTAGTTCTTTATTTGTTTATGGTTAACCATAGTCACTATTCAGAAGATTAAATTTATTATATTCAAAAAATAAAATAATAAAATAATCTTTTATTTATTATTTACTTTTTAAGAAATGTGTTAAATAATACTGAATAAGAAGAAATCAACCGAATAAGAAAGAAATAAATTGAAACAAATAATTGTCAAATTTAGGTCGGGCAATAAATATTGGAACAATATTAATAACGTAACTCTTTAAGCCCTCACATCAATATTAATGTGACATGTAAATAATACTAGTATTTTCTTTGTTTTATATTAGTTGGATATATTTTATTTTATACGTTAATTAAGAAATCATAAATAAAAATTAATTTTAGTAATTCACCCCTTAAGAAGCTTCATGAGAGCTTTATAAATAAATGTGGACATTTTCAAAAAAAAATAAAAATTATAAGGATAATATGAGAAAAATTTAATTAATATCTTTTTGATTTATTAAAGTAACCAACTATTATAGAAAATCTAATTTTAATAAGTCGACCAACTAATATGAAACGAAGGAAGTAACAAATAATGATAAATCATATTTGTAATCCGCCGATTGCTTTAAAATAAGCTAAAAGAATAACAATACGAAACAATAAAATAAATAAGAAATATAGATAAACAAGAAAGAAGAGTATTTTTATTTCTTCCAATATCGATTTGTCAAGTGCATAATATGACCTCTTATGCCTCTATTTATAGTGCCAGATAGAGGTACATAAAAGATTTTCATAAACATGACATTAATTATGAAAATTATAAAAAAAGTTAAGGAGCGTGAGAGTTAAATCCAATAACAATGACAAACAGTGAAAAATTAAATATACATTATAAATTAGGGAAATGAGTAATGAACATTCATATCAATGTAATATTTTATATCACTTCAGAAGGAAGCATTTTGAATCAATACATTATTTCTTACTCATTTCGATTATATATATGATATTTTTAATTTTTATCTTTAGTTTAAAACATTTTCTTTTTACAGAACCAGAGAAGAATAATGAGTTTTTTCTGTCAAATACTCATATTTAGATAAGTTAAATTCTTACCTGACTAGAAAGACATATTAAATAAATATGTATTATTTAATTAAAGATGACTTTTTGAAAACACCTCTTACTTTTTAGAGGTAAACAATTTCTTAAAAAAAAGTGTTCAAACTAATAATATAATATTATGTAATATAAATCGAAAAGAGTATACCTTACCATAAATAATCACTCAACAAGACATCTAATTTTTCTTTCTATATTGAAATTAAGCATATAAATTTAAGAAAAGGGATAAGTTACATATGCACATTATGATGGTTTTAGAATTTAAAGCTTATGAATGTTATCAGACATAAATTAAATAAATTTAACAAAAAATGATCAAAAATATTCTTCACTTCTTGAAAATGGATCAAATATATCATTTGTTTGATTTGGGCTCAAAAATATCCTTATTAAAAATGAAAAAGGACAGAAACGACACTTCAAATTAAACTATTTCCATGAAAATGTCCATGGAATTTAAATTTCACTTTTTAGCCATTTCAATTTATTGGTTTGTTTTATACCGTTTCTACACACCTTCTATATAGTTTCTATACAAATCTTATACATATAAATATTCTATACGAAAATTATACAGTTTTGATACACAATTTATATGATAACTGTACATTTTTTTTTACACGTTTTATGCAACAATTATATAATTTTCATACACTTTTTATATATATATTTTTATATATTTTGTACATATACATATTTGATAGAACTATACAATTTCTATACATATATCTTATATAGATACATATTCTATTTAATAATTATATCATTATTATATAGTTTAATTATTATTTCTAAACAATAAAAAAGGCAGAATATTTGATCAATTAAAAATTTATAGCAAAAAAAAAATTAAAATATTTTTAAAAGGGCCGAATTGCCCAAGTTGAGTAATGTATCAGTATTGTATATGAATTACGTGGACCAAAATGACCCAAATTGGGAAAGATTAGGAAATAGCCATAAAATGATATTTGTTTACCCGACTGGACATTATATGTCCAAATGCCCAAACTTGAACTATTATTTTTTTTAAAAAGCCATAGAATGTCCTTTTTCCTATTAAAAATAGATCAAATATATCATGTGTTTGATTTGGGCTCAAAAATACCCGTATCATTAATGTATGGAAAAAATATATAAAGTAGCATACTTAAGTATTAAATTACAAAAAATAACAACACCTTTATCAAATTACATTTTGTAGCATATGTATTTGTATTTTTATAGCAACAGTTTGCAAAAATATAAAATACATTATGATCAATATAAAATACATATTGATCATAAGGGCATTAAAAATCATATGTATTTGTATTTTTATATTAACACTTTACAAAAAATATAAAATACAACTTGTTATATTATATAATTATGAAACTGTTATTATGAAACTCATAATTAAAAAGATAAAGTATGTTATTTCTGAATTTTCTACTTAATGTATTGACTCACTTTTACCTCTCAAAACTAACACATGTCATGTGTTATGTAAAGAAAAAATTTAGATACCTGACAACTCAACAAAAACAAATTTATTTTATGTTTTTTTAAGGGTGACATTATATCCATTAGTTTTGGGAGGTAAAAGTGAGCCAATACATTAACAGTCAGATATTTTCGAGTCCAAAATTAAATAGAGGATATATTTGATCCATTTTAAATAATTGAGGGATATTTTTTTAATTCTTTAAAATGGATTTTAGTACTCAATTGATCGTTCAATTCATTTTGAATTAAATCGATTCCACTAGCAGAATTCTTTGTTCATAAACATACTTATTGCCAATATGATTCACATCCCAACTGGATTAATTTTATTATCACAAGTATAATCAAATTTTTAGCCATATATATATATATAAGTTCCCTTCTCTCTATATGTATAAATTTTAGCCAAATGCTGGTGAACCCCACCCTTCCATGTCAATCTGTCTTAGGAATAATTATTTTTTCAATTGGAAAATATATTATAGTTTGCATAGTATAATCAAAATTCAAAATACAAGATTATTCTTAGTAATGGACAGTGCTCCTAAAGTAGGTATGTGTACTATTAAATTGTCCATGGACGTGCCGGGTGTTCATTCTTCCACATCAGTTGCAGATGGCGTTCATTCTCATTATATGGTCTTACACAATTCTGTTTTCACAATTTCTGAGCTTGTGTTATGATAAGACCCACAATTTGTTTCTTTAACTTTGATACGTACCAAAGTACACATAGGTGTTGGAACCATTATGCTCTTTCTAAAAATTTAAGCTTTTGGATGAAATTAATGATGACACACTTAAACAACCAAGCCATTAAAATGTGAAAAATGGAAATCTTCCCACTTGATCCAATATAAAAAATAATAGGATGGGGACAAAGGGTAAGATGGTAGTCAGAAAAATGAAAGATGAATTTAATTATATTGCTTGATTATTTAATTTCAATTATTGGGCACTGCAAACATGTTTCGTGCATGATCGAGAAAACTCAAAGAGAGAAACGGGTTTGCTTCACTATAAATACATGGGCTAAATGATCGATAAGAACACACCAAGGAAAAACAAAGAGAGAAGAAAAAAAATTAAAAGAGCATAAAAGAAGAAAAGAAAATGACTAGCATGGATGAGAAATGGGAAGAACTTAGTGGGAAAAACAATTGGGATGGGCTATTAGATCCATTAGATGTTGATCTTCGTAAATACATCATTCAATATGGAGAATTGGCTCATGTAACTTATGACACCTTCATCGATGATAAGGCATCAAAATATGCAGGAGCTAGCAGATACGCGATGGAAAATCTTTTTGCAAGAGCTGGACTTGATCCATCGAAGTATAGAGTAACCAAATACTTCTATGCTACCTCTTCCATGCCACTTCCTGATGCTTTCATTCTAAAATCATGGTCAAGGGAAGCATGGAGTAAGGAATCAAATTTTATGGGGTATATTGCTGTGGCTACTGATGAGGGTAAAGTTACATTAGGAAGGAGGGATATTGTGGTTGCTTGGAGAGGAACAATTCAGACACTGGAGTGGGTTAATGACCTTCAGTTTTTACTTATCCCAGGACCAAAAATATTTGGTGATGGGGGTTTGGTTCCTTTGTTCCAACCATTGGTGCATCATGGCTTCTACGGTATTTATACATCTGAGGATCCACGATCAAAGTTTAATCAAGCTAGTGCTAGAGACCAGGTACATACTAATTTGATACTTGCATTTAATTGTTGTTGAAGTGTGTGGTTATCTTATTTTAAAATTTAGAGCGTGTTTCGTTAAACTACTATAAGCTGATCAAACTGATTTTGTAAGTCAAAAAGTGCGTGCTTAAATAGATCAACACTTCTTTTACCATACATGCTAGCTAATATTCTTGTTTTCAGGTCCTTGAAGAAGTGAAAAGATTGGTCGAGGAATATAGGGACGAAGAGGTCAGTATAACAGTGGCTGGCCATAGCTTAGGTGCATCACTTGCAACTATGAATGCAGTTGACATCGCCTTCAATGGTATCAACAAAACAAGCACTGGCAAGGAGTTCCCAGTGACAGCTTTTGTATTTGCAAGTCCTAAAGTTGGTGATCTCAATTTTCAAAAGGCATCTTCCAAACTGAAAAACCTTCACGTCTTGAGAGTCCACAACTTATTGGACATTGTACCTAAATACCCACCCGTTGGCTATTTCGACATTGGACAGGAGATAGTAATTGACACCACAAAATCCCCCTATTTGAAGGTGAATCCTGGAGATCCACACACTAGGCATAATTTGGAAGGGTACTTGCATGGAATTGATGGTACTCAAGGAATTGGACCTTTAGCAGGTTTTAAACTAGAGGTGAATCGCGATCTCGCACTTGTGAACAGGATATGGGACATTCTAAAAGATGAATATTTGGTACCTGGGGCATGGTGGGTCGAGAAGAACAAAGGAATGGTTCAGCAAGAAAATGGTAAGTGGGTTCTGATGGATCGCGAGGAATATGACTTGTGAAAGAGAGCTATGGTTTAATTAATTTTACATGTACGTACGTCGCTTTAATTTACTTCTCTTCATGTAATGTTGTAATAATAAAGGGGTTTCCTTGAGGTTGAAAAAGAGAACCATATGTATATATTATGGTTACTCTAATAATATATACGTAGTTGTCCTTTCGAATTGTGGGTGATAAACTTCATTGTCAATCTATTTTCTATATATGTCAACATGTTTTCATTTATGTGTTAGTTTAAGTTGTAGGTTTTATAATTGATGAGAGTCACCTAAACAATGTTGACTTCACTAAAAATGACTTGGTGCAACAACTGAAAAAAGAAGATGATGAAGATATTATGGAAGAGGCCCGATAAACTTGTTATCAATTATGATCTTCAATTACTATTATAGTTTTTTAATTATTGTAGCAACTGATTCTAATAATCACGTAATCGAACAAATAATATTGCTATGAAAAGATTTAACTTTTATAATAGACCATTTGAGAAAATTATGCTTCAATACGTTGCAAGCTACCCACCTACTTCACCTAAGTGAGCATTAGTGACTTGTTAGAGAAATCTAAAATTGTCAAATTTCTACATCGATGCTGGACGAGCATTTGGTTTTTCTATATAATATATAGTATCTAATTTTACGAACTGCATAATTAACGATAAACTTGGGGAAAAAAAAGATCTTCTTGTGAACTTGGAAGAAGAGAATTAAAGATGAGGCTGAGAACTTTATAAATTCTTTTTTACTCATTAATTTTTTTATTTTATCATTATTATATTATTTATTGCTAATAAATAATAAGGTAGTCTGATATTTTTAAATAAGTGGTATATAGTACATGGTGTTAAGAAGACAGAACTATGATTTTTCAATTTTATTTTTATTTAAATAAAAGAAATTTTACATAACACGGAAACTATTGCAGAATTACATCTTTTTAAGAACATTTATAATGGTTAAATTAGTAAAATTGCATCTTTCCTAGGAATAAGTAGTTTTCTCAAGAAACATATCCAAAGTAAAAAAAGAAAAAAGACAACCATTTTGAAATGAAGTGTGTAATTTATTTTATAGAATACCTTCTGTTATGAACGGACAACAATAAGTAATATGATAAGCAAAAGAAAAACAAGATGAACATACACAGATTTATGTGAAAATCCTTGACAGGAAAAACCACTGGCAGAGAAGGAGGAATTCACTTTAATAAAGAGGAATACAATGAGGAGACGATAGTCTCAATGACGTATATTAACCCATCCAAAAACAATCCCTCCGCTAGCACACAGACCCCACAAAAAATCACAAACATGGGTCGCATCATGAATTTTTCAGGACCGGATCAACAAAATTCGGATCACAAACTCTAACATCCTCGATACTAGATTAATGCCAGCTTGTACTACTGGTTCAATAAACTCTATCACCTCTTATGAAGGTTCTGAAACTCAAGAACAGGCTAACATGCCTATTGCATTTATTCTTCCTTTAACTTTCAATGCATTATCATTCTTTATTGCGAACATATATATATATATATACTCGATACTATTAGAGGGGTTTTAAGGGATGAATAATTGAAAATCAGATTGATTTGAAATTAAACTTTTATTTGAGTCTATATTTTGAATTATTTAATTAAGTTATATTTTAATTTACGAACACAAAAATCTTATAATTTGTGAAAACTACAAAGCTTTCTCGATTTTTATACAATCTTATCAAATAATCAATATATAAATTTTTTTTAGGAGGTAACAGAATATCACGACAAGTCATATTAACAAATAATATACATCTTCACGTTTCTTTTATAAATAGATATTGCGATTATATATTATTACAAACTTTTAAACATAATATTACATAAAGATTCACTATTCTTATAAAAGAATGAAGAATAAAAAATACATCTAAATTTTCTCTTTTTTTTAGTTACTTTATATCAGAACCATTAACGTGTGAGTTTTCTATCAAAATTATCATCACATATTGAAGAAAAACACCTTGAGTCCTCGACTAATATTTGAAGATGTATATACTATATTCTCTCTTTCATTTAAAAATCTATCTAGTGGAAAAACAACTTTACAGTGGCAAAAGATAAATAAATTATTATTATCAGGTTAAAGGTTAATTAAGTTAAAGATTAAAAATTATCATGTGTAAATTAATTTATTCTTCATCACATCAAACATCTTCTTCTCAACCGTAATCTCGTCTGGCGTCAATAACCGCAACTTGTTTTCATTTTCACCCATTTTCACCCCCAACTTTCATTAAAATCTCAACATTCAACAATAATCACATTTCCCCTTAATCTCACGCAATATCTAATTTGTCCTTGTAATTTTAATCCTATATTTATAAAATATCTTTTTATATTATATGTAATGAATACTTTTTTAACACGGATATTTGTAGCATTTTATTTAAGTTTATTAACTTTATAAGCAAATTAATATTTTTTTTATAAATTTATTACAAAATTCAATGTTATTTTTTAAGATCGTTATTTTAGTATTATATGTATTAAAGAGTCGTTTGGTGTGAGGTGTAATTATAATAATTCAAAGATAAACTTCATGATTATTTATCCTGCGTTTAATTAGATGTATTAGATAGTCTCAAATTATTTGTCGCACTATTTATACTACAGTAATGAGATAAGTTATCACACATACATGTTAGTACAACTTATTTTGTGATAACTAATCCCGAAATAACTTATTTCCAAACAACCCACCCCTAAGTGTGTATATATACATATGTATATGTATGTACATGAATGTGCGTATATTTTCGTGTTTTATCACTCTCTTACTAAATTCGTTTCATATTACTTAACACAATCCTTCAAAATTTTTTACTTAAAAGTATATTTTGCTAAATTAACCTTATTAATGATAATTTGAAACTTTAAATTTATCTATACTGTTATTTTATATAGTTATTTAACACTAAAGGGTAGAAGAAAAACATAATACAATTCTCTTGATTCAACAAATTGAGCAGATAAATTAAAACATCTATTTTTAGTATGAGAATCAAGTGATAAGAAACGATATTATCTATTGTCTATATCAGTAAATAAGTTGTGATTCTCATTAATAGAGTATTACATATTTTATAATTTATATAAATAAATATAATCTTTAAAATTTGACCTTATTTTTATTCGAGAAAAACATTTAGTACCCCCGAACTATGACCAAATTTGCTACGACACACATCAACTTCACGGGGGTCCTGGTACCCTTTAAGCTAAATTTTAACGTATTTTTATTAATCTTTTTAGCTAACGTAATACCTTTTGTCAATCATTTTAGATGGCGTGACACCTTTGATGTAGGCTCCATTTTATGTAATAAAGGTGCCACATTAGCACAAAAAATGACAAAAATATGCTAAATTTGAGTTCAGGGGATAATAGGACCCCCGTGAAGTTGGAGTGTGTTGTAACAACTTTGACCATAGTTCAGGATGGTACTAGAGGCTTATCGCTTTCATTTATTGTTTGTATTTTCTGCATTGAAATGTTTATAAAATTAGTATTACTTATTACTTTCACTTGTAAAATAAATATTATAATTTTGATTATTATTATTATTAATAAAACTAATTTTCTTATCATGCTAATTACTTCATAAAGATCATCATTAGCTTATATTCTTAATTAGTATTTCTTATTTTTTTTCCTAGAAGATAATGTTTATGTTTTTATGAAAATTTTGTTATATGAACTTTTTTTAAAAATGAAAATATGATGATTTTAAAAAAGTTAAAAAAAATAAAAAAAATAAAAAATTGATGATAAAGGGTAAAATAGGAATTTTAAAGAGTCAATTAGAATAAAGGGAAATATGATTATTGTTCAAAATTGAGGAAGGAGCTTGATTTTTAATACAAAGTTGGGGAGGAAAAATGATGACCCTTTCCACTACTAAGCAACAATTTCGTTGTGATTTCAATAACATTAATTTCTAATGTCTTATCTAATAAGGTTGGTATATTTATAACATGCATGAAAATTTTGTGGTCAAACACTCTTGTAATGAGGTAGAAAACTTACACCGTCAATAGTTCAAAGTTCAAACAGGAAACAGGAAAAAGAAGATAGTTTTTGTTTGTTCGTGACCCTTCACTTATAAATTGACAAAAATAGTAGCTATTTATTCTTTATATAATCCTCGCACACTGATGAATAATCTCTTCACGTCAAAATAGATATTTTTTTTAGAAATTTTGAAGAATCCTTATTTATAAAAGATGAACTTAAATATAAACTTATGAATTAGATTTTATATTTTAAAAAAATTGAAACATAACTTAAAATTCAAAATCTTGTTTGTTGAGGAGTTTAAAATTTTCAAATGATAATTTATAATTGAATTTATTCCAATTTTTATAAAAACTACATATTAATTTTAATTAAAGTATTAAATTTAAATCACAAATTATATGATTAAACGAAATCGACATACCGCTGTTCTCATCATCTCATTTAAAATAAAATTAGATGGCCACATGTTTAAAATGAAATTTGCGAAGTATGTTATGTTTGTCGGCAAAAAAATTAATATTATTTTTACTATATACTCATATGTTAATGATTGATTAACAGTATTTTCAATAAATGTTTAATTAAGGTGTATTTGTTGATAACAATTGATCGGCGGTCTCATCATATGTGAAAGCTTGGCCTAAATTATTGTAACAGTCAACTTGCTAGTGTATATATATGTTATAACTTACATTGTATCTTATTTTTTCCTTTTTTAAAATGATGTACATCCCAATCTTCTACTGATGCTAAGCATCAATGACGTTGACACTTTTGAGTAGAGGGTTTTTAAAAAAACAATCCACTACTTCTTTTAAGGTTGGGTAAAATTTGAGTCTACATATATTTTATCTACTTTAGAATCTTTTTTGAAATTGTGTTTGGTTTTAATATTGTTGCACAAAGTATAATTTACCAAATTACTTTTATTTATTATATGTTATTTGAAAATTAAATATTGTTAAGAATTAAGCCGCTTTTTAACATGGATATATAGATGAAAACACATATTACTATTTTTTATTTTGAATCTCTTAAGCGATATTTATTTGCATAAATTTTTCCAAAACAATACTTATTTTAGAACGGAGGAAATAGTTAATTATATTTATATTAAAAAGAAGTAATACTGCAACATTTCAATTTATTTGTTTGACCATTGATTTTAATCAACTATAGTAATTTTATAATTTTAAATTTCTAAATGACATATTCAAACAACAAGATTAATTTTTTTTAATAATTATATTTAGTTTAAAAACGTAGAATTTAATTTTTTTATTATTTTTGAATATTATATCCTAATCAAAATTAAATTATATAAATAAATTAAAACGAATCTAGTAGTTAAAAAGAAGACCTCTGCGAGGTAGGTACCATTGTATAGAACAAATTTATAGCAAAGCTCATAAATTATAAATTACTTTATAAAAAAAGGGAACAAAAGATAAGATAAGAGATCCATAAATACGGAAACACGTTGGGAAAAAAATGATAAAATGATTCCTGCAAATTACCATTTTTTTTGCGTCCTTCACATGGCCTTTTGAGTACATTAACTTGATAAATTGCAGTAGTTAGTTGCTATTTTTTTTATCCATTTTATCAAAATATAGATTTAGTTGTCTACTCTAAAATATAAAGAAATGATTTATAATTTTAGTCCTATTTTACTGTTCTTATTACTATACTAGATACCCGTGTCCGTGCAAGGCATGGACATTTTAGCAACACTAATGTACTCCTTCCATTTTATTTTAGTTGACTTCCTTTCTAAAAATATTTGTTTCAATTCAATTGTTGAGTTTAATTTGTTCTTCCAAAATACCCTTATCATTAAATGACTAAACAAGTTGTATATATTTAAATTTATATTTTCAAAGCATAATTAATAAGGTTAATTTGATAAAATAGATCGCTAATAAATATTTTTCTTAATGAGTGTGCCAAGTCTATAGGGGCCAACTAATACAAAACTGAGGGAGTACAAAAGAGATTCAACTCTGGAAAAAATTATTTCCTACATGTTTTAATTGTTTAGTATAGGAGTAAAAGAAAAATAAATGTAGTACAATGAACCGATGTTAACATAATATATACATTCAGTGTGGGATAAAATTGAGCTTGCTAGACTGATCCAACCAATGCAAAAGTGATTATATAAGTGGATAAAAATCTATTTAGATTGTTGCAACTACAGTTCGCGGCACATCTTTCGTTTGGACATTCCTGAAAAAGTACATGATACACGTCTCATTTGAAAGTTTCAAATATATAAGTTGAGGAGACATACGTCGATTTCGAAATATTTATTACACCATAAAATTACCAAAATACCCTTGATAGTCATTTAATAAGGAAAAAAAAGATATTTACAAAAAATTACTATCATGTATAATTTAATTACAAAGGTATACATAAAAATATTATTAAGATAATATATGAGGACAAAATTAATAAATATAAGAAAAATTAAAATACATGTGTAACCATTTTATTGCACCATAAAAATAATGACAAAATTAATAAATATAAGAAAAAAACAATATGCATGTGCAACCATTTTATTGCACCATAAAATTACCGAAATACTCTTGGGTTATAAAAAATAAGTAATTTAATAAGGAACGAAAAAATATTTATAAAAAATTACTACCATGTATAATTCAATTACAAAAATCTAAATAAAAATATTATTAAAATAATACATGAGGACAAAACTAATAAATACAAGAAAAAAATAATATGCATGTGTAATCATTTTATTGCACCATAAAAATGGGGACCAAACTAATAAATATAAAGAAAAAGTAATATGCATGTGTAACTATTTTATTGCATCATAAAATTATCGAAATACCCTTAGTAGTCATTTAATAAGGAACAAAAAGATATTTATACAAAAATAGTACCAAGTATAATTGAGTTACAAAGATCTAAATAAAAATATTACTAAAATAATACATGGGAACATAACTAATAAATATAAGAAAAAAATTAATATTCATGTGTAATTATTTTATTGCACCATAAAAATGAGGACAAAACTAATAAATATAAGTAAAAAGCAATATGCATATGTAACCATTTTATTGCACCATAAAATTATTGAAATACCTTTGGTAGTCATTTAATAAGGAACAAAAGATATTTATAAAACAAAGTATCATATATAGTTCAATTACAAAAGTCTAAATAAAAATATTATTTAAATAATACATGAGCACAAAACTAATAAATATAAGGAAAAACAACATGCATGTGTAACCATTTTGTTGCACCATAAAAATGAGGACAAAACTAACAAATATAAGAAAAAAATCATATGTATGCGTAACCATTTTATTTACTACTATATATAAGTAAAGGTTGGGTTGACTTAAATTACCGAACTACCTTTGATAGTCACCCCAACCTTCACTTATATATAGTAGTAAAGTAAAGTAATAATAGTAATAATAATAATAATTATAATAATAGTAATGGTAATAGTAAAAAATATATAGTAGAAAAGTAAAGTAATAATAGTAATAATAATAATATAGTAGTAATAATAATAATAATAATAGTAATGATAATAATAATTATAATAATAGCAATGGTAATAGTAAAAAATATATAGTAGCAAAGTAAAGTAATAATAATAATAATAATAATAATAATAATAATAATAATAATATATATTACTCTTATATATAAATGAAGAATGGTGTACTACACAAAAATACAAACTAGTAGTACACCATTCTTCATTTACTAGATAGGTATGCCCGTGCGTTGCACGAGCCAATGCGTATAGTAAGATAAAATGAAGATGTAACATTAAGGGACTATCTCATTTGCTTGGATCAATTGATTAAAACGATCGCAAATGTATGTTTTATACAATCGTGAAAATAACATACTACTGGATGCTCACATTCATATATGGTAGTGAATGTAGTCTATTTAGATTGATACAAATAATATTTATAGATTCTACAATAGGAGATGCATTTTTGTTGTTGTGATCAATCTCTCAGGCATTTACGATCAAACAGTTGTTTAATTAGATTTAAAGATTAAATTAGGTCAGAAGTTCAAAATGTGATAATAAAATAAATCTTTATTCAACGAACACAAACACAATAGTTATTAGAATAAAATTTCGAATAACCTAAGCTATCTTGAGACAATCATCATAGAAATTGAGGGGCAACATATAATAAGTTGACTCCCAGCTTTTATAATTTACAGAACTAAAAGAACTAAAAGATCCTACACAAGAGATGAGTTTATGGGCCAGAAACGAAGCAGAAAGAATAAAAAAAAATAGTTCAATTCTACATTTGAAGAACTCTGTTGAAACTATTACGAAGACAAATGAAATATTTTTAATAAAATCCAAATAAGTGTGCTATAGTAAGCAGTGAATCAATGACTGTAAGGTAGACAACAGTTAACAACAACCAACATTTAATGATAAAAATTTTAGATGCACCCATTTTCATATTAGGGCCTATGAATAAAAAAGATGGAGATTGTAAATGAAGGCACTTGAGTTAGATAAGTGCAGCTGAATATGCCAATCTGAGTTGTAAACTAATTGTCACTCCACAAACTGATCTGTATAGTATGTGCTCTGATTATGTTATCAGAAAATATTTTAAATTATTTCATTTACAGGAATGTGTATATTCTCAAGACTATATCATGGAATTATTCCAAACAATTTCTCAATTCCTAGATACATGTCATAACTTCTTAAGTATCTTACCCTTTTTGGTACTTAAGAGAAGTCAAACTGCACAAGATATTTGATAATCAAGATATGAATCATATTTTAAGTTAAGATGAGGTCTTAACGTCTAGAGAAAGAAGTAAAGAAGAGAAGAAAAAGCAAAACATTAAATAGCAAACAATCTAATCTAAAAAGGTACAAAGAGAAAAGGAAAACTTCCATATGCAACAGAAATGGGATCATTAAGCCCTCCACCAAAGGTTTCAAGTGAATTGGCAAAAGCAATGACTCTATCATATGCCTCTCGAATTTCTTCTCTGTGAATTAGAGAACAAGAACGAATAAAGTCATAGAAAAATGTTAGAGCTTATCTAAATTACGATGGAAATAATATTTGTACAAAACTACTGGAGAATTGAGATACTGCCTTCTTCTTCTTTCAGTAGCATCCTTGAAATGAAGCTAGTGTGTATACTAAACACTCCTTCCTACAAGCGCAACCCATAAACGGTGCAATATACGTCTATAGTCAGTAGGTAGAAGATACAGATATTTCTTACACTATAACAGCTGGTTTAAAGGCAAGTGTAGAAAGATACAGTTAAAAAGAAAGAACAACTAACTGGCAAGGAACTTCAAGAAATACTATAACTTAATGAACCATAGTGGCAAAGGAGATGGCCCAGGCTGTCATGTCAGACCAATGCCGAGCGAGAAAGCAGGAAGAAATACATAGACTGGAATAAGACCATGATATCCCTTGCTGAAAAAATTGAATGTGAATCAACTTTACTAACAAAGCCATCATTGTTAAACTGATTTATGCCAACTATCAAATGATTCATTAGGCAACTAATACAAAGATGATGTAGACCACAGATAGAGAATCCATGACTTAAATATGAATAAGTGATTTAAGAAATAGAGAATCAGCTAAAGGAACAGATTAAGGTTTTAAGAAGGAATTATATTGCAAGAGATTGATCTAATATAAGCTCAAATTACTTTTTCAAAAAAAAATTGAGCTTAGATTATAGTTTGCAAGTACAGAGATTCAAATGGGCATCTGTCAAGTTCTGCAAACTTTTTTTTGTTATAGTTTTAGAAAACAGGAATACCTTTATGAAGACGCAACTTTGTAGAACCTTTGTTTCTTAACTGGCGGCTTTCTTTTCTTGTTTCTCCTTTACTTTAAATAACTTAGTCATGATCCTTACAAAAGAATGCAACACATTAGACTACAATTTAAATTACAATATGAAATGTATAGAAAATGAATCTTCTCCAGCTTTTCACCTGTTCAGTTAGCTCCAAAAAAGTAGCTGCATAAATTACCAACAGGCTATTACTTGGTGAACAACTGAAAAAAAGTTCAGCATGTGTTGATTTAAATTAAACTACAATTCAAAATATATTGAAGTTGTTTCGACCAATGAGACGAATAAAAATGCATGTAAACTAACCCTATATCACAACCGCTAAAATCTTTTTAACCCCCCCTCCCCCCTCCCCCCCAAAAAAAATATATATATATAGAAGGAGAAAAATTGCAACCCAAAAGGCATCCAGTAGTAGCATAGATGATTTCAATAGATTCCAAAAATAGAAGTAAAAGTATTTAAACTGCACTTTAAAAGAACAATAATCATCATATTTAACAGCATTAAAGATACAATAGTTAAATAACAGTTTATTCAGTGTAACTTGTATTCTAACAATAATACTGAAAAAGTTGTTTCATAATAAATCCAATTAAAATGGGATAGAATTCGCTAGAAAGTTCTATTTGTAAGTATATAAAAGTTGATTTGTACAGCAATCAGTATTCAAATCTTTACACTTACAGTAAAGAAATAGGCAAATTAAAAAGGAGAAAGAAGAAATTTTAAGCAATGAAGTAGCATATAAAATTGAAAACTCAACAGAGAAATAAATGGTATTACCTTTCAGTTCTTCTTCATAGAAGAAGTTCTCATTTCCATGCTATGTTTCTAAGTGGACGAACTGCATTTGTTTGATGTGTTTTGATGCTTGCTTGTCTCAGAGGTAAGATGTTCAATTGTACATTTTTCCAGCTCCGAAACATCAACTGTGGTTGGTAGCAATGATTTATGAACCATATCTTTTTTCTCCAAGCAAGATAAAATGAAAAACTTTGGCATTGAATCCTGATATTTTGCATATGACCTTTTCATTTGAATTTTAAACATTTTGTCATTAAATTGATTTTGCATAAGTAGAAGAGATGATGTGTCCTTCTGAAAGCGTAAAAATTAATTAAATATGGTATCAATAATAATAACAATGCAAAGAATAAGTTAAGTCATTGTAATTCAATAACAAGTTTGGAATTTTAAGCATGAGATAAACATAAAAAAGTATATGCAAAAGATGCCTTATGTATTTTAATTTGATTAACAATTGACAGATTGAATCACATATTTTTTTTAAAAATAGAAGTGCACCGACTTTTTAAGAGGCAAAGTTTTAAGTACCTTGACAAATGTGATCTCATAAATCTCTTCTGCAGAAAGAAACAACATATTTTTTGCAACTTCATTTGAAACTGTAGCTGTTGCAATACCGCTATTGTCTTTAACACTGACTTCAAAGTGGCACCTATTAAAACTGAATAAAAAGTAATTTAAATCTAATGATCAATTAGATTAATTATATTTAAACAGTAATATAAATGAGTAAATTATGTTCTTGAAAAGTATTTATACTTGGGAGTCAACAATGTGGATCGGTGATAAATTGTGCAGTAGATTTTCCTTCGCACATTGTATCTTGAAAATAATGTCTTACAGCTTGGGCAATGTAACACACAAAAACGTTGATCCTTACTTGCAAGAGATAGTTCAGCTTCGACATAAAATACTTGTCCCTAAAAATTTAAGAATGACGCAATTTTTATTTTTATTTAGTGTAATATAACTTGAGAGAATTGAAAGTACAAAATTATTATCATTATCGAAAGTTGTCTTGGGATATTAGCGTTAGGTATGATTTCATCCTCAAAGAAAACCAACAGAATAGAGCCTACTGCGTTAGTACTCTTCATCTTATAAGCAAGCTCTGATTCAATTATTTTGACCTTATATAGCTGAAATCATGAGATGTAGTTTCCACTTAGCATTTTGGATGCAAATATCAAAATATAAATGTATATTACCATGTCTTCAATGCGGCTGCCTGTGGATATGGAAGATTGATCTCAGTTGTTGTATTGAACCTGTTTGACAAACCATTGAATCTATTTGTTGATCCTGTATGCATTAGAATGTTTGTTTTTAATAAAAATTCATTATGTGATAGTATTATTAAAAAAGAAAAACATATAATGATTGTAGTTTCACCTATAGTTGCTTTTGAAACTCTTCTAGCAAGAATGACCGGGTACGTATGAATTTGATTTAAAAGTTTAGGTCCATCATGATTAATAAAACTATCCCAAAGTGCCAATTTTGTTGGCTTCTTTCTGCATATAATTAAAATTTATGTTATGTAAAAGTATAATAGTTCTAATTTATTCTCATTCTCATTATAGACTATTTTTTTGGGGTCTTCATCATGAGAAGGTAGAAGTAGAGGCATTAGTTTACTTACATAATAGTATCATTGCTAATGACATATTGTTACATAAGAATGTCTCATACTAATACTAAATTCGAAAACCTGTTTCATCTATTAAGTTTAGTAATTTTTTGTTTGTAATTATTTTTTTAAGTTAGATCAAAATACACTAGGCATGTTGTTGTTGTTGTTGTTGTTGTTAGAACAATTAACTTTTTATCAACTACAATCTATTTCAGAGTCAGACTATTTACCTACCTAAATAAGAAACACACTAACTCTAGTGAGAAGTAGGAGGTTGTGTGGTTTATTTACTTACTGTTCATCCATGATAATGAGCTCCTGAACTCCTTTTCCGCTTGTTGTCTTTGTAGGATGACTTTCGTTGGTGACAATGGCAAGTACATCTAGCATTATTAAAAAAAAATGTTAAACTAATTAGATAATTAAAATTATACTATTATAGTAGTAATTAAATTTCCTTTAATACATAAAAAATTTAATACACTTTTAAATATCAAACTCATATTCTTTGGGTTGACACTCGAAGGTGTCAAATGTAGTAAGACTTAATCGTATTAGTTGCGGTTACGAATTTTCCGGAGGAATAACGTTTTTAATGGGCTCAACTGTGATGTTTCTATCAATTATCCAAATGTAATCATTAAGTGCACTCTTATATTCAGAAATTGGTTCCTTTACTTGCGCAACAGACACCAAATATGTGTTGAAAGCAGCAAACACATCTTCAAAATATATTATATCAGTACCGAACATAATTTCCTGACTTGATTTTCCTGTGAGAGAGAGAGATGAAGGTTATAATGACTTACCAAATTCAGTTCGCAGGTAATTCCATGCTCTTTCAAGGCACCTTTTACAATAGGCTAACACTCTTGAAAATATTTCTATGATAAAAATATTCCATTATAACATAACACACGCAAATATTTTAAATTACAGATTTCCAAGAAATATTGTTAGTTTTTTACAAAAAAAAAGTAGAATTAAAAATTTTCAACCTTCTTAGCATACTTTGTATTGTCAGGTCTTTATTAACAAATTATTGAAGAAAGAAGCAACTAAACAGCACTTCAATTGACATAGAAATTGCTTTCTCTTTCTTCAATTTGGTATTATCACAACTTCAACTTAAGTTTAACCATATCATGTATTGAGATATTGGTGAGCAAATGATTAATATGTTCCAGCCGAAATTTTACATTTTAATTCATGAAGTACAAACAACATGTGTAACTATTGGAATAACAGAAACACTACAAGTAACACACATTCCATCATATTATCGAGAACGAGATTATATAAGAGGTTAAAGGCAGTTAGAATATCATGAAGGACCTTTCATGTTTCTAAAGAGACGGGCCTTTATAACCCTTAATCATGCTTAAATTAAAAAAATAAAAAAAGGTGAAGATGGAAGTATATGCATTTTCTACGTAATAGTTTCAACCGCAATTTACAACTCACTAATTTTTCAATGATCTATCATTTTATGCGATCCTCAACTTGTAATCAAAGCAACCAAAATCAAAAATTTGCTTTGATTTTGGTCTCACATCATCGTACCCTTCAGTTCTCTTACTCAGCATCTCATGTCTTTATTCCGATGTTCTGGTTTGAACACAAGAGAAGAGGCTGCAACCTTCCTACTGATTTTTATGCAAGTTCTTTCTCGGATGCTAGATTGATTTGTGGATAGTGTTCATGGGAAAATGCAAATATAGATGTTAGTGTGTCACCAAGTGGAGCTAGAGCTTCACCTATGAATTTGGTAGAACTCAATAGTTTTGGATCAAATCATGTTTTTGTGTTTAAAAATATGCTTACTACGTATAAATAATTTATCAAGAATTCGGTAAGTTGCATAAATACACCATGAACAAGCCACCAACCAAAGAAAGTTCAAGGCATAAGCTTATATGAAAATTAAAACATCATAGTGAAACAAGAATCATTTTAATGTAAGCAAGCAGTAACACAAATGTTAGAACAAAATCTTACTGGAGTCTCGCTCCTAAAATCAAGTCATACAAGATAAATGTTTGTGCCAAAACTCATAAGACGGGGAAAAATAATTCAGATAATGTAGCTAAGCAAATATCTAATATCATGCAACAGGATGATTGTAAAAGTTTAAATTCACTAAGACATTAGCAGCCTGGAGGTAACTATTATTTATAGAGACAAACATCTATATTTGTTACTTGAGGAGGTTAATCTTAGGAGTTGGAAGCTAAAGCCAAGAGACACCCGCTAAGCTAAACAGGATGGATAACTGAGAGGATTGTATTTGCTTCAAATTTTATTATTGTTATTTCCCCCCACCATTTTTACGTAAAGGGGTTTCACAGTACTTGGGATAATACAAAGTTATCACCTGTTCTAAAAAGATTTTGTGAGGTGAAATACATATTGCATCTATATAGAAAGTCAAACACTAAGAAAGTAACCGCATGTTTAAGAGCTGACATAGCCAAAGCCGAGAAAGCTTTTAAAGAAGCAGCAGTCTACAGGTCGACAAAGAAATGTGCAATCATGTTAAAAAGTCATCTAAAAAGTAGACTGAAGTACTTGGCTAGAGAGCCGCATCTCAGAATCGGGTACTAATTTGGATTTTAGCAAAGCACCCACATATTCACACAAAAGCTCAGTCCAGATTCAGTAAGTTTATGACATTACAAAAGCGGAACAAAGCAGGTAGATAATTTGTAGCCTCCATCTGTATGTCATAAGAACTCTTTGCTTTCCACTTCTTTGTTAAAAAGATGTTGATAGAACTATTGTCTCTTATCAATATTATGTATAAGTTTTCCACCAAAAACATCATGCAGAAACAATAGAGAGAAAAAAGAAATACGTACAAATAAAATATCATGCAAGATCTTTCTCCTTGTCGAGTCTCAGATAATGTATATTCAAAGTATATTACACAAAATTGAATCAATGTCATAGGGTCAATTCAAACTATTACTAAATCTGACCCCTCTAGTCGATATGCCTCCAAATTTTATTTTCTAGAGTAGAGATGACATGAGACCAGTCGAGCATGCATATCAACCAAGTTCACCACTTATAATCCTCCAATCTAACACTTCATTAGCTATCAATGTTGCATCATAGGGTCAATTCAAACTATTACTAAATCTGACCCCTCTAATCGATGTGCCTCCAAATTTTATTTTCTAGAGTAGAGATGACATAAAACCAGTTGAGCATCACATAAACCAAGTTCACCACTTGTAATCCTCCAATCTAACACTTCATTAGATATCAATGTTGCATCTGTGATTTGTATGTGCTTCATAAAGTATTCTTATGGGTTGAGAAAGCTTGCCAATGATCTTTTTTGACATTTCTGCTAATAGTTTAAAGACGATCTTGTATACACTCAATAAGACTAATTTGCCTATAGACTTTTAATTGCACAACCTTTTTGTTTGAGTTATATAAAAATGGATAAGGGCTCTCATCACTTTTGGTTTGATAGGAACAAGATAGAAGTGGGCTCGCTAGAAGATAAGTTACAGGAGGCAAGACTCAAATGGTTTAGACATGTGAAGAGGGGATGCACGAACGCCCAAATATGGAGGTGTGAGAGACTGGCTATGAATGATTCAGGAGAGGTAAAGGTAGGCCGAATAAGTATTAGGATGAAGTGATTAGATAAGACATGGCACAACTCCAACTTACTAAGCCAAAAAAATACAGACTTAACAGACAAAAGAAGCAGTCATTTAGGGAAAAACTCACAAATTCCTAGTCACAATAAAATTTTATAGTTCAATCTCCACACATGTCACTGGCTATTTGCAACGATCAATCAATTGACATTATAGCCTCAATCCTAAATCATTCAGTACCAGTTGTATAAATCCTTTACATCCACTACACTATATCTATTACACTATTTCAATTCTATAGTGATCACACAGAACCAATAGAAACAAATAAAATTCTCTATCTGTAATCACACCAATTTCATATTATACAATTTCAACATATCATTTTTGTAGACACCTTATTTCATCCCTCCTCAATATCGTTTTACCCATTTTTACTTTATCCTACCGTGTACCCTCACCCGTGTGATAATCCCTCCATAAAATGACAAAAATAACAATCCCCTAACTAATTTTATCTTATCCTAACAACCTACCCAATTAAAATAAAACACATCGTACCTTACCCCACAACCACACAATTTCATAGGCATATATACAACAAAAAAGGAAATCAAAAGGGGAGTATATACAATACACCTCACAGAAAAAATGGGGACCCAGAAAATACACTAGCACTCTGATTATCCATCTTCTCTTCTCCACCTTCATCCATACACAATACAAAACCATTTGAGCACACACTTCTCATCAACACATACGGGTATGTCACTACACGGAAAAAGACACGGATCTCTCGGATAGATAGAGCTCCTCCATCATCACTGAGAGAGAGCAGATGGAACGACATAGAGCTCACTGGAAAAGAGAAAAACAATTCTCCACACATCACTGATTCACGACTCTTGCTTTACTACACTGTACACACGAGTCTGATCAAGAGTTAGAATGGGCTGTTTTGGTTGTTTTCAGGTTCTGCGGGCTTAAAATCTATCATGATTTTGAAACTCCACAAATCTTTGTATTTTTCTTGATTTCCTGGGATGAATCTGGCTGGAGACACACTAGATTCCTAGAATCTGATCATTTTGCCGTCATCTAAGCTCGTTGGAGCTTCGGTTGGTTTCTACGATTTCTTTTCTGGAAATTCTGATTTCTGTTTGGGTTATCATATTTCTGGGTTGTCTCTCGACTGATTTGGAGAGTCGAGATCTCATTCGTATTCTTTGAGGTTTTGGAACAGCTTTTATTTCTCTTCTCAAGTTAATCAAAGAAAAGCAAGTGATTGAGATACAGTTTGGTTTTAATTGGGTTATTGCGAATGGTTCGGGTTATAATTTCCCAAATATCGGGTTGGAGTTCGGTTCATTATCGAGGTTTTCGGCACGGATTCTCTTTTGTTTCAACAGGATAACGTTCACAAAAGTGAAATTTGAGGTCCATTTCTTCTCTCATTCTCTATCTTTATCTTGAATCTCGATTATTTTTTTTGCATATGAATGTCTTTGTGTGCTTGCCATGTTTGAATTTTTATTGTGTGTATGGTTGATGTTGGTTTTGGATTTTTTAAGAGAAAAATTGAATCGTTAATCGAAGAATGAATTTAGCGTGTGACTGATAATGAAATTGGGGGGCTTGGATTAAAAATTGAGAAAAGCGAATGTTGATTAATTTTGATGCATTGATGTTGTTGAGCTCGATAGTGCCATATTTCAGGTCGAGAAGGGATAGGCAAGATGTAGGTCGGGTAGGCAAATCTAGAGATTATGGATTGATCAAACGTTTGAGATGTGTGCTAAAATGGTTTTATTTTATCATATTTGACTCAAATGTGCTATTTGGCCGGGGAATTCCCCAAGGTATTTGTGTTTATTCACCGGGGAATGACCCAAAGTATTTTGTATCTGGAGGACGTCCGTGATGAAGGCCCGAGGCGTCGGGTAAAGCATAGGAGTAGTTTAGGATTAGTTTAGAATAGAATAGGTTTGCATTTTCTTTTTTTTTCATTTTTTAGGACTGTATAATTGGACTGGACATTATATTTTGGATTATTTTATTTTGTTTGCTTGAGTGATTGTTTTGCATGCTTTGTGTGGTTTATGCATTTGTAATGTCAATTTAGCCGATACGCTCTGCCAAGCGACCGTGGTCAAACCACGGGATCGAGGGGTGCCTAACACCTTTCCCTAGGTCAACAGAATTCCTTAGCCGGAATCTTTGTTCGCAAACCAGTATTAAAGATTCAAAACCATTTTGAAAAAGGGTATCCATGGGTGACTTGGCACACCCTATTTATGCCAAGTGGCGACTCTGAGTTTTGATTGTTAAAAATAATTCTTTTTCGAAACAAATTTTCATATTTTGTCACATTAATAATTAAAACCCTTTTGACCCTTAAAACTTAATCTTTGGGAGTAAAAAAAAAAGGGGGGGGGTGACAGCTCTGGCGACTCTGCTGGGGAGTTAGTGACAAGTTTTCAGAATTCGAGCTATTTTTGGAGTCGTATCGGCTTTGTTTGGGATTACGAGTGTATAAGCTTGTTTGTGATTTTGTTTGTGTTATTGTTTTCACTTTTGTGCATTTTTCGTGCTCTTTGTTTATAGTATTTATCCTATGTGTTACCGCTTTTATATCTGTCATCATGTATCTACCCCCAGGCCTTCTTTCTGCAACAAGTCCGTATTACACGTGTTGTACACGACCTCTAGTTGAGTCACCCTTATTTTAGGGGGGGAGCCGTCGGTGTTATGGAGTAGGTGGAAAGCAAAGCAACCACTATCGAACAAACGCTCCCTCGAACAGCCTTGTTAGTCAACCATAACGTAGGTCAGCCTTTAGGTCATGCTTATGTGCATCATACTGAGACCTAGTGGGACCCACATGACCCTTTGTAGGAGACTCACCTCTAAAGAATCTCTATGTGCTAACTGTTGCATCTTTAAGGGTAACGTAGTCATTTGATTGACTGATTTGAAAAAAAAATTGTTAGGAGTAAGGTGCATAGGCCAAAACAAAAAAGAAAAATAGAAGAGAAAAAAATATAGAAAAAAAAAGTGAGTCAAAAAGAATGAATCAAAAGGAGTGTCATAGTTTATTTTAGAGTTCTTTATGGCTTTTGTTCTTCACGATCCAAAAACTCAAAAAAAAAAAATTACGTTTTGCATTTGTCTTCTCAAGGTACTGTAAGTTAACAAAAAAAAAGGGGTTTTGTTTGCTTTTTCTACTTATTTGTCAAAAACAAAATACCAAAAAGATTTTTTTCATAATTGGTGGTGTCAATCTTAGTTGAAATGTCTAGTTGAAAATCCAAAAAGTTTTTATTCGTTTGTTTTTGGTTGTGTCTCTTAAGTTAGAGTCAATTTATTAGTTAATCGTTAATTATTCAATCTGGATGAACTACGCATACCTGATTCCCTTCCCTCGGGTTGGGATACGTAGGCAACCCTCGGTGGGTCCGGTAATCTTTGTGTTGGCCTTTGTCTTATTATTAGCCTAGGTCTCTCGCCCCGTAATCTAGAGTTGTTATCCAAGTAGACTGATTTCGCTCAGTACTTTTGTTCGGCAAATTAGAGTCATGAAGTGGTCTGTCCCATCAACATATGCATGCGTCAAAAATCCCAAGGGTTGGGAATCTTCTACTCCTGTCAAATTTTTGAGATAACGTCTTATGTGTTATTACAGGATGGATTTGTCCACCAAGTCTAGAGTCCTAATGGTTGTCAAGGTGCCCAAAAAGTTAATCACGTGGTGGGAAATATTTAACTATGTTGATCAGCAGAAACTGATTAAAATATTAGGTGATCTTACGGAACTTCTGCATGTTACCCCTCGTCCAGATTTAATAGAGGCTTTGTTGACCTTTTGGGATACAAGTAGTTTGGTGTTCAGGTTTGGGGAATGTAAAATGACTCCTACTTTGGCAGAAATATTCGGTTTGTTGCATTTGCCCTATATCGAGAAGGATATGATCCAAGCACGAAATCATACTGGCGTGAGATTTTTGCAGTCTGGTGGTTTAAAAAGTAAGGTTATGCGTTTGGGTTGTTTAAGTGATTCGTGGGTTTCCTTAGATTTTTTGTTCGCTAGATTCGAGACCTCGGAAGATTTTGATTGCTTTTGGGATGAATTTCATATGACTAAGGAGAAGTGGGAGAGAAAGCGTCTTGAAGTCTTCACCCTCGCTTTGTTAGGAACTTTAGTGTTTCCACTAGAAGAAAGACGTATTAATACCCATTTGCAATCTGTGGTGATGGCCCTATTTCATAAGGATCAAAACAACAAGGGCATTAATCAAAAGGGCAGGTTCACTCTCATACCCATGATCTTAACAGAAATATATAAGGCTTTAACCAAAGTAAAGGAGGGAAGGAGATTTTTTGAGGGCAGTAACCTGATATTGCAGTTATGGATGACGGAGCATTTGCATGCACCTTCTTTAGTTAGACCAGACGTGGTAGATCGTTGTATTCCCAATCGAGTGAAAGCCATGGACTCCAAGTTGCGTTTGGATAAATTCTCGTTACCCGTGGGAGTCAACGCTTGGATTGATTTCTTGAGTCAAGAACTAGGGATAACATTTTGTGGACTTACCTGTGGCTTCGACCAAAGATAATATTGTTGGGTTGTCAGACGCAGCTCCCTTTAGTTATGTTAGGGCTCAATTACACTAGACCATACAGTCCTTCTAGGGTAATGCGCCAGTTGGGTAGGCTGCAGGACGTGCCACCAGTAATGGATCTTCTGAAGGATGTTGCGTACTTCAAGGACCAAGCCTTAGGTGAGAGTAAGTATGAGCAGTTTTGGAAGCATGAAACAAAGCTAGGCGTGGACACACTCAAAGAAAGTTTGGATACTCCGGGCTACACTCAGGGATATAAGGTCTGGCTTCAATCTTTCCCTCGGGGTATCAGTCAACCTTTACCAGCGCAGCTTAGAGGGAGAATACAGGAAGAATGCATAGTAGACGACCATCAGGATGAAAGTGCGGGATCCAAAGTGGAAACACTGAGAGTTCAGTTAGCAGATTTGTTCAAGATGGTAGAAAGATGTCAGAATATTCTTTTCAAGTGCACTCCTCATGAGGCAGGAATACGGGCCCGAAGCTTCTTTCCTAATATCAGGGTGTCTTTACAAGATATGCTAAAAAGTTTAAATGGGAGAAAGAGAACTTCAGAGGCAGGTCCATCTCACCCAGGGTCATCACACAGAGCACCAGTCTGAAAGAGCATTTTTTTTATCTTTATTCAGTTTGAGTCTTTTATGTGTCTGTCATTGTAGGGTGGTGTCTGCTTTAAGTCAAAGTCAAGTTGTTTTTGGTATTTGGGTCTTTATTGGTAATTTCACGTATGTCGTCTTAGTGGGTCTCGAATGTTGTTTCGTATATGTTGTTTAGTTTTAGAGTGGTCCTAAATTCTTTGTATGTTTTTGTTGTTTCTTTCATCAAAATGCTATGATGTTACGTCTTTTCTTTGTTTGTTTATTTTCGTTTTGCAAAATAATAATAATAAATAAACAAATAATAATAATAAAATAATAATAAAAATAAAAATAAAAATATATAATGTTTATGCATATGCTGCCCGAACTACGCAAGATCTGATTTATGTACAACATGATACGTAGGCAACCTACTGTTGGGTTCGATCTAATCATTTTGTTTCGTTGTATTTCATTATTTTTTCTCTTTTAAAGAATAAAAAAGCCATAAAGAATGATAAAATAAAGGTAGATAACGAGAGAAGGGAAAAGAATAGAGATGGATACGAAAATAATAATAATAATAATAATAAAATAATAATAAGTGTAGATAAAAATTGGGATGATGTTAAAATGAACTCGCTACCCTCAAAAGCTGGTAGAAATGAACATGAATTTAGGATAATTTTACCAATGTAATTCCCATGCTTGTTGTGTGCCTCAATCCTAACGGATGTCGTCTTTGATGAGCATGTTCTTTCAGATAACAGTGGTAGGTTTGCAGCACTCTGGCTAGTCACCCATACTTCACTAGATCCAAAGCAAAGCTCGCCATGGCTAGCAGGGAGATTGAAAATTCACTCATTGACCCGGATCAGGATCACAGGGAAGAAAGTTCAGAATACAATGATGAGGTAGTAAGGCTCAGGCAACAATTGATAGATTTACATCGAGCATGGGTCAATGGTATGCCTCCTCCTCCGCTCCCTGAAGGTCTTGGGAATATCTCTAATTGCCCACCGCTCTCTCAGGCGCAATTCTCTGCTCCTACTGATTCACCTGAGCACACGCCAGGATTCACTCCGTGACATTATTATCCTGGCAGTTCTGGTGTGCCCTTAGCAGCTCCCCAATCAAGACCCGCTGCTTAGCCAGCGCCACCGATCATACTGATATTTGTGGCTCTGCCACCACATGAAACTCCCATATATGTTGTGCATCCCACAATGGGACTTCCTAGGTCTGCTAGTGAGCCAGTATTGAAGGTTCCAGATAGTCAGTATTGTGCCCCGAAGCCTACTTTGAGAATGAATGAACCGTATGGGTACACTCAACCGCCTGCATTTCCATTCGATACGAAGAAACCTATCGCAACGGAGGAATAGGATATCGTATCCCGAAAGTTGAAAAGTTTAGAACAAGCTATGAGGAATTTGTAGGGAATCGGAGATTATAGGAGTGTTTCCTATAAAGATCTTTGCATGTTCCCAGACATCAACCTTTCCCTTGATTTTAAAATGCCCAAGTTCAAGAAGTATGCAGGGAACGGTGATCCCGTGGCATACTTGAGATGTTATTGCAACTAGTTGAGGGCTACAGGAGGAAGGGAATAGTTGCTCATGGCCTTCTTTGTCGAGAGTCTTTTTGATCTGGCTTCAGAATGGTTTATCGATTGAGATATCGACAAATGGAACAACTGGGATGACTTAGCTTTTGAGTTTGTTCAACACTTTCAGTATAACATCGACCTGATTTCGGACAAAAAATCCTTGGTCAACATGAAGAAAAAAAGCACTGAAGGTTTTAGGGAATACGCGATAAGTTGGTGTGAGCAGGCCGCCAGGGTAAAGCCTCCAATGAAAGAAATTAAGTTAGTAGAGGTTTTCATTCAGGCACAGGATGAGACCTATTTTCAACATTTACTTCCGGCAATGGGAAAGTCTTTTATTAAAGTCCTCAAAATGAAGGAGATGATAGAGGATGGAATCAAGACCAATCGAATAGTGAGTTTTGCCGCATTAAAAGCCACCACACAAGTGATTTAAAGTGGATCTGGCGCATTCAGAGGTAAAAAGAAGAAAGAGGACGTGGCGACTGTCATAGATGGAGCCCATTTCTATACCAAAAGACCACCTCGGCCCTATCCCCAATCCCAAGCCCAAGTCTACGTCCAAGCTCTATATATTTCTCCCCACCATTACTACCCTCCACAAAACCCTTTATATTCCATTCCACCATCCCCGTACCCAGTATATAGCGTGTAGCCATATGCCCAAACCCCTTCTTACCCGCAGTGGCGCGCGCAAGTTCCACAAAATCGCCCATTCGCTCCACCAAATTACCAAAACCCCTCCAGACCCGGTTTTCAACCTAGGATCGAGTATAAGAAAGAGAAGGCATTCAAAAATCAATTCACACCTCTTGGGGAGTCATATGTTAGCTTGTTTGATAGGTTGAGAAAGTTGAAGGTCTTAAGCCCAATTCAAGGAAGGCTTTCAAATCCACCGCCGAGGAATCTCGATTATTCTTTAAGGTGTGCGTACTGTTCTGATATGCCAGGCCATGATATCGAGAAATACTGGCATTTAAAGAGAGCTGTCCAAGATTTAATTGACACCAATCAGATGTTGGTCCAGGCCTCAGAGGGTCCAAACATTAACCAGAATCTGCTGTCAACCCATGCTGAAGCCAATATATTAGAATTGATATATGATGGGAAAGAGTCTTCAAGGTGTTATAAGCCTATTATCAAGATACAGACCATTGAGGAGAAATTGGTGAATGTAGCAGAATCTATGAAAGCAATGTCGTTGAATCGGGAAGGAATGAGAGAAGATAAAGCCCAAGAAAGTACAAAGAAACCCCTGATCACAGTACAAGGCGCCAGAAAGTATGTTGATTTAAGTCAGGATAAACCTAAGTTGACAGTGGTGAGAGCTCTGAGTCAGCCCATCTTGACGGTGAAAGAAGCACTGGCTGCGCCTATTGTCCTCAAATCAGTGACCCAACCTCCGATAGTTAATACAAAAAGGGTTCCCTGGAATTATGGGCGGACTATGATGACCTATCACGGGAAAGAAGTAGTGGAAGATGTAGGTAAGGTAAGGAATTTGACTAGGTCAGGAAGAGGCTTCATGCCTGAAAGCTTGAGAAAGACAAAGCCAATGGTGAGTGGACCATCATCTATCAAAAAGCCTATCACCGAAGAAGAAGCCAAAGAATTTTTGAAAAAGATGAAATTGCCAGAGTATTCAATAATTGATCAGTTGAAGAAAACCCCTGCTCAAGTTTCCCTCTTATCTTTGCTGTTGCACTCCAAAGAGCACCGTGATGTTTTACTAAAGGTATTAAATGAAGCATATGTTCGTAGGGAGATTACGAAAAACCAGCTTGAGAAAATGGTCGAAAAAATCTTTGAGGTCAATCGGATCAGCTTTTCTGACAATGAATTGCCTGTTGAAGGTACAGGGCATAACTGGGGCCTTTACATTACAGTAAAGTGTGAAGATTTCTACGTCACTCATGTTATGATTGATGGAGGTTCAGGTGCAAATATTTGCCCTATTTCTACTTTGCAAAAGTTGAATATTGGTGCTGACAGGATCAGGCCCAACAATGTATGTGTCAGGGCTTTCGATAGTACAAAATCAAATTCCATTGGCAAAATAGAACTAATGTTGACCATAGGGCCTGTTGAGTTCGCCATAGAGTTTCAAGTATTTAATATAGACTCCTCTTACAATCTGTTGTTGGGAAGGCCGTGGATCCACAAGGCCAAGACGGTTGCATCTACACTGTACCAAATGATTAAGTTTGAGCATGACAGGCAAGAAGTGGTTATTCATGGTGAAGGAGATTTTCCCACCTACGAAGATTCTCCCTTGTCTCTTATTGAAGCAAATAACGTAGAGGAGATATTCGTCTATCAAATTTTTGATACAGTGCCAGTGAATCGTATCCTTGAATGGCAGGTTATACCGGGACCGCAATTGTCTTCTGCTTCTATCATGATGGTGAGTGAACTTTGAAAATACGGATTTGAGCCAGGAAAGGGTTTGGGAGCGTCTCTGCACGATATAGTTTGTCCCATATATTCGAGTGAGAACGTGGGCACGTTTGGTCTGGGATTTGAGCCTATGGCTGAAGATCTGAAGAAAGCCAAAGGAAGGAAAAAGGAAACATGGTCACTCCCTCGCCCAATACCACTACTCAGTGAATCATTTGTTAAGAGCGGTGTCTCGAAGCATGTGGAGTTTGAAGTTGAATTTTTTGATGACTGTCAGAACCTTTTTATTAATGTTGATATGGTCGAAGCAGGAGAAAGTACCAATATAGCAGACATGCGATTCATAGGCCCAACTGTCCGGCTCAATAATTGGGAAGTCACTCCTCTTCCCATTAGGAGGGAGTTTGGGTAGTTTATTTTATTTTTCTTTCTGTTTATCCGAGTTATTATAGGGTTGTAATTCGGATTTTAGTTTGTTTATGTTATGATAGCATCTATGTTTAAGCCCTTCTATCTTTTTATATAATGAAATGCAATGTCCCTTTTGATTCGTGTCTAATATATTTTATTTTTCTTTTTTTTATATATAGTTCTCTTTATGTTGATTCTAATGACATAACATGCATGCGGAATTTTCAGCCTGACCTTAAAATCCAAACTAATCAAGATGTAATGAAGCAGGATGGGGAGTATGATGATGAAGAAGCACTAGAAGAAATAAGCAAAGAGTTGGAACAGTTTGAAGACAAATCGAATCCTAATTTGAATGAGACTGAGCCAATAAATCTAGGGGATCAAGAAGATGTTACGGAAACTAAAATCAGTGTACATGCTTTGTCACAGCTAAAAGATAGAATGATTCAAGCATTAATTGATTATAAGGATGTTTTTGCATGGTCTTATGATGATATGCCTGGTTTAAGCACTGAGTTAGTGGCTCACAAATTGCCAACTGATCCCGCGTTCCCTCCTATCAAACAGAAGTTGAGGAAGTTTAAAACGGATATAAGTATTAAAATTAAAGAGGAAATCATGAAACAACTTGAAGCCAAAGTAATTTGAGTAGCTCGCTATCCCATGTGGTTATCCAATGTTGTTCCCGTACCAAAGAAAGATGGCAAAATTTAAGTGTGTGTTGATTACCGTGATTTGAATAGAGTAAGTCCGAAAGATGATTTTCCACTGCCCAATATCTACATTTTGTTAGACAACTGTGCTAAACACGAGGTTGCCTCTTTTGTGGATTGTTATGCCGGATATCACCAGATTATTATGGATGATGAAGACGCGAAGAAGACGTCTTTTATCACACCATGGGGGACTTATTGTTATCGAGTGATGCCGTTCAGTTTGAAGAATGCTAGAGCAACATACATGAGAGCCATGACTACTATGTTTCATGATATGATGCATAAGGAGATTGAGGTCTACGTGGATGATGTGGTTATTAAGTTAAAAAATCAGGCCGACCATGTTAAAGATTTAAGAAAGTTCTTTGAAAGACTTCGCAGGTATAATCTCAAGCTCAACCCGGCAAAATGTGTATTTGGAGCTCCGTCTGGAAAGCTATTGGGGTTTGTAGTCAGCCGTCGGGGGATTGAATTGGATCCCTCAAAAATCAAAGCCATTCAGGATTTGCCCCCGCCCAAGAATAGGACGGAGGTGATGAGTTTGCTTGGTAGACTGAACTACATTAGCAGGTTTATTACTAAACTCACAACCACTTGTGAGCCCATATTCAAGTTGCTGAAAAAGAGTGCTGCGGTAAAATGGACTGAAGAATGTCAGGAAGCGTTCGATCAAATCAAAAGATATTTGTCAAATTCACCCGTGCTGGTACCCCTGGAGCCTGGTAGGCCTTTGATCTTATATTCATCAGTCATGAACAATTCTTTCGGTTGTATCCTGGGTCAACATAATGTCACAGGCAAAAAAGAGCAGGTTATTTATTATCTTAGTAAGAAGTTCACCGCATATGAGGCCAGGTATACTCTTCTTGAAAGGACATATTGTGCCCTAACTTGGGTAGCACAGAATTTGAAGCATTATCTCTCATCCTATACCACTTATCTCATCTCCCGCATGGATCCTTTGAAGTATATCTTTCAAAGCCTATGCCGACAGGTCGATTGGCAAAGTGGCAAATATTGCTTACCGAGTTTGACATTGTATATGTGACTCGAACCGCTATGAAAGCCCAAGCCTTGGCAGATCATCTTACTGAGAATCCCATCGATGAAGAGTACGAGCCATTAAAGACATATTTTCCTAACAAAGAAGTGTCGTGTGTCGATGAAGTCGTTATAGATGTCGATCCAGGTTGGAGGTTATTCTTCGATGGAGCTGTCAATATGAAAGAAGTCAAAATAGGTGCGGTTCTTATCTCTGAATCAGGACAATATTTCCCGGTAACAGGACAACTTCGATTCTACTGTACTAACAATATGGCAGAGTATGAAGCCTGCATTCTTGGTTTGAGGTTAGCTATTGATATGGGAGTCCAAGAATTATTGGTTTTGGGAGATTTGGATTTGCTCGTCCATCAAATTCAAGGCGATTGGGAGACGCGACATTTGAAGCTCATCCCGTATTGACAATGCTTGCAGGAGCTATGTCAACGGTTTGTGTTAGTAAAATTTAGGCATATTCCAAGGATTCACAATGAAATTGCTGATGCTTTAGCCACTCTGTCTTCAATGCTCCAACATCCTGACAAAGCCTACATCGATCCAGTGCATATACAGAGTCATGATCAGCATGCTTACTATAATGCGGTTGAAGAAGAGCTCGATGGAGAACCCCGGTTCTTGGATATCAAGCGGTACATTCAGTCAGGAGAATACCCAGCATATGCCACCAACGATCAAAAGAGGACTATTAGGCGTTTGGCTAGTGGATTTTTCTCAAGTGAGGGAATTTTGTATAAGAGAACCCCAGATCTGGGACTTTTAAGGTGTGTAGATGCAAGAGAAGCCTCGGCAATCATGGTTGAAATACACTCTGGAGTATGCGGGTCACACATGAACGGTCATGTCTTGTCAAAGAAGATTCTTCGAGCAGGTTATTACTGGCTTACTATGGAAAGGGATTCTATTCAATTTGTTCGGAAGTGTCATCAATGTCAGGTACATGGTGATCTGATACGTTCTCCCCCTGTTGAGTTGCATGCAATGGTCGCTCCATGGCCGTTCGTGGCTTGGGAAATGGATGTGATTGGACCGATTGAGCCGAAGGCATCAAATGGACATAGATTCATTTTGGTAGCCATTGACTACTTCACAAAGTAGGTAGAAGCAGTAACTTTCAAGTCAGTGACAAAGAAGGCTGTGGTGGACTTTGTTCATGCCAATATCATTTGTAGATTTGGAATTCCTAAGATGATCATTACAGACAATGCTGCCAATCTCAATAGTCATTTGATGCAAGAAGTATGTCAACAGTTTAAGATCGCACATCGAAATTCTACTCCATATCGCCCAAAGGCCAATGGTACTGTAGAAGCCGCCAATAAGAATATAAAAAAGATACTACGAAAAATGGTACAAGGGTCTAGACAGTGGCATGAAAAGTTTCCGTTTGCATTGCTAGGTCATCGCACCACTGTTCACACTTCAACAGGGGCAACTCCATATTTATTGGTGTATGGGACAGAAGCAGTCATCCCTACAGAAGTTGAAATTCCCTCTCTTCGAGTCATTGTAGAAGCAGAGATTAATGATGACGAATGGGTAAAAACCCGACTGGAACATTTGAGTTTGATTGAGGAAAAAAGACTAATATCTGTGTGTCATGGCCAGTTGTATCAGAGGAGGATGGCTCGAGCGTATAACAAAAAGGTCCATCCCAGGAATTTTGAAGTTGGTCAGTTGGTATTGAGACGTATCCTTCCTCACCAGGTTGAAGCGAAAGGCAAGTTCTCCCCTAACTGGCAAGGTCCCTTCGTTGTGAAGAAAGTGTTGCCCAATGAAGCCTTATATTTGACAGATACTGAAGGTAAAATGGCAGAAATGGCTATCAATGCTGATGCGGTCAAAAGATATTATGCATGATATTTGATCCTTTGTTGATTTTATTGCATGTTTAGTACTTGCATTTTTGAAGATTGATATGATGAAGGCATTTTATTCTTCTATCCAAATATTGTGTCATCCTTTATTTACCCGTTTGAGCTTCATTTTAATTTTATTTCATATTCCTCTTTTGGAATCAAAACGGAGTCAAAGATAAATGTTGAGGAAATAAGAATAAAAGAAAGAGTTCAAAAATTTAAAGAAAAATCAAAATCAAATCAAAACAAAGAAAAAGCTGATGGAACTACGTACGACCTGATTCTCCTCTCTCGGGAGTGAAATACGTAGGCTGCCCTATTTCGGGCTCGGTCCAACCAAATAAAGATTTAAGATTCACCCAGTCAACAAAACTGGGGCATGAGTTAATGTGTTGTTTGAGTCGATTCCAAAAGTTGTAAGTCCTACCCCCACTTCAAGTATCGTTTGAACCCCTTGCCATCCTTTTCTAACCTTAACCAAAAGCTAAGTTACAACCAAAGAAAGTCCTTCAGATCAATTTTTGATAATGTTAAGGCTAAGCATGCAATGGATATGATGATACATTATGAGGTTCCACTTGTATCCCTCAGCATAAGAAATCAGGAAAGAAATACAAAAATGAGAAAGTCTTATTGGTGAAAACCCCCGTGGGAATCATAAGGCGATGGTGAGTTGAGAGAAATAAAAATGAGAGAGTCTTATTGGTGAAAACCCTTGCAGGAACCATAAGGCGATGGTGAGAGGAGAGAAATAAATGAGAGAGTCTTATTGGTGAAAATCCTCACGGGCACCGTAAGGCGATGGAGAGTTCAAGAGAAAAGTGAAAAGAAAGAGATTTGTTGGCGAAAGTCTTTTAAGATACCGTCAATCGAATGTGATGTATGAGTCCAATGGATTTGAAGAAGCGGCTCAACGGCAAAGGCACGAACTCAACAACAAATGGGGAGTTTGGATAGGAAGATCAGGCAGCTCAATCCAAAATGCATGTCATACTCATTGGAGTTAGTTGTCGTATTCAGATAAGTTTTCTTTTTGAATATGGGACATTGCCCTTTTATTTCATTTACATATTCATGCTTTTTATCTTTTTATGTCATTTATCAAAATAAAAGTCACCATCATTTATTTACATTTTAAGTCAAGTCTGTGTCAAAACAAGCGAGAAAGGATTTCAATATGTATTATCAATCTTTCCAATTATACGAGGAAAAGCCAAGGAACAGCACAGGAAAGAAATATGATCGTAATTCAACATGAAACAAAAGAAGTCTATCAATCGATAGGCTGTTGGATTCGTGGAAGCATTCAGATTTGGGAAAAGGGTGCACCTCAGAGGCATGGTAAAATGGAAGCCCATTGTTCGAGTCAGAACTCACTTCCCTCAATCTGGATCTGGGTCGATGATGTGGCAAGACAGGGCAAGTGTTAGCAATTTAGAACAAAGATGAAAGGAACGAGTGCTGGGCAGATACCTGAGAAGCCAAGATCTGCAAGCCACCACTAAGTTTTTAACTGACAAATTTTCTTTGCTGAAATAGGGGCAAATTCACTTCACTTAATTCAGCTACCATTGGAAATGCACATCCGTGAGACTTTACTTTATATTCAGGACCCTCCTAAAAAATAGAATTTTACTTTATGTTCAAGACCCTCCTGAAAAAATGGGATTTTACGTTATGTTCAGGACCCTCCTGAAAAATGGGATTTTACTTTCTGTTCAGGACCCTCCTGAAAAATGGAATTTTACTTTATGTTCAGGACCCTTCTGAAAAATGGGATTTTACTTTTTGTTCAGGACCCTCTTGAAAAATGGGATTTTACTTTATGTTCAGGACCCTCCTGAAAAATGGGATTTTACTTTCTATTCAGGACCCTCCTGGATTTTACTTTATGTTCAAGACCCTCCTGAAAAATGAGATTTTACGTTCTGTTCAGGACCCTTCTGAAAAAAATGGGATTTTACTTTATGTTCAAGACCCTCCTGAAAAATGGGATTTTACTTTCTGTTCAGGACCCTCCTGAAAAATGGGATTTTACTTTCTGTTCAAGGATTTTACTTTCTGTTCAGGACCCTCCTGAAAAATGGGATTTTACTTTCTGTTCAGGATCCTCCTGAAAAAAAATGGGATTTTACTTTATGTTCAAGACCCTCCTGAAAAATGGGATTTTACTTTCTGTTCAGGACCCTCCTAAAAAATGGGATTTTACTTTATGTTCATGACCCTCCTAAAAAATGGGATTTTACTTCCTGCTCAGGACCCTCCTGAAAAATGGGACTTTACATCCTATTCAGGATCCTCCTGGAAAATGGGACAACGCTTTCAAAAATGAAATACTACTTTACTATAATTTTTGCTTGGGATAATTTTCATTCTAGTTTTAATTTTGGGTTTCAGGAGCCCGCCTGAAGAACAGGGTGATGAAATAGCAAGTCAAGAGCCCGCCTGAAGAACAGGGTGATAAAATAGCAAGTCAGGAGCCCGCCTGAAGAACAGGGTGATGAAATAGCAAGTCAGGAGACCGCCTGGAGAACAAAGTGAAGAAATGAAAAGTCAAGCAACAAAGCGAAGCAATTGAAAGCCAAGCAACAAGTTGGAAGAAATTACAAGTCAGGAGCCCGCCTGAAGAATAGGGCGATAAAAGTCGAGTCTAGAGCCAACAGAAGCTGTATAGATAGGATTTTGTAATTTTATTTATGTTTTAACTTGTAATTTTCATTTTTTGATGTAATGACAGAGCCGCGGACCGGAACCTCGATGGAACCTCACTCGACTCTCCAACTCGGTATAGTCCACTTCTCTTTCAATCCTTTGAAATACCCGTGACTTGATTCTCTCATAATGTGAGTAGGTAGGATTCTTAAGTCAAAACCCGGTTGTCCTTCTTCCTTCTGTTTCTTTCTTTGCATAATGGTCGGGTCAAAATTTGGTCTACTGTCTACTTCTTTGTCTGAAAATACTTCAAGGTTACATTCAAAAGGGGCATGATGTAGACACCTAATTTCGTCCCTCCCCGATATCGTTTTACCTATTTTTACCTTATCCTACCGTGTACCCTTACCTGTTTGATAATCCCTCCACAAAATGACAAAAATAACAATCGCCTAACTAATTTTATCTTATCCTGACAACCTACCCAATCAAAATAAAACACATCATACCCTACCCCACAACCACACAATTCCATAGGCATATATACAACAAAAAGGAAATCAAAAGGGGAGTATATACACTACACCTCACAGAAAAAACGGGGACCCAGAAAATACACCAACACTCTAATTATCCATCTTCTCTTCTCCACCTTCATCCATACACAATACAAAACCATTTGAACACACACTTCTCATCAACACATACGGGTATGCCACTACACGGAAAAAGACATAGATCTCTCGGATAGATAGAGCTCCTCCATCATCACTGAGAGAGAGCAGATGGAACGACATAGAGCTCACTGGAAAAGAGAAAAACAATTCTCCACACATCACTGATTCACGACTCTTGCTTCACTACACTGTACACACGACTCCGATCGAGAGTTAGAATGGGTTGTTTTGGTCATTTTTAGGTTATGCGGGCTTAAAATCTATCACGATTTTGAAACTCCACAAATCTCTGTATTTTTCTTGATTTCCTGGGAAGAATCTGGCCGGAAACACACTAGATTCCTAGAATCTGATCATTTTGCCGTCATCTAAGCTCGTCGGAGTTTCGGTTGGTTTCTATGATTTCTTTTCTGGAAATTCTGATTTCTTTTTGGGTTATCGCATTTCTGGGTTGTCTCTCGACTGATTTGGAGAGTCGAAATCTCGTTGGTATTCTCTGAGGTTCCAGAACAACTCTTATTTCTCTTCTCAAGTTAATCAAAGAAAAGCAAGTGATTGAGATACTGCGAGTGGTTCGGGTTACAATTTCCCAAATACCGGGTTAGAGTTCGGTTCATTATCGAGGTTTTTGACGCGGATTCTCTTTTGTTTCAACAGGATAATGTTCATAAAAGTGAAATTTGAGGTCCATTTCTTCTCTCGTTCTCTATCTTTATCTTGAATCTCGATTATTTTTTTTGCATATAAATGTCTTTGTGTGCTTGCCATGTTTGAATCTTTATTGTGTGTATGGTTGATGTTGGTTTTGGATTTTTGAAGAGAAAAATTGAATCATTAATCTAAGAATGAATTTAACGTGTGACTGATAATGAAATTGGGGGGCTTGGATTAAAAATCAAGAAAAATGAATGTTGATTAATTTTGATGCATTGATGTTGTTGAGCCCGATAGCGCCATGTTTCAGGTCGAGAAGGGATAGGCAAGACGTAGGTCGGGTAGGCAAATCTAGAGATTGTGAATTGATCGAACGTTTGAGATGTGTGCTGAAATGGTTTTGTTTTATTATATTTGACTCAAATGTGCTATTTGGCCGGGGAATGCCCCGAGGTATTTGTGTTTATTCACCGGAGAATTCTCCGAAGTATTTTGTATCCGGAGGACGTTCGTGATGAAGGCCCGAGGCGTCGGGTAAAGCATAGGAGTAGTTTAGGATTAGTTTAGAATAGAATAGGTTTGCATTTTCGCATTTTTTATTTTTCAGGACTGTATAATTAGACTGGACATTATATTTTGGATTATTTTGTTTTGTTTGCTTGAGTGATTGTTTTGCATGCTTTGTGTGGTTTATGCATTTGTAATGTCAATTTAGCCGATACGCTCTGCCAAGCGACCGTGGTCAAACCACGGGATCGAGGGGTGCCTAACACCTTCCCCTCGGTCAACAGAATTCCTTAGCTGGAATCTCTGTTCGCAAACCAGTATTAAAGAGTCAAAACCATTTTGAAAAAGGATATCCATGGGTGACTTGGCACACCCGATTTATGCCAAGTGGCGACTCTGAGTTTTGATTGTTAAAAATAATTCTTTTTCGAAACAAATTTTCATCTTTTGTCACATTAATAATTAAAACCCTTTCGACCCTTAAAACTTAATCTTTGGGAGTAAAAAAAAAGGGGGGGGTGTGACAATTTTGGACTAAACACACTAATTTCACATAATCCCTTTTATACACATTATTTTGGCCTAAACACATCAATTTCACACTAATCACATCAAAATGAATAGAAACATATACACAAAACAATCAATAACATACAAACTCTATCAAGGAGCAGTGTAAAAATGTAATCTTTATACAATTAAAAGATCACCATTTTAAGCTCCCCCAAAAATGCTAATTTCACAATGATCACACCTAATTCAATAATGACAAATACAACACACAATCATTAAGATGCTAACACCATGAGTAAGCATACCAAAACTGAAATCTTTATGCAATTTGAACATACCATTTGACCTACAAATATCAATTTCATAGTGATCATACCAAAAACCCAAACAATACGCAATCAATAATATATGCTTAAACTAAAACATCCATTATAGCTTGAAAGTGTTGTGTTTTATTAAGTATCTTTCTTCAATATTTAAGATGAAATCATAGGAATGATAAAAGGCTGGCAGTATAGAGAAAGCACATACCTCTTCATCTTGAAGTATCAAGAGCTGATACTTTCTGTTTCAGTCTCTGTTGTCCCTTGATCGACATTTGTCAACCACTTGAACCTTACACGTCCAATCTTGCATTATAGGTGTGATTATATTGATTGAAAATCTTTCAGCCATGTTCAAGCAATCTACGATTATAGTATGTTAAATAAATATGTAAATGATGTGTTATAACAATAACATTTAATATAATATAAAATATTAACGAACATAATGCAAAGTAAAAGGACAAACAAATTATATATTAGATTTACCTTTGAAATTAAATAATAGTGTAATTTCAAGATAAAGTCTTTTCAATAATTTCATCACAGACAACATTATATGTCGAGTGATCATCATTGTCGTCAATGGTAGATAGTCTAATTAAAACTTTAACATGGAACTTTTTGCTCTTGTTAAAGCAACATATAATTGACCATGAGAGAAGACAGGCTCACACAAATATATACCAAAAAATCTAAAAAAATTGTCCTTGAGCTTTGTTTATTATCATGGCAAAACATAATCATACTGAAAATTGAGTTCTTTTAAAAGGAAGCGGTAGTTTTTCATTTTCTGATGTCATAAGTGGTCGCGGAATGAATACATGTGTATCATTAAAATTTCCGCTAGCTATTGTTGCACTAATGACATAAGTTTTGAAATCATTGCATATTAATTGTGTCCCATTAAATTAACCCTCAGAATGATTCAGATTTTTTAATAATATAATCAGATAATTTTTCTTCAAAATTAATTTGTATGGAGGCAAACCAGCAGGATTTAAAGTGTGCAAGAAATCTCTTCATACTCACTTTGATCTTTCGGATCATTAGTTTCATCTATAGCAATGTAATTTTTTTCAGTGTTTGAAAATTGAGAGATCAACATATTATTTATTTCATCAACAAAATTATTTTTTACGGTTAAAGTAGCCCGTGAAGTAACAATAAAAGGATTTGAATGACATGTGTATAACTCAGGATAAGTAACTTTAAAGAGATGATTTAAGGATTCTTTTTCAGAAGTAAATGGAATAATGATAGAGGAAGGAATTTCAATTTTTCCACGACCATTTTTTTTTTCTTTGTCATCACCAATTCTCATTAAATATTCACAAAATGCAGGATCCTTTTTGGCACGCATATTCTCCGTAAGTTGTAATTTTTCAAGTTGATTTCAAATTTCAGAGCACAATAAACTTTCTCAAATAAAATCTTTCTTTTTTTCACTACGAACAACCGGAAGAGTTTGTCTAAAATCACCATTAAAAATAACTATTTTGCCACCAAAAAGTGTATTTATCTCCATTAGAACTCTTAAAAGCAAATCAAATGCTTCAACAATTTTTTTTTTTTTTGGCCATTGAAATTTCATCCCACACAATCAGTTTTGCATCTCGATTAGAGATGCCAGCGAACTTTGTTTACTAACATTACAAATAAAATTTTTATCAATATCAATTGAAATTTTAAATCGCGAATGAGCAATTCGACCTCCGGGAAGAAGTGAAGCTGCAACCCCAGAGCTTGTAGTTGCTAAAGCTATTAATCCTTTGTGCCTCACCGCGGCTAATAAAGAGCGATAAAGAAAGCTTTTGCCGGTTCCACCGGGACGACCATCAATAAAGAATGCCCCTGATTTATTTGAGTATACTCTATCAAGAATTATATCGTACGCCTTTTTTTGTTTAATATTTAATTTATTTTGCAATAACAAATCTTCTTCATTAACAATATAATGATATTTCTTTCAAAATGAACATCTTTAGCTTCTCTTGTTGTTGAAGATGGTTTAACGTACTTTGAAATTAGTTCAAACTCATTAACATCTCGGCCCATTGAGTGAAGAATGTCATTAATATGATTTAAAACTTTGTAGCAGATTTTCCTTGTATTCATGTTTGATAACTTTTTAAAATTATGTGGAAATATCCATTATATTTTGGAATATTGCAGAAACAGTTATGCAATACCCATATTACCCTTATTGTAATTTAATTTAAAAAATATTTATGAAATGACTAAAATATCCTTGGTCGTCCCTTGCTTCGCTTTTCTATATAGTAGTAAAGTAATATATAAAAGTAAAAAATTATATTACCTTTCATTACCACAAGTCACTTAAATATGAAAAATGAAAAATATTTAAGCATGTGTCAAATTAAATATGAATAAATAAACATAGACGTAGGAAATACATATGTAGAGAATCTTATACATTATGGTGTTAGATTACCGATATACAGTTTCTTATAACTAAAATAAGTATGTTAATGGTTTGCCCATATACACCACGTTGTCTATTTAATGGACTGTGATTCAACGTATCCAGTATATGTATATATATATATACAGTTGTATAAATGAATGTCAAATCAATAATAATGAAGGTGGAAATGATTTTTTCAAGGGAAGCATGGAGTAAAGGAATACAAAATCATGGGTATATTGCTATGGTTATTAATGAGGGCAAAGTTTCAGTAGAAAGGAGGGACATTGTGATTGCTTGGCTACAGCTTTTAATTAACTGTACTTTTATCTTATTTTGGCACAACAAACATGGAAGTCTGTAATCATATATAAATTAGTTCTTATTTTGTAATGCGTATGGTTAGGATCCTCGTATAACTTTTATCAGGGCATATTTTGTATTTTATTTTTAGTTCATATGAAGAGCAATGAGTTGACATACTTCGATCCTTTTCTTTTTTCTTGATCTGTCAAAAAAATATTTTTTAAATTTATTCATTATTAATAACACGATAAAAAGTAGATGAGAAACTAAGGGCCCGTTTGGTCATGAAATTTTTTCTCTTTTTTTTGAAAATTTTTTTCAGAGTTAGAAATTGTGGTGTTTGTTCATGAAAATTCGAAAAATAATTCCGGAAAATTTTTCTAAATAGGGAAAACAGGTTTATGGGTTTTCACAATTTTCCAACTTCAATTCCAACTTTTATTATTACTAGTTTAGGTGTACGCGCCTTGCATGTGTACCCTACTTTAATTAGTTCAAACATTACACTAAATATGATATTTATTTAAATATAAAGATCAATATAATAATTAAATTTAATATCTTTTGAGTATGTAAAGATTGGAGAATAAAGGCATCGTTTCCACCTCAAACTATACCCGAAAAATCGAAGTCACACCTAAACCATACTAGTGACCTATTACACACCTAAACTATAAAAAAGTGAAACCATTTACGCCCTATCTGGCTACCACCACTTGCATGTGGTGTAGTGTTTTACACGCGCAGCCATGTCAGCACCACGTTAGTAAAAAGTATCACTTTTTTATAGTTAAGGTGTGTAATAGGTCACTTATATAGTTTAGGTGTGGATTCGACTTTTCAACTATAGTTTGGGGTGGAAACAATGACTTTTTCCTTAATGTTTTTAGCCGTTTACTTTTGCTATTTAATAGGCTGGACGCGCCTAAAATAAATGTAACACGCGCACCTTAGAATGGGGGTTGCGGGGAGGTAATAATATCACTTTTTTATAGTTAAGGTGTGTAATAGGTCACTAGTATAGTTTAGGTGTGACTTAGACTTTTCGGGTATAGTTTAGGGTGGAAACGATGCCTTTTCCCTTTATTTATTAAACCTAACTTTTACCAAAAAAAATTTAAAAGTCGATCGACATCATCTACCATCTGTAAATTGCAACAAAATAATACAATGATAGAGATACCAAAATAATACAATTAAATAAAATCTTTACACACAAAATTTTTTCAAAGTTGTCCGATACTTATCTACCACCTGTAAACAATAACAAAATAATACGATAATAGAGATATCAAAATAATACAATTAAACCTAACCTTTACATAAAAAAATTCCTCAAAGCCGACCAACATTTATCTATCACCTGTAAACTGCAACAAAATAATACGATAAAAGTGATATCAAAATAATACAATTAAACTTAAATTTTACACACAAAAATTTCTCAAAGCCGATTGAGATTCATCTACAAATTGTAAATTACCACAAAATAATAAACTAATAGAGATATTACGATAGTACAATTAAACTTGACTTTTACCTAAAAAAGGAAAATTTTAAGTCGATCCGCATTCATCTAGTATCTGTAAATTAAAGTAAAACAACAAGGTAATAAAGATATTAAAACAATACAATTAAACCTAACCTTTACACAAGAAATTCTTCAAAGCCAACCGAATCAAGCATCCACCAATCTAGACATGCAATCGAATAAAGTTAGACGAGCATCAATCATATTCTCCCAATAGATAAACTGGTTTGTTCTCTAGTTTAACGTACATTTCAATAGTTACAGAAGTATTTCCTTAATAGAGTCATATTTTAGGAGTATTTTTCTAATTAAACAATAGAAAGAAAAATACTAATTAATTCTCCTACCATATATATTTAGGAAGTCTAATAAAAAGAAAAATATTAATTAATTCTCCTACCATATATTTTAGGATGTCTAGTTAATATAGTAAAAATAATTAAATAATAAATTAAAAAATATAATGAAAAGATAGTTTTGTCTAAAGAAAGTCTTTTAATGAAGAGCAAAAAATTTGAATCACTTTTCTAAGATCTTCACACTTTTAATATATTGTAAATGTAGATTACATATAACCCTAATCTTTTAAATTTTTTACATAAAACTCTTCTTATAACTGCAACTAACTATCAACAAACAAATAAAAACAAATGGTAAGTACTATGGACCTGAAGATATATATAGACTATAGAGGAGCTGCTGGTGCTCGCTGCGACGAGTATGTTTCATATTTTGTAGTGAATGTAAAATCCTCTTTATATAAACGAACAATTTTGCTTGTTTTGTTAATGGAACAATTGATACAATACAAATGACTATATCAGAGTAACTTGTTCCTTCATACTTAGTGAAGTGTACATGTGAATTAGTTACTCATGGTTAAGTGAGTGGCATAAGTTAATATACAAACATTTTGCACGCATCGGATTGTGTTTTGTGCAACACTAACAAAAGAAAATACAATCACCTAATATAGCAACTACTCTACATAACCCAACCTTCTACGAAGGGTCCTATGAGAATTAAGGTCAACATCTAGTTACAAGTAAGAGATCAGAACAAAATTCTTGCTGCTATACATTCTTTTGGATGTATGATATCTATCTAATCTGTCTACCACTTGTATGATGGTAGGTAAATTTTAATTGGGTGATTTTGATAGTTTGTAGAAGTTGGAGTATAAAATCATATTTAAAAAAAGTTTTTTCAAAAGTCAAATTTTTTTTTTTTTTTCAAAAAAGACATGGTCAAACACAACTTCAACTCCAATTTCAACTCTAACTCCGGAAAATTTTAATTTTCTTGGTCAAATGGCTACTAAATTACGTGATTGTCTCTATCAGATGAAGAAATGAAAGAAAATGATAAGAGTTTGAGTGACAACGATTAAGTAACAATTATATTGTCGAGCGATTAAGTAACAATTATATTATCGAGTCTACTGTAATAGAATCAAGTTTCTGATGATACACATTATTTTGGTTACTGTCAGCTACAGTATCTTGTCTTTGACCTAACATCTATTTTTATGAGAAAAATAATCTTCTAGCTGTACGTGTTTCAATTAAGCTATCATATTTATATGTTTTAAAAGATAATTATTAACTAAATATTAGTGTGCTCTATCACTACAAACAAATCAAAAATTAATTATGGACATTTTTGCCACTAAATAATGAAGAACTATCGCTAATCTTATTTAGAGATAGATATCAAAATTATTGTTAGTTAATACTTAATGACGAATCGGTTAGAAAATGGGATCTCTTTTCCTTTATAATTTGAACGAAGAAAATGATTTTTTTTCGATTTCTTATATATATCTAAACATAAAGATCTATGTAAGAACGAAGATCTCTTGTAACAAAGAACATAAAATTAAAAAGAAATTGTAAAGGGTTAAAAAGAAATCCAAAGTAAGCAACTACTTCCTATTATTTTTAGTGATGTTCTCCCTCAATAATTTAATATTCTAAATGAAATAATCACATACTTTAACATAGTTAGAACAAATATGTTTAGATGAAATGATCACAGAAAATTAATGTAGTAAGGGACAGTCTTTAGAAATTTGTCGAGAATGGTCCTAGTGAACATGTGAGAAAAGTTGAAAATAATTCTATCTTAAAGGATGTTATTTACTTAGTTTTTGTATCTGATATGTCAGCAAAAAGGATAGAGAAACAAACACTCCCTCGACCATACGTGAAATATATAATCTCACATTTTATTCCACTATTATTATCTCTTTTATATACTTGTAAATTGTAAACTCAAACAACACTTCGTAGGCATTTGTTTCAAAGGCCATTAGAGAATCTTTTTTTTAAAAAAAAAAAAAAAACTAGATATTTATTTTAGGTTTTGCAAAACTCTTTTTTTTTTTCTGTTTAAAAATATGTGGTTAATTGTTTTTCCTCAAAGACATCTTTCGGAAAAAACGAAAAAATAATTTTCAACACCGGTAAGAGTATATAGCTCTCATTCTGGTGAATGGGGAACTTTTGATCTCACAAGCATCGAACCTTATGAACAGTTTCTGAAGAAAAAAACTAATGAAAGTGTAATCCGATTAATCTATTTTTTTAATTAATTAATTTTTATTTATTTACATGGTTCTCAATTATAGAATAATAATAATAATAATATTAACGATAAAGTTGAAAAAAATAATTACTTATTTCTTATTTTTTAAATTAAATAATATTGAAATGAGTTCAACTTTCTCATATCCAACAAGTACCCAACTAGGACCGGTTAGAATAGGGATCTTTTTTGAGTTCAAGCAATTTTAATGTATAATTTTGAGACCTAAACTTTCCTAATATATCAAAGATCTCAAAAATCATATATGTAAAAGTAAAAGAGCTTTTTGGTAAACATAAAAATATATATATCTTTAAGTAAATGTCGTGCATATGTTAAATTTCCTTCTATATTTTTTTAGGAAAAGTTGTGAATAATTTAATCCTAATCTCTATCTACACATAGAAGGGGGATGTTTCGACCAAATGACCCTTTTTAATTTGATCTTATAATACCTACCAATATGTAGCTCAATGAATAATATTTTAAGTGACAACGATACATAAGGTGACAATTGTTATCTCCACACCTACGTTTATTTCGTTTACAGTATAGATAGATATATATAAATGCCAATTTCGTTTCATGATGCACATTATTTGGGTCACTGTCTTCGCCATTTTCTTGACATTAAATTTTGGATAGCATATTTCTTCATAAAATAGTCTTCTTGTCGTATGTGTTTGAATTAGCTAAGTACAACACATGCATGATTTAACATTTTAACTTTAATATGTTTAAAAGTAACTAAGTAAATAAAATTGTATTATTATTAACTACTCCTTCCTTTTACATCTACTTGTTCAGTATTTTATTTTAAAATGTTTCAACACTACTTATTCAGTTTATAAAATTAATAGATGTTTTACCTATTTTTAGCTAGTGGCGGACTCAGATTTTTCATCAAGTGGATTCAAATATGTAGGGAATGGGGATAAGAAAAATTAAGAATTGGAAATTAATGGGAATTGGTGAATTATTGGGAAATTAGTTATGGAAATTTTTGGGAAAAGAAAAGGTTGTACGTTTTTTGGCTAATGAAAAAGGTGAGTGCTGGTTGTGCGTTAAAAAAAAAAAAAAAGCTTCTGATTGCTGAAAACCAAAAAAAAAAAAAAAAAGGGAGCAAAAACAAAAGAACACACTAAACGGGCTCGAACTCGCAACGTGGACATCAAGAGTTGAACCAACTACCACTGCGCCAAGCGTTCAACAAATGTTTAGTGGGTTCAAACTCAATATATATCATTTAAATTTGTATAGGGCTGAATATATATAATGTAATTTTTCGATGAAGTGGGTTCATATGAATCCACTTGAACCTATGTGGGTTCGCGCCTATTTCTAATCATTTTACGCCATCATTAAATACGATTCATTATCTAATGTATTTTATGAAGCATGAAATTTATTATATTCAGAGAATAATATGGTTAAATTACTCCTATCATTTACTGCTTCTTAATTTATGTGCCAATAAAAAAGTGGACAAATAAAAATGAATGAATGGAGTATAAACAGATCAGGGATTAACAATGGACAATTTTTGTTACTAATTATAAAAAACATAAACTATCGCTAATCTTATTTAACAGCAAAGTTTAAATTTTTTTGTTAATTATTATCTATTTAGGGATAATCTTATTTAACATGCCACACACTTTTGACATGCATGGTTTAAAATGGGTTGCTAGGTTGGAGTCTCAACGTCACTTGATATCTTTATTCAAGAAAAAGAATTAGGTCCGAACATTTTATCACACAACGTAAACTTTTGGATTAGATGATATGATGGCTTGCTTCTACCATGTAAATGAAAATAATTCTTAGGGAATATGTATATGTCTCCAGGTTATCTATTCATTTTACATATAAATTTATTAATTGTAATTTATTTTTACGGGACTTAATTGTGTAAACTATGTATACTACCAACATATAAAAATTATATTTTATTTTTGATAGAGATAAGACACAAGTACACCTTTAAATTATATTTGTAGTAGTTATGACATACTTAAATTTTACGGGGATTTTATTATCTCCCTAAACTCATTTTTCTCTATTTTTTACTAAATTTATGCTGACATGACTGTCATGTTAGCAAAAAGCAAAAATACAGAAAAAATGAATTTAGAGAATAATAAAATTTAGATGTGTCATATATAGCAACTTCGGGTATAGTTTAAGGGTACCTGTGCCTTATTTTTTTTTAAATATCTATAACAACAAATTACTATAATAGACAATAAAAAGTCTAAACAGATTAAACACAGTCATAGAGATGTTTGATTGTGTTAAATATTTTCTTAAAAACACAGTATAATTTGCTCCCACTATTATTAATTTCTGATATATATTTTCTTAAAAAAATCCTTTTCACTAAACCAGATGGCATTTGTATAGTATATAATTTGATTGAAATTTTTTAAAAATAACTTTTGATGTTAATTAAACCTCCATTTATTTTCTGAATAGCCATCCTAAAAGAATCTAGAAATTCATGACTGAAATTAGTTTGTTTTTCAAAGACTTGTGTTCCAGCACATTGATGGAAGAGAACCTAGTTCGGATGGAGCGAAATATTCCTATAATTACGAATAAGCTAGAGAATATTCTTCCACCTGGATTTTGGGATGTGATGGAACATCTTCCTGTGCATCTTGTGCATGAAGTTCGTCTTGGAGGTCCGATTCAATATCGATGGATGTATCCATTTAAGAGGTAACTATTGTAAATCTTAATATATTCCTCTCCATTAATGTTTTTTTTTAAATTTTCATAATATAATATTATATAGGACTATTGGCAAGAATAAACGGAGTATCAAGCAACAACATAGAGTTGAAGGCTCAATGTGTGAAGCCTATCTTACTAAGAAAACGATCGATTTCTGTTTGTATTACTTTGCAAGTGATTTTCCATGTTTACGAAATAGGCCCAATCATCACGACGATGATGGTAAGGTTATTAGAGAGCCATTATCAATCTTCAATCAACCTGGCGAAGGTTCAAAAAAGCGTACAAGGAGGAATCTTAGTTCAATGGAGTTTAGGTCTGCATCAATACATGTCTTGTTGAATTGCCCTCAAGTTAAACCATTTCTTGAGTAAGTTGTTATTATTTTGCATTACATATGCAACTACAAGACAAAGCGACTGACTTAATTTCCATCCTCTTTGACAGCTACTTTGTGCAGTTGTATAGCAATGATAAAGTGTTTGACTATTTTTCAACATGGTTTAAAGATTATGTGAGTATTGCAATTTTTTCATAATGCTATAATTATTAGAAAGTCCACGTCTGATTAATGCTAATTTTCTACTTTCGACTATTTTTAGATTTATGATACAAGAAATGGTCAATTTGATCAATTTTTGAAGGATTTATCTTGGGGACCCATTAAGGTCTATTTTATGGAAAAGTATACCGTGAATGATTTTAAATTCAATATCGAAGAATGCTCCAAACATAAAAAAACTAATAATAGCGGAGTTTAGGTAAAAAGTGATGATGGAGATCAAAATGGTGTTGATTATTATGGGGTACTTAAGGAGATTTTAGAAACGGAGTATTCTGGTTGGCCAGAAAAAAGAATTGTTTTGTTTAGATGCAACTGGTTCGACCCTACCCCAAATAGAGGAATGAGGGAAATCAAACAATATAATATCATCGAAGTAAGGCACACAAGGGAGTATGGGGCGTACGATCCTGTCATCATTGCACATAACGATAAGCAAGTGTATTATGCTCCTTATCCCTTGCGTCCAGATAAATAGGATTGGTGGGCGGTAATCAAAATCAAGCCTGTGGGTCGAGTGGAAGTTGAAAATGTATTAGATGTTGCATACCAGGCTGATGACATATCATGTGTTCACCAACCAGTTGATGTTGACTTAGAAGATAATTTAGAGCATCCTGAACACATATTGGAAGAGGTTGATATAGAAGAAGTAGAATTAGCAGAAAATGAAGAAGTGACCTCACGATTTCATTTTTTACATGCTCAAATAAGAGACTGCAAGAGGTCGCTTATGTTTTAAATAAATTATTTATAATAAAAAAATTAAGAAATGATAGTGACCTCATGAGATGTCTTTTAACTAAAAAAAATAAAAATTAAAAATCAAATAGAGACCTTATGAGGTCTCTTTTTAATAAAATAATAATTATTATTAAAAATAATTTAGAGACCTCACGAGGTCACTATTCTGTAAAATTCAAGAAATAACCTAGTGACCTCGTGAGGTTGCTTTTAAGCGACCTCATGAGGTCTTTTACAAAAAGCGACCTATGTTTTAGAGACTGTCTATTGAGGTCGTTTTTGAAGTCTCTTTTTGAGGAAAAAAGACCTCATGAGATCTCCTTTTAAAGTCTCTTTTTACCGTTTTTTTAGTAGTGAAAAATATGGCTAGTCGAGAAAAAACAATCAGTATGTTGGTTGGTCTCTCTTTACCGGCCAATACAATGATGAATCTATGCTACTTACATGATTTTCGTTATTCTATTATCTATAATGGAGTAGAAGGGGAGCCTTGGAGTAACTGGTAAAGTTGTTGTCATGTGATCAGGATGTCATGGGTTCAAGCCTTGGAAACAGCCTTTGGTAGAAATGCAAGGTAAGGCTGCGTACGATACATCCTTGTGGTGGGACCCTTCTCTGAACACCGCGCATATCGGTAGCTTTGGTACACCGGGCTGCCCTTATTATCTAATGGAGTAGTAGGTCAATGAAATGATA
>NC_061112.1:127193319-127198319 GCF_002878395.1 Capsicum annuum | reverse complement strand
GGTTGATTTAGTTTTTATTTAAAAAAAATTAAATTAATCATGTCGATTTATTAAAACTATAAATCAAATCAAATCAACATAAAATTGATTTTTTTCGGTTTAGATTTTTTTTATTTTTTCGATGATTCTCATTTTTTTATTTTATAATCTTTAGTTTTTACAATTATATTGTGATTGAATATTAGATCAAATATGTTTTCACTCATGTGTTAATGAAAAATCACAATTATGAAAAAATTGAGGAGCGAAAAACTCTCTTGAAACTAATAAAAAGTAAGATGAAGAGTGAAAAGTTTAGGTTTTAAGTTTATATTGAGTTTTGAATAATTTAATTAGCAATTAATGGACAAATATTACAACTTAAGACATATATATACTTTTAAACTAATTGATAAAGTATTTAAAAAGTAGATTATAATTAATATTTTATGTATAAAAAGTTTAAATTGTATATATATATAAAATATGTTGGATTGATTTGGGTTCGATTAGACTTTTTTTTTTGTTAACACCAAACCAAATCAAGAACGGTTGATTTTTTTTTTCAAAAGTCAAACCAACCAAATCAAACCATAAATCGATTTTTTTTCTTGGTTTGGTTTGATTTGACGATTTGATCTGTACACCCCTATTCTAAACTATATTCTAAGTTGCCATAACAAATCTAAATTTTACGAGGATCTTATTACCTTCCTAAATTCATTTTTTTGTGTGTGTTCCTTTTGTATTGACATAGCCGCCATGTCAGTACAAAAGGTCCACAAAAATATTTTGCTACTTGACCATCATGTCAACAAAAAAGAGCAGAAAAAACTAAGTTTAGAGTATAATAGAACCCTCATAAAAGTTTAGATGTGATATAACAACTTCCGATATAATTTGAGAATAGTTATGCCTTATCTTTCTTTTTTTTTTTAAATATGCGTAACAACAAATTGCTATAGCAGACAATAAAAAGTCAACAGATTAAACAAATTCAAAGAGATGTTTGATTGTGCTAAATATTTTGTTAAAAACACATTATGATTTGCTCACACTATTATTAATTTTTTGATATATATTTTCTTAAAATCCTTCTCACTAAACCAGATGGCGTTTGTACAGTATATAGTTTGTTGAAATTTTTAAAAAATAACCTATGATGTCAATTAAAACTCCATTTTTTTCTGGAAAACCGTCCTATCAAACGTTAGGTGTGTACACACGTTAAAAATGAAATTTGTGAAAAAAATTTAGCTAGTGGAGATAAACAATCAGCAAGTTGGTTGGTCTCTCATTACCAATACAATGAAGTGATGATCGAGCACCTATACTATACTTACATGATTTTCGTGAACTATGATAAATAGTATACGTATATATATATCCTTCATCATATTTTGGGCATACATATGTCACTACCGCTAATGGGATGGTACGCATATATCCCTCACACTAACAGTAGGGGCATATATGTACCCAAAGTATGACAGGGAATATATATACATATCATTTATCATAGTTCGGGGGTATAATTATCCCTTTTTATTTTAATTTTCTTATCCCAAATAATAACCCAAACCCACTGTAGTCGTCGAGTAATTAAAACATTTGTACATGATTTGGTTGTCAATGTCTTTCAAAACCAACCTTCTACCCCCACATGATAGAAGTAAGGTCGACGTACACTCTATCGTTCCAGATTTCACTAGTTGAATTTCATTGAATATCTTTTATTGTAGCATTTAAAGATTTGGTTGAAATTTTAACAAATAACATTGAAGCAAAGTAAATTGGAAAAAAAAAAAAAAAAAGAAGGATATTTTAAAGTTAAAAGTTGTGTAATTTGTACATGAAAACAGACGGTTGAAGTTTTGTAAGTTAAAAATTTATACTATTTGAAAAGCTCTATTTCAAATTCTATATTAAAGTTGGAAGTTGAAATAATCGATAGTTTGAATAAACAAATACTTATTTTGAAATAATCTCCACATATTATTTTCAAATATTCTGTAATTTTTTTTCATACGGCCAAAAACAGCAAAAGGTGTGAGCAAGCATGAATAGATATGTGAAAGCTCTAACGTGGCATTTGGTAGGGTGTATAAGAATAGTATAAAATATGATGTATTATAATATTTACATTAGTAATGTTAGTATTAGTTATACTGAAATTATTCTTATGGAATGTTTGAGTTGATGTGTTAAAATAACTTGCATTGCATCTTTCTAAAAAAAAAAGTTATTTACGAAACATTCTTCACAAATATAATATAGATGATGTTGAAAAGGTTTTGAAGGGTTACTGTGTCTTTACCATGCTAATGCATGCATCAACAGTGGCGGAGCCAGAATTTTTCACTGAGGGGTTCAGAAGTAAATATACGGACTAGTCAAAGGAGATTCAACATCTACTATATATACATAAAAATATTTTTGACCATATAAAAATAATATAATTTTCCGACGAAGGGGTTTGGATGAACCCCTGAAATGTATGTGGCTCCGCCACTGTGCATTAAAGTCCCTTGCATTGCTAATACTCTTGATTTCCTATGTATTAGATATGCATTGCTTATTACATAATAGAGTATATAATTAATGATTGCATTAGTTACACATAAAAATGAAAAAGTATACCAAACAAGGTATTAATAACAAACGACCCCTAATTAAGTTGTTTCTCCGCCACCTCTGCACTTGTGCTAGTTAAAAAATTCAGTATGGAAGTCATTATCATTAGCAGTATCATTTATGCTTGTTTGCTCATTCCAATTATTATCGTGCTGTGACAATAAACAAAGAAAAAAATTAAAATCAAAACGTGTTTCATGCATTAAAAACCTTAGAGATCAACGAATTTGCTTCCCTATAAATTCACGGGCTTCATGAAGTTATTCACATACCAAGGAAAAACAAAGAGTAACCAAAAAAAAAAAAAAAAATCAAGAAAAAGAATGGGTAGCATGGCTGAGAAATGGGAGGAACTTAGTGGGAAAAACAAGTGGGAAGGGCTATTAAATCCATTAGATGTTGATCTCCGTAAATACATCATTCACTATGGAGAAAAGGCTGAGGTAACTTATGACACTTTCATTTCAGATAAAGCATCCAAGTATGCAGGAGCTAGCAGATACTCAGAGGAAAATCTCTTCTCTAATGTTGGACTTGATCCATCGCAGTATCGCGTAACCAAATTTTTCTATGCTACTTCTTCCATGCCACTTCCTGATGCTTTCATTCTAAAATCATTGTCAAGGGAAGCATGGAGTAAGGAATCAAATTTTATGGGGTATGTTGCTGTGGCTACTGATGAGGGCAAAGTTGCACTAGGAAGGAGGGATATTGTGGTTGCTTGGAGAGGAACTATTCAGACACTCGAGTGGGTTAATGACCTTCAATTTTTACTTATCCCAGGACCAAAAATATTTGGTGATGGGGGTTTGGTTCCTTTGTTTAAACCTTTGGTGCATCATGGCTTCTACAATGTTTATACATCAGAAAGTGCACGATCAAAGTTTAATAAAACCAGTGCCAGAGATCAGGTATATTTTGGCCTTTAACAAAACATGTAACTCGTCTTATTTTTTGGTAACTAACACTGCATGGTTTCTTAATAATTAGTACCTAATTATAGGTAGTTGAACTTGCACATCATTCTAATCTTGTTTTTTTCTTTTCTTTATACAGGTCATTGCAGAAGTGAAAAGATTGGTTGAGGAATACAAGCACGAACAGGTCAGCATAACTGTGACTGGACACAGTCTAGGTGCATCACTTGCAACTATGAATGCAGTTGACATAGCCTTCAATGGTATCAACAAGGCAAGCAATGGCAAGGAGTTCCCAGTGACAGCTTTTGTATTTGCAAGTCCTAAAGTTGGGGATCTCAATTTTGTTAACGCATATAACAAACTGAAACACCTTCACATCTTGAGAATCCACAACTTATTGGATATTGTACCTAAATACCCACCCGTTGGCTATTTCGGCGTTGGGCAGGAAATAATGATGGACACCGTAAAATCCCCCTATTTGAAGCCCCCTGGAGATATCCTCACTTGGCATAATTTGGAGGCTTACCTGCATGGAGTTGCTGGAACTCAAGGTTTAGGAGTTTTAACAGGTTTTAAACTAGAGGTGGATCGCGATATCGCACTTGTCAATAAATCTTCAGGTGCATTGAAAGATGAGTATCTTGTCCCAGTAAATTGGTGGACTCCAAAACACAAAGGAATGGTTCAACAAGATGGAAAGTGGGTTCTCAATGATCGTGAGGACTATGAGATAGTTGTGGCAGACCTTTAATTTGGAGTTTAAAGTACTGGCTATTTTAATTTATTTTCTTAATTCCATGTAATGTTTGAATAAAGGGTTGTCACGAACACATCATATACAATATATATATGTGTGTTCGTATAATTTCATAGTGAATGTGTTATTGTGTTGTAACTTATAAAGCTGGAAAGGAAGTTGTCCTTACTGACGCCCTAATTAAGCTTGTTATAGATCAATGTGTTTGTTTTAATTAGTTTCTCAATTTTGTGTAAATGTTTTAATTACTGGGGCTTTATATTTAAATGTTGTACTTAAGGTTCAGACCTACCTTTAATTTATAATCTATAATCTATATCTATATCTATAATCTATAATATAGTAAAAATGTAAAGACCTTAGAAAAATGATTTGAACTTTTTACCTTCATTAAAGAACTCCATAATAGACAAAACTGTCATTTACTATATTTAATTATTTAATTCAATTATTTTTAATAAAATGAAATTATGCATACTAAAAAGGACACTATAGCCGCCTAGGAGATCTAATTCGACATGTATTCTAAGTCTAGAATCTATAACACGCAAGAGAAAAAATTGTAAACACGTAGCACTCAACAATGATAAAATAAACAACAAACGATAACACAAATAATGTTTATACACCCATAATGTCAAACTACGCCAATACAACTCCAAAAATAAGCTCGAATTCTGAAAAGTCCCCAGCAAAGTCGCCAGAGT